>NW_027460280.1:42818447-43118447 GCF_050947875.1 Dermacentor variabilis | reverse complement strand
CCTCGCCTCCTCTTTTGTCTCTCGCGTCTCAAAGCAGTGCACGTCCCGGATTTTGCGCAGCACCGGCGCGAGAGTGCAGGACGAGACCTCCCGGTCAGCGGTAGCGGCGGCGTGCAATTAGAGGCTCCCATCCATCGCCGCGCGCCCTCGTCGATAAGCGCAGGTGCGACAGGCGCGCAATTTGTCAGGCCGACGGACACAGCGAGGCCCGGCCGGCTGCCGCTGCCTTGCGCCCAGAGCGCGAGAAGAATCTTCCTGCGCCGCAAATCCGCGCCATTTGTCAGCCGCGCGCTGACCAACATGGCGACGACCTTACCGCCTCTGCCCCCCCCCCCCCCTTAATAGAGCGGTCTCCGCGGGGCGCAGTTTCTGCGGACCCCCCCCCCCCCATAAATCATCATTACTAATTCAATTACAAAAGGCGCGCCTTTAATAAAGTGCGTTTTATGAGGGCGACTCCCGACCGCGTGACGGATGGGCGCGCGCACCTGATCCCCCCCTCGCGGTGCCATGCAAATGCCCCCAGCGGCGATATGCCCCCCGCGGCGGGCGCTCGCTCTATCGCGCGGGCCTCGGTGGCGCGAATTATGGAGATGCGCGCGCCCCGGGGCGGCGGCGGGCGCCTTCGCAGCCCCGCGGCATCTTTCATCTTTGACGGGCCCGGATTTTGCGAGACGGCGGCGGCCGAATATGGTAAAGAGCGCACGAGCCGCTCGGTGGCGCGACGAGGCCGAGGGAGGCTTTCACCGCCTTTGTGCGCTCCCCTTTGTGCGCCGCCGACGGTAATTAGCCAGGCTGTTGATTGCATTAATGAACGCGTCCGGTGGCGCTCGGCGGCCGCCATCGACCGGGGCGCCCCTTATCGCGACGATTAACCGCGACGCCGCCTTATCGCCTCGGCATTAATTAAATTGGGAAACGCTAATGGGCTCGTTAAACGGGGCCCTTTGTGCTCCTCCATTGATCGCCGTCACGCCTTCTGTTCGCGCGCCACAATCCAGAGCCGCCGGCGGTGGCCGCCGTTCTTATCGGCGGCCCGCCCGAGATGGGGCCTCCCGGGGCGAGAAGAAAAGGCGCAGAACGAAAGGCGAAATAATATACGCGGCGGAGCCGAGCCTCTGCGTATAAGCAGCGCTCGCTCTGCCCATCGGTGTACTTCGCATGGCAGATATATGCTCGGCACAGCGATGAACGCATGCGCATGCAACGGCGCGTGCATTCGACGCGGTGCTCTTGTTTCTCGCGTTCTGCGAACTTCGCATTTCGTGCCACATAATATGTTGCTCGGCAAGCGCGGCTTTTATTTTTTTCGTTACCATTTGTTTTTCGTCATGAAATTGCATCATTCCGACACGCACACGCACGCATTTTTGTAAATCGATCACGGGTACCTCTGATTTTAGCAGCGAGGCCCGAATAACGCCACAGTAGCATTATCTGCCACCATTTTGATAATCCTCTAGACTTTACATCAAAGCTCACTGCTGCCACCACTTCGCACTAGGTAAGCATCGACGCTCACTTGTGATTTTAGTGTGAAATAAGTGTTGATATTATAAATAGCCTAAAGCGTTGAAGGTGGCTCAAAACTAGACACAGCGAGCGACCGCAGAAACATGCTCCGACTGTTCACGGCTGATAGTCAGCGCTTGGATGCATACCGGTCACTCCCTCTGTCTAATGTTTGCGCCGTTTTACACAACTTCAATCAACACTGATTTTTCCTACGTGGACTTGTTCCGTGCACTGTGAAAATAGGGTGAGCATAGCACGGGGAATACTCGCTCGACAGCTACAGAGCTTGTTTTGGGGAGCTTGCAGTAGAGAACTAGGGACTCAAGCCTTTCTCGTACATAGGAAGGCTGCAAAGGCAAACATTAGCACCGTGAATTTGATGTTTGCGTATGCGACCACTCTGACCGGGATGACCTTGCTATCTCGACGTGCCTAAAGTTCGTGCACTTAGCTATAATTTGTTCCCAAAATGACGAGAATGTACTACATGCACTGGCATGTAACCAGCGAGTAACCGCCCACGGACACAAGGAATACTGCTTGCAGGCGTCCTTCACATTTTGTGCTCTATATGAAGAAGATGCTGAAATGCTCCAAGGGGAGCCGCCATCGAACATCCGTCGGATTTTTCGAGCAATTGCAGCACTCGTGAGAGGTGTGTGCGACAACAGCCGATTGTGCCACCACAGCCAACTTGAAGTCTTGCCCTATGAGGCTCAACGGATGCTATCTTAAGATATGCAGCAACGTGTCGGCATTAGAGAGAGAGAAAAAAGAAACACACGGCAGCAAATGGAAACACGTTTATAATTAGCGCTATTTGATATCCCACAAATCTTGCCCATTATTCAAACACATGAAAAAAGGCAACTGTAACGCGCTACGCACCGCGATGCATCTGAGCTCGATCGGAGCCGTATGCTATATATAGCAGGATGGGGTGTGCAGATTTGATACGTATTCGCCCTGCCCATAAATCGAAATCGAATTTATTATGGGGCTCAACGTCCCATCACGGGCTATGAGCTACGCCGTACTGGAAGCTCCGAATAAATTTCGGCTACGTGCGGTTATTTAACGGGCATTTAAGCCTAAGTGTGGGGACGTTTTTGCATTCCTCTCCCATCGAACCCGGGGATCGAACCCGCGACCTGGTGCTCAGCATGCAACAGAACGCCACAGCTGAGCCACCGCAGCGGGGGCCATAGCCCCCCCAAAACAAGGTTGCCACTATACGTAAAAAGACAGTCTCCCTCCTCGTTCTTCAGCACCCATTGGAAGCGCTTCTACGCCATGGATGCTCGGGCTCGTCGAGCCACGCGCTTTCGCGAATAAATCAGGGGCTGCTCTTTTCTGGCCTATAGCCCGCGACACTCCCGTTAGCTGTAGAACCTCACTTCGCTCCCTATTAGCCCCGTGCGCGACCGATGCTCTCGCTACGAGCGGCGCTCCGGTGACATTAGCTGAGGAACTTGCATGTGTCGTCTGTATACGCTCCGGCTAAAAACTCCGCATTAATTTTGAAATTTTAATTATGGGGTTTTATGTGCCAAAATTACCCTGTAATTACGAGGCACGCCGTAGCGGGGGACTCCGGAAATTTGGACCACCTGGGGTTCTTTAACGTGCACCTAAATATAAGTACATGGCGGTTTTCGCATTTCGCCCCCATCGAAATGCGGCCGCCGTGGCCGGGATTCGATCCTGCGACCTAGTGCTTAGTAGCCCAACACCATAACCACTAAGCAAAACTCCGCATTGAAAGCGACTGGCCTCAGTGACCGATTATAGGCTTGAAGGTATGGACATCCGCATGTACTCATACCGATGATGTCTTCTTCCCTCCTTCTCCTTTATTTTCTTCCCTTAAACCCATTCCCCTGTGTAGGGTAGCAAACCGGACGTACATATGGTTGACCTCCCTACCTTCCCTTCCTTCTTTCCTTTTCATCCTCCTCCCCCGCATTTTCATTCATTTGCTCGCACTATTAATCCGTTCTCGCATAGCACGGTGCTATTCAGTTACTATCTGTATTCTTAAAATGTTAATTTTATAAATGTGAGCACTAGTAGGCCAATAAACGTTATATGTCATAGGACACAATGACAACGCCGAGGACACATTCTCATGACTCAGTCACGAAAGATCACGCCGAGTGTATACACTATATGTAGTCTACCCCAGCTTTAGAAACAAAGCACGATATCAAGTCACATTAGCAAAACCTTGCGTCGATTAAGCGGCAGTATAGTTGAACGCAAGCGTTATAGTTTGCTCATCATTCTAGTCAGCTAGTGGTGTTGCACATACAGGGTGTCCCAACTATCATGCACCAAGATTTAAAAATGTCCAAATGCCACGTAGCTGGACGAACCAAGGTAATGGTGTTTGCCGTCGCTTGGAGATACTCCGATTATTTCTTGCATGCCGTCTAATTGCAGAATTAGTCTTAATTAATTAATCAACTTCGCAGATATTATAATTAGATGAAAATTGTCAATGAGAAAATTATAGAGTAACATGAAAAAACTCCTTGTACAGCTTTCTGTTGCTCAATACGTGCTACATTAAAGTGTTTTTCCGAGTGGGAAAGACGCCCGCGAATACGCGCAAAATGCCTCGAGCGGCCAGTCTGACGGCAATTTTACGTGTATTCGCGGGCTTCTAAAACAAATTATATTGAAAAAGATGTTCTAAGTACGTTTAGCAAAGGTTGTCGCCTGTTTTTGTTGCGCGACAGCATTAATTCGCATCGCTGGACGAATCTCGCCCGCGCACTGTTCCCGCTACGCATAGCAGGGGCAAAGCAAGAAGACTCTGAGCGGACTAACGCACAGGGACCGAGCGGAGTCATGGCGTATAAGTAATTAAGTCTAATTATCTTTTACAGGTCAGCAATGCAGCAAAAGACTGCGTAACTTTGTCTGGTTCGCCGACTAACTTTACCCGCCATTCTATCAGACGTTCCAGAAATTTCATAACCGCTGCCGACCTGTGGATAGGTGGTCGGTAATATACGCACTGAAATGTAGACGACAGCGCTTCGATGCGAGTTTGGTCAATTTTGCGGAATTTGAAACCCAACCTCTAGGTTGAATGAATTGATATATTCTCCTCGTACATTACTTTTTTTTCCTTTATTTTTATTTCCTTTCTTTTTTGAGGTGCACAGGATCCTTCTATTGTAAGTGAAAGATATTGCACGAAATGTCAGGCAGGCCTGGGATCTGACACCTTCTTCGTGGTTTCCGCGCAGGTTCGGATTGCATCGCACCGGTACACTTAAAGCTGCTGATCGAAGCACTTATCTAATGACGGATTTCGCGCTAACGCCACACTGAAGCAAAATACCGCACTCTGACGCAATGCCGCTTCATGCAGAAGCGCGTCGCAACGGCCACGTAACTTTTTTCGCAAATTGCATCAAACGTACTTCGTGATGTCTAATACTTCTCAGGGCTAGTAGTGTGGGGAGAAGTAGGGGCATACACCACCTTTTCAAAGAGCGAAACGTATATGCATGCATGTGCAAACAACCATCGCCTTAATTCCTGTAAAAGGAAAAAAAAAAATCTTCCTATAGAAGTGTCTGCGCTGCCCTTGTCTGGTAGGGCAGCCGGACAGATACAGCTTTACTGCAGTTATATTGCTGTGTAAAACACCAGCTGCAGATCCATGACTCTTGTTTTGGTGTTGACAGCCTGTGCTGCCGCTACTAAATGCTGCTTCCACGGCTTTCGCTGCCTGCATGCGCAGCGTGTTGCAAGAGATTTGTCAAGGCTGGCTTCTCCTCAATAAGATATTATGTGAGGAACAGCCCACTTTACGGCTCAGTTTTACAGGCGATGATCTGTGCATAGGACGCACTTTCTTTCTTTCTTTGTGTCCGTTTGTTTGTTCGTAACGAAGAATTTTACTACTGTGACGGTGCTTTTATAGATAAATGAATAATTATTGCACATAAACAAAGGCGATCCAGTCAGTATAGAACCTGAACACTCTCTGAGGCCAGTACAGGTCACGTGAGAAATGCGTAATATGTAATGGTGACGAAAGAGGGCCCACGCGAAAGCACGTGCAGCCATCGATTGTATAACTCTCAAATCCGTAAAGTCATATTGCTACCTAAGTGTTCACATAACTTCCGCTATTACTTAGTGTCCTCACATTAGTAAAATAATTAGCACTGCTAACCGCTCCTTAGGATATGTCCTCCACAACTTGTACAAAAGCGTCAAAATCGTTTCAAGGTCCTTTGTACAGAACACCTGTATCGTGTGTTTTTTTTCAGTGTGGTCCACTCCCCTCTGTAATGCCTCTCTCCCTCATGGTAATATAATTAAATAAATAAACACTTCGTTTACAGGTTACGGCATTGAAACCCAGTATGTTTCGTTCCTCGCGCGCGTTCTGTAACCTGCTGCTTGAATCTGTTGCTTGCATTTACATTAGGAAACATTCATTGGCATAAACTTGACGACCGCTGTGAGGATGACCGATGTGAAGCGCGCACAAACGCGCACCACTCGAATGTGCAGGAACGGATCAGAGCGCGCCCGTCCAATGTGTCTATTCCAGAGTCGAGCACCGCACGGAGCAAGGCATTGCGAGCCTTGAAATGTTTGAGCCACTAAGCGATAGATGGCGCCAGTTATTCGTGCTCTTTAGGAAACCTCCAGCCGCCATGCGCATTGTGTGTTTTGGCAGAGGAAACTGCAGAAGCGCAGTCTGACTAGCAGTCAGCTTCGTGGAGCACCTCTTTCATTATAAGCGATGCGCAGAGGAACGAGGAAACAAGTAACGAACGACAAGGACTCCGCGCTCCCGCGACTGGCGAAAATTTGTTTCGGCGCAAGCGCCAGCGTTTAAATAAGGAATTTACGCAGTCATATTTAAAAAAGAAGAAAGCAAACAAAGGAAAAAAAAAACATTACCATGGTTTACTTGACTGGTGAATGGGGAAAGTCTCCATGCTTTCGTTCTCGCTAGAATAACCTGGCTTTCCACATTCACCATTCAGGTGATCAATGTATGACTCGGCTATCAACTGCGCTGGCAGAAAAGGGAATTTATTTTTTTAAGATGTTCCTAACTGTGTAGTAAAATCACAGTTAGGAACAAATCGGTTCTGCGGAATTCCGCTAGGTGACGGAATCTACTTTTTGATACCAGGTAAATAAAGAAGCTCTGAGGAAGAGCAAAAAGATTAAGGAGATGCATAAAAAATGCTAGAATGAATCAAGCAGGCTATAGTCGGATACAGCTTAAGTCTGCAGTGAAGCCCCGCCCACGCCCTCACTGTTCCTCAGCGAGGCCGCAAATAGTTCGTGCTTTAAACTTTCCCTGTTACCTAAATAAGGCGGTAACCACAAAAATAATATTATAAGCGCGTAATTTTATACGTTTTCACTCGTCTATTATAGTGAAGCGGTGAAAGTGTAATTCTTTATTGAACTGAAATAAAACGCTTGCTTCGCTGCAGCTTACTCTCAAGTTTCGCTTCAGTTGGCAGTAAAATTTCATCAGTAAAACAGGCTCAGCAGTAAAATGAGCTGCACCGCGGATTTCTGAAGAATGAAATTCTCAGACTCCATGCACTTTATCTGTGTCTGTTGCACACCTCATCGCATCCGCCGATGAAAAGACTCGAGAACAGCAGACGTTCCGGAAGTATCAAGTACGACGTCATATTGAAAAGGTCGCATGACGACCATTTTCTTTGCTTCTGTGATTGGCTGGCGGAGTAACACAATTCCGCGCGGTCCGTATGCCTTAGTTGCCAACTGCTGTTTTTTTTTTTTAAGTTGTGTCCTACTATAGGTGACTATTCGTCACCGCCCCGTTTCAACAGAGACATACACACGCGCTACCGGCGACGAGTTATCTTTTCGTCCACTTTCATTTGCCCACCCCCTCCTTTCTTTTCACTATTTTCTACATTTCAATTTCAACCACAGTTAATTACCCCCATACGTACTTTCCTTGACTGTATTGCCAGTCGGCTTTATATGGTTGTAATATGGTTGTACACCTTCTCTCTCCCTTCTCTCTCTTCCCCTTCTCCCTTCCCCCAGCGTAGGGTAGCCAACCAGACCCTTGACTGGTTAACATCCCTGCCTTCCTATATTCCTCTCTCCCTCTTTCTGCACGAAACTTTTGGTCCAAATACTTCCAAAGCTTTAACAATAAAAACCTGTGTAAAACGTCGAATTTCACGCCGAAAAAAAAATTCTTGAGTTTTATGTGCCAAAGCGGCGATTGATGGTGAGGCACGCCGTAGTGGAGGACTCAGTGACTCCCTTTTAAATTTGACCAGCTGGGGTTATTTAACGAGCACCTAAATCTAAGTACACGAGTGTTTTTGCATTTCGCATCTATCGAAATGTGACCGTCACGGTCGAGATCGAACCCACGACCTTGAGTTCAGCTGCGCAACTCCATAGCCATTGAGCGCTACCGTAACGAGTATTTAAAAAAAAAGATTTGCTAGGAAAGATTACTGCGCAAAATGTCATTTACATCTGTCTATACAGTTTAGGTACACTCATTTCCCTTCCTTCAAACGACATTGTCTCTAAAGCACATGCATTTCATTTCACCATCGCGGTTTTCAAAGCGTATACAGTTACAAAAATTTGGAGGATGCTTAAGCTTCGCCTTTAAGAATGGAAAGCGAAAGCATTCAAATATCCTTGACTACTTCTAACGCTTCCCGCCAACTGCTGCGTATGTAACCGCAGTGTTTACCGGGAAACACTGGCAGTGAACGCTATGCACAAAGGGCGGGCTTTCTGGTAAAAACGCGGCCCCTTGCGTGTGCCACGATGTAACGGAGGCGAGCGCCATCTGGAAGTACGTGTTTCAAAGGAGCGGGCGCGCCGCTCCGTCGAAGCCGACATATTCACGCGCCGGCGCGCGCAAATGGCGGACGCCGTCGCCGGTCTATGAAAAGTATAAACGCTAGAAAAGGGGTTTGTTTGAGTTTTCGCGTAAGAAAATTATGCTTTCTCGTATATTCAAATTACAATCCGAGAGCTATCATTTCTGTAGGTTGTGTGCAAGTCGTACTTAACGATTTTTATGCGTATTTTAGCTTGAGAAATGCAATTAGTTCAGTAACTTCTTTACGCATCATAGAGGGTCTGTTATGGGTGGCTCGAAAGTCTTTTTGCCGAAACGACGTCCGACGCTACACGCCGGATTTTCTGCGAGACGGGGCCTTTAACTCTGTCACGTTAAAATCTAGCGAGAATGTCAATAAACCTTGCAACACCGAAAAACGTATACCCAAGAGGTGAACGGGTGGTCTTGAGCTCGCAGATGTACTTTTACGACAACGAGAAGATGAGTTCGGCGGTTCAGTTTCAGCACAGGTCACTTTGTTTTTTGTTTTATTGGGGATTAAATTCATCTATTGCCGGTCTGACTATTTATAACTATCTCAATGAACGAAGTCAGCAGCCCTTAGATACCGAAAGATGGCGCTTTTTTCTTTTTTCGTTTGAATCCTTGTTTTTATTTTTCGTGTTTTCTTCTGGTGCCCCCCCCCCCTTTTTTTTTCTTGCCCTTTTTTTTACAACGTACTGTGAAGCAAAAGAAGGAAGGTAACAAAAGCAGAGCGTTTTTTTTTTATTCCATGGGCCACTTTATACGTTTGTGCATAACTCCTGCAATGCTATCCTTTATTCATGTTCTCTTTCGTTATTAAGAGTCCCTGCTCTCAATGCGGAGGCGGATAGACGAAATAATTATGACTCCTGAGAACGCACATTACATTGATTTCCTTTTATATCTGCCTGCAATACTCCGACCAAATCGGAGCTCGAGGAGCCCGCGGCTCTAAAGCTGAGTGACGAAGAGTTGTCGACGTTATTGTTTAACATTGCATCGTTTAACAGACGCAAATGTGCGAAGGGTCAAACAGCGCGCGTCGGCCCATTTCTTTCAATCACCACTGAACCCGCGGCCGTCGCACTTCGTCAATCACGACTCCGGCTGCTCAGATTTCCGCACGTCTCTTTAAGGGGCTTTCGCGCTTCGCTGCTGAAACAAAAGAAAACAAAAGGAGCACGACTGAGATGAGTCGAGGAGGGAGGAGGGGGCTTACGCGGAACAATTTTGGGTCTTGCCCGCGCTCGATGGTCGACTTAAACGGGCGGTGGGGGGAGTAAGTGGAGAGTCTGCTGCATGTATACACGCGTAATAATCGCTCGGTTAGTGTTCTCGCACGCGGAAGGGAATACGAGGAGCGAGAAATCAAATAAAGGCTACCGGGGTGGGAAGGGGACGAGCGATGGAGGGGCGCTGTTCCCCAGCGGGGAAAGGCGTCCCGCGGGGGCGCACGGCGCTAATCTCTCCCTTCGGCTCGGCCTTCTTTCGTCCGACCGCCGGCGGCAGCTCCCCGCGTTTCTGATATGATGGCGGAGGCAGCATGCAGAGCGGTTGCCCGCATCGCGCAACTGAGCGAGTCAACGCCGTGAACCGTGCGAGATAGATTAAACGAAATGAACGCAGGAAACACTCCGTTAGCCGGCGCCCAGCGACCGTTTGATCTCTATCGTAGGGGGTGCGGCCCCGTTCTTGATTGGCAGCCGTGGAGGAAGAAAGGGCGCGCCGGCCGTCCTGGCGGGAGGGGGAATCTGAAATGAGGCTGGCTGGCTGTCGCTCTTCCGCGGTACTCCCGTTCGTACCTCAGTGAATGCGATTTGCTAGCGTATTGAGAGCTCAGCTGAGTGAGTGAGTGAGTGAGTGAGTGAGTGAGTGAGTGAGTGAGTGAGTGAGTGAGTGAGTGAGTGAGTGAGTGAGTGAGTGAGTGAGTGAGTGAGTTGAGTTGGGTTGAGCGCGTTATCAATTCTGCAAGAGAGTAAATGATGTGGCCGAGTGACTGGGCAAATGAATGAAGGGTATGTGCATTAACTGAGTGCGTTGGCGATCTGGCATGCAAATAAACGATAGGGGGATAAAGTCGCAGTAAACGAGTGCGTACAAGAGCTCTTACGCTATTACACCGACTTCGTGCAGGGCATTGAGAGGCACGGCTCGTGCCGGTCAACCAGAAAAGAAGAAAGCCTCATCCATTGTCCGCCTCTGATCTCCCTCCGCGCAACACCCATTGAATGGAATCGCCACGGAAGGATTAGTAGTGTACAATGAGAGATGCCCTCCTCCTCCTTCTTTGGCACGCGCAGCCGACTATGACTGTTTGGCTGACACGATCCTTGGCTCCACGGCACGGAGTTAGTGAGACCGAGTATAGAACAAATCGACCACCTATACCGTACCCGCGGAACTAGCTTTACAGAGAAGGAGGTATATGATCGCTTTAAAGAAAACTGCTGAGGCAAGTGAACATATAGTTGTCTAAAAGTTGGAAGTTGGCGCCTGCGGCGTTCGTCACGTCCGTGTGATTTATTGCGCTAATCTCAGAGGTATAGGGAAAGTTCTCTGAAATATGCAGTGCTATTAATGATGCCAGTATAAGCATATTGTGCTTGCTCTCCTAATAAATCACGTCA
Source organism: Dermacentor variabilis (assembly GCF_050947875.1). Lineage (NCBI taxonomy): Eukaryota > Metazoa > Arthropoda > Arachnida > Ixodida > Ixodidae > Dermacentor > Dermacentor variabilis. The sequence goes on along the minus strand of NW_027460280.1, from coordinate 43,107,416 downwards.
TGCCACTTCGTATGCCAACTTGATTATTGTCGTCGTCATTATTGTTCGCTGTTGCTACCCGTGTGTACAACGGCATACATCGTCTCTGTACAGCGTTGCCAAGAATGGTGTGTCACAAAAAGAATACGCTAAAATATACAAGAAAAAAAGAAGAAAACAGTTTGAACATTCACAGGGTGACGTCAAAATAATTTCTATTGGAGAAAATAAACATTTATGAAAAAAATAGCATTAAGGCACGGAATTTAGCAATTTAACTGTTTGGAACCAAGAAGAAAATCGTAAATGCCCTCAAAGCGTAACCGCCACTCTTCATCCTGATTTCTTTCCTTTTTTCTGTTCGTAGCCTATGCACTCTGCTGTTGTTGTAGTAGCTGTTGTTGTTCTCATCACTATTTCGCCGCGCGCTTGGCTACTGCAAAGTGCTCTAGTGGTGGTAAACAGTGCTTGGCGAGACACTACTACATCGGCGGGAATATGCGAAAACAAGATTGTCGAGAACTGTGGCAGTACAGAGTCATCGAAAATATACGCCAAAGAGATGTGTTAGCATTCTTTGCTCTACGGAATCTTATAGCTCAAACCTGCTTGACGCCGCCCATTAGTAATCCATTCTCAATGGTACTGGGACAGCTGCGCTAAGTGACAATGATGGGAATGCTGACTCAAGAGAAGAAAAAAAAACAGTCAAATAGCTTTTGTGTCTTCATGAGGTGTTTGCAAGATTTATTATGTAATTGTACTTTGCTGTTATTTCACGTGCAATTAAGCCGTGGAACTTTTCTTCTTTTTCTTTTCTCCAAATACTGTGCTTGGTGGGGCCACTTATGTCAGTGTATTGTGTTGTTCATCCGAAATAAGAACGCGCATTGCGGGCACTTCCAAAATACCTGTGGGCTAGCGCGTACTTCAATGACTTGTTCCAAACGCAAGAGAAAACGTCAATCTCATCGAGTTTTGTGGCCTCGTAGAATATGATACAGGAGGGAAATCATTGACACGGTTTCTTGAATGGGACCACTGCCAGGAAGAGTCAGCAGTGCCAGTCCTTTCATCAGCCGAAAACACTCTCAAGAAACGTGAGCCCTTAAGAATGGTGTTTTCGTCTTATTCCTGTTTTGCCCTTTTCGTGGTGCCCGCTGCTTTCGCTATATCTACTCCTAATTTACGGCGACCTTGTGGGGCCTTCGTCAAAGTTTGGAGTCCTTAGAACAGATTGAGACGCGTACTACCCCGCCGCCTTTCGTCTCCCGGCTTATCTACGCCAGTATCTCGCACCGTTCCGCGTAAAAAATGATGGCCCCGTAGGATCTGACTCGCGCACACACACGCACGCGGCAGCCGCACGGCGCGCACTAACGAGTGTTCGCAAAAAAAAAAAAAACAAAAAAACAAAAAAAAAAGAGGTCGCAGAAGAAGTAAGCGACTTTTAAGAAGACAGGAATCAGGGACGCGAAAAGGGGGAGGGGTCTGCTCTTACGAGCTCTCGGAGAAAACAGGGCTGCCACCCACGCGGGAGAGGAAGTAGCAAGAAGAAAACGAGCCGAGCGGGCACCCGGCTGCGGCGACAAACGTTTCTCGAAGTGCGCAGTGTACATCAGCAACTATGACAATCGTTCGAAAGAAGATAAAGTGGCGCGCTCGTGGCAAGCTGCCCGGTTCATTTCCCCAGCGCCTTGTGTCGCGCGTCCCATGCACTCTGACCGTGTGCTAGGCAAAAATAAAGACACAGTGTAGCTTGGCACGCGGAACGAGACGAAGAAAAAACGCGGAAGCGGGGCAGAGAGAGGAGTGACGAGGCGCTGTTAACGGCCACGCGGAGGAAAGGGGAGGCCGTCGTGGGGCCTCAAGGAGTGGAGCCCAATAAGAACCGGCCAGGCGCCCCCGCGCGCGCACGGAGGGGGTCGCAGTAAATTGAGAAAACCGCAAGGATCATAAAGCTGTCAGTGGTGATCGGCGAGAGCACAGCCGCGCTCGAGGATCCCCACGGCGCTCGCGAGGCGAGCTGCAGCCTCGCCTAATGAGCTGCGCCATTTGGAGCGTGCTGCCGAGCGCGCGCGCCGGCCTTTATTGGAGGCCAATTACTGCAGCTGCCGCCCCGGGCCTCGGAGGGCCGCTCCTATCGCCGCCGCACGAACGGCTGCCGCAGAAGGGCGCCACGACTTTCCGGGAACGCTTCCCCCAAGGTCGTCCACAATGGAGTCCAGCTACACGCGTCCTCCCGCTTCTTCCTTTTGTCACTCTCCGCTTTGTCGGTGTGGCTTCGTTTCCCATAGAACACGCGTGGCCCGAATGGGACGCCCGTGCTGTCCGCACTGCACTGGCGACGAGCAGGGCCAGCGCACGAAGCCTGGCGGTTGCCGCCGCTACCAGCTTCCGCAGCCGGCTTCTGACTCCTGACGCCACGCGCGTTTTTTTGTAAGCGCCGGGAATGCGATGCTACAACCGTGTCAACTCTCCCGCGCTTTTAAAATATCCATTTGCATAGACGACAGGCCTGCCGTTTGAAGTGACCAATAAGAAGCTGAGCTCAGAAATCAGAACGCGCACCCGTAAGCAATATGTAAGGGAACATGTAACTGGTCTTTAAGCATAGATAATTCCTCTCTAATGAGCAAGAAGTTGGCACTCGTGTATGTTGTGCAAAACAGCTCTACCGTTGAACAGACAGCATTATGGTACACATAGGTTCGGCTTACGCTTCGGCCTCTTGATGCAGAATTTCTGGCTGTCATATTGCTTCTCGCACTACAGGGTGTATGGCGCAGTCATTTAGTTGTTTCGTTACATACAGTAAGTCATCGCTATGATCAGAGCTTGTGGCTACCCATTTGTATGGAGCTAAAATGAAAAGTAATATATCTAAAGGTCTGTCGCCCTGCATGGGTACGAGTACATCCCAGGAAGTTTTATGTAATGCAGGAAATGAAAGTTCGATTTTGTTTGCTTGTAAAATATAACAGGTGGATCTGCTTGTGTTAACGGATTCGTACGGCTTGCTAACTGTTAGACTGTGGTTTTGCACTCACTCTCGTTTAGCACAGAGGTGGCCAGTATACGGTGCGGGGAAATTACCTGCCAACGACCCAACATGCGCAAATGACATTATACGGCACAAATTAGACCGGCATACACCGGGTGTCCCAGCTAACTTGGATAATGATTTAAAAAAAAAAACAAGGAGCTCTAGAGAAATCGAACCAACTGCATATTAGTGGTAGCCGTGTGTACTTACGACCAGTATTTTTTTTCAGCCCTAAATATTAATTAATTAATTGTTTTTATTTGGTCAACTTTTTCACTATTGCTAGAATTTCTAAACATGTCAATTATAAAAAGTTGTAGAGCGCCTCCTCAACTAACCTCGGATTCAAGCCTTTTTTTCGTGCTAAAATTCGCCTGGTTGTTTCTGCCGAGAAAAACAAAAGCGCGTGAAATACGCGAAATATGAAACAGATACGCACTCCCGCGCCGCTACTGAAGCGCTTCCAAGCGAACTTTGATGGATACACAGCTGCATTCATTTATCGCCGCGTCGATCGTGCAAGACGTCACCACGTAGGATGGGTCGATAGGCTCTGAGACCTAACTGGAGTTGAGATAAGCATAGACATCTGCTGACGCAACAATGTTGCGCTCATGCGGCGCTCAGCATAGCTTTAACCTTAGCACATCGTGAAAGAAAACTACAAAAGGAATTTAAGTAATGCTAAAAAAACGAAACGATGCGCAAAAGAGCACGGAAAAAAAAAATACAGCTCCCAGAAGAACACAAAAGGGCTACACAGAAGTTTATTTCAACGAAAAAATAAGCAACAGAAGAAAGCATGTGGAGCGTCTTAGCCGCTCACGATGAAACATCCAAAGGTGCAACTGGGTTAGCTATTCCCCCTTTTTGTCTCTTGAACTCCGGACAAGACGCAAAATCAACTAGTTTTCCCCCCCCATATTTGTAGTTTCGTCGCAAGCTTTTTGATGTGTGGATAGGGTGACACCATGTGCCTTAGACAGTCACGTTTTACACCTGATTTGAATAATTAATCTTCCAATGCCACTTATAGCACGTGTTCAAACAGGTCGCAGTCTGAAGCCCAATACAGTGCTTGCTTCTTTCCAACACTTGTGCTGTTGCAGCCTTGACAACATTCACGCTGGAATCTCGCGGCAGACTCTGCTTATTTTCGCCTTCAGTGCGTCCGGTGTGCTTGTCTCGCTGCTATTCACGCGGCACTTTACGTAATCCCACAAAATGAAGTCCAATGGTGTCACGTCTGGCGACCTTGCAGGCCAGGGTCCATGCCGGCCTGTCCAAGAGAAACCTTGTCGAGCCACGCTTGAGGCTGACCAGCACCACTGTGCGTGGGAGCACCATCGTGTTGGAACCACATGTGCCGAAGGTTGGCAAGTGGAACGTCGTAGCAGACGTCCTTCACAGAGTCTCCGAGGATGTCGTTCACGTAGCGGTGCGTCGGTGGCGCAAAAAAAAAGAAGAAAGGGTCCGACGATGACGTCATCAAAAAGGCCGCACCATGCATTAAATGACGGTTGGTATTGATCTCGTGTTTGCGCCAGCCAGTTGGAATTCATATCACTCCAGTAGTGCGCGTTGTGAAGATTAACTTGTGCGTTTCTGGAGAAATTTGCTTCGCCCGTTCACAGCATGCGGGAAGTCCGGTTCTTGTTCACACACACACACGTATATATATATATATATATATATATATATATATATATATATATATATATATATATATATATATATATATATATATATATATATATATATATATATATATATATATATAACTCCATTGGCACAGTCAAGTCTGTTTGGAAAACCTCAGTCTCCAAGCTTTTCATGTGGATGTATACATGGTATACGGGTGCATCTGACTCTATCTTAATGTTCTCCAGACCGATGACTTCCGATGTCCCAGTCTCCACAATGGCGTTCGCGCACATTGCCGTGAGGGTTGGCAGCAAACAATGCCAAAACATCCGTTTCAGCTTCTTGGCTCACGGTCCCAGTCCTGCGTCGCTTTCTTATGAAGCTACCCGTCTCGCAAAGGACTCGATAGTTTCGCAGTATCGTTGACGAACTAGGTCGCCCTCCGCAATGCCATATCTGGTATATCTTGGCTGCCTTCCTCTTGTCGCCCTACGTAGCCTCCACAGCCAGAATCATTTTCGCCTTCTGACCACTCGAGAAGAGCATGACTGTTCCCTTTAAGAAAATGGTCACCGGCGTGGTATCGTTGAAATGTCCCGTTAAAATCTGCGCATCGAGAGACCAAGCAAAGTCATTTACATAGTCGACAACACCATGCGCTCCTCGTATACACCTTTGCCAAAACGGATTTGAGGGACATACACCAGCGCAATGTTTGAGTTCCTATTATCAAAGGGCAAAAAAACAAAAAAAAAACATTCCATGCACTCCTATGTACAAAACGAGAGGAGTACGCAAGCCATAGCCGTAAGCGCGTCGTCGCGGTTTCCCTGCTTTTAATTAAGGAGAGCGAAAAACAGGTCAGTAGAAACCAAAGACGAAGATTAAACTCGACAAAGGAGTTAGATGCGTGAAATCGAACAATAAGATAAATAATAAACAAGTAAAATAAAGAAGAGGAAAAGAAATTTATCGAACCAGGTGATCCTTGCGTGTGAGTAGGAGGGGTTATCATAACAACAATCGTAGCTGCATGCATTGCTGGCCAGGCTATACATGCTGAACTACATTCGAGCGCAAAATTATATAAGACGGGAAAGCAGGCATAGACCAGTCCTGTCCGATCTCAGCTTTACCTTCGTCTCAATTTTGCGCTCGGCCTCGTACACTTTATACTTCAACAATTGAGGCTTTTTGATTTGTTTTTTGGCGCGTGATCCGTATACTACCGTGGGCTGTGCCACTGTGCTGCTCGCTGTTCGCCTGTCGACATAGATTGCGCCGAGTGAATTGGCGAGACGTACAGATCTGCAGGCCGATCTCCTTCGACGGAGAAGAGGCCTGCACGTTGGCGACGTGCCTCCCATTCGCGCAGTCATCCCGGAGGGAGCTTTGATTTCCGCTTCCCGTAACCCCCTTCCTTTTCTCACTTGACGTTTGCCGATTCCCGCGGGAACGAGTTTTCTCGTCCATCTGCTGGACACGTGAGAAGGCGCGGAAGTCTGTAAGTGCCGCGGCAATGAGCTACTAAGGGAAAGAGGGGGGGGGGGGGACCGCTTATTTACAGTCTATGCGGTCTCACCACACTTTGCGTGAGTCGAGCAGAGGAAACGCAAAGTGACGGAACGATTAGCGCGAGCACCACTGCGGCTGCCGCCGATGCGCCGGTTCTTCGAAGGAAGGGGGGAAAAAAGGCGATCTTTCAAAAATCGCGCTCGCGCGCACTACAAGTGTTAATAACTCTTCTGTTCTAGCAGAGTATGGCTTCTCTAAAGACGGAGCCTCTGGATGTCTGTTCATTTAATACACGTTGCATTAGTACAGAAATAGGACGAGTACAATGAGCGCCATGCCCCTAGCGTCGTTGAAAGGCGAGACGACGCGATTGACATATAGACTTGCTGGGCTTCTTTGCTATGGGCCAAGACGATCACGTAAAAGCGCGAAACACGTGTCGTTTATCATCTCAACGCAAATACTGCGGGACAGGGGGGGGGGGGGGGGAGAAGAAAGAAAGATAAACGGAGGTGCGAAAGCGCAGAAGGGGAGTAGAGTGATTCGTGGTTTATTCGTAGAATATACATATGGGTCGTTGTAGGCTATACGAGTAAAAGAGCCCTCTCAATAGGATGTCTTCGACTACTCCTGGGCCATTTTCTTGCCACGGAAAAACAATACAAGCGTTTCGGCCATAGTTGGGATATTTATATTTGGGTCAGTGCAACTTATAGACACGCGGGCAGACTTTCCGCCCACATTTACCGGGCGTCACGCACATCCTGTCCGAGCATCCCGAAAGGCGCGGCTGAGTGGCCGGACCTTGCAATATGGAAGGCAAGCACTGGCTGAGCGACAGGGGGCTGATCATGGTTCCTGATCATGGCTCCCTGATCATGGCTCCTCCCATAGGGGAGCAAAGGGGGTGGGGTTGAAGTGGCGCAAAATATGTGTATAAATCAAACGCAATTTTCTAAGTTTATAATAGGCGAGTCATTTGGGAGAGAGTGGCCGAATATTGCACCAGGGAGGCCAATTCATGTTCTGGAGAGATACCTTTAAAGAAAGGGGTCAGACAGGGAGACACAATCCCTCCAATGCTATTCACTGCGTGCTTGGAAGAAATATTCAAGCTATTAAACTGGGAAGGCTTAGGAGTAAGGATCAGCAGCGATTATCTCAGCAACCTTCGGTTTGCAGATGACATTGTCCTATTCAGGAGCACTGGGGACGAGTTGCAACAAGTGATTGAGGATCTTAAGAGAGAGAGTGCAAGAGGGGGATTGAAGATTAATATGCAGAAGACAAAGATAATGGTGAATAGCCGGGAAAAGGAATCGCCAGTCAGCTTCTAGAGTCTGTGAAGGAGTACGTTTACCTAGGTCAATTAATCGCACTGAACCCTGATCATGAGAAGGAAATTCATTGAAGAATAAAATTGGGTTGGATCGCATACGTCAGACATTGCCAGCTGCTAACTGGAAGTTTACCATTATCATTGAAAAGGAAGGTGTACAATCAGTTCATATTCCCGGTGCTGACATATGGGGCAGAGACTTGGAGACTGACAAAGAAGCTTGAAAAAAAGTTAAGGACCGCGCAAAGAGCGATGGAACGAAGATTGCTGTAGGCATAACGTTAAGAGACAGAAGGAGAGCGGCTTGGATTAGAAAGCAAACGGGTATAGCCAATATTCTAATCGACATCAAGAGAAAAAAAAATGGAGCTGGGCAGGTCATGCAATGCGCCGGTTAGATAACCGTTGTACCATTAGGGTTACAGAATGGGTACCAAGAGAAGGGAAACGCAGTCGAGGACGATAGAAGACTATAGGTGTAGCGATGAAATTAGGAAATTCGCGGGTGCTAGGTGGAATCGCTTGGCGCAGGACAGGGGTAATTGGAGATCGCCTTCGTCCTGGCAGTGGACAAAAGACGGGCTGCTGCTGCTGGTTCTGCTGCTGCTGATGATGATGAATCGGCGAGAAACTGCCGCAAAACTCGGAGTTCATTCGTGATGTTTTTTAGCGACGAGAAAACTTGGCAGTAAAGAGCACTTGTATTGTTTAAAAAATAAACTCTGGGGTTTCACATGCCGGAACCACTATATGATTATGACGCACGCCGTACTAGGGAACTACGGATTAATTTGGCCAGATGAGGCTTAAACCCCAATGCCTGGTACACGGGAGTTTTTGCACACACCCCCATCGAAGGGTGGCCGCCACGGTCGGGAGCACTTGTATGCAGCGACGTTTATAAGATACCGTATTCTCGCAAATAAGTTACAAAAGGTTGCTTCAAGGCAGTGTCCTTTTTTTTAGCTCTTGTGTTTACTTTACAATTATCATAAATGTGAAGACGGATTCGCTTCATTTCGGTATGCCAACAAGCTTGCTGGAGAGGGTCATGTAAATATAAAGCAATTACTACAGTTACATGTTCACACGTTTGGGAATGTGCATATTTCTATGCCACAAAGATACTTGTATTGAAAGCGCGGCTAACTCTAGGTGACATTGGCTTATCGGTAAGCAAAGACACGCCGCTGTATGTAAATGACCACCTAACACCTGAAAATAAGGCCCTATTTTCTAAGGCCTTAACCCTAAAAAATCTAGGAAATGGCAGTTCTTATGGACTGACAACTGCCAAATAAAGGCTCGCAAAACAACTGGCAGCCGCGTTTTTCGGATCGTCACGGAGGCGGACCTTTCTGTGATCACTTAGCTACTTTCGCCTTTGACAAATCGCATCACCACACAAATTCACAATGTCATCATATTTTACAACTAACGAGCTAAATAATTACATGTCCAATAATCAAAAGTCTATCATTCATTTTAACGCACGAAGCATGCATACGCAGACACTATGATGACTTTTCAAATCTGATTGCGACACTTCAAGTCTCCATGCTCAATAATTGGAATCTCGGAAACTTGGCTATGTGACCACGACAAGAACCTGTTTTGCTTTCCTAACTATGAAGCAGAATACTCAAATCGTCCGTATAGCTGTCATGGCGGTGCCGCACTCTATATTTTAAGTACTGTTATGTACAAAAGAAGGCACGACCTTCTTCTCGGCGTACGTGACTGTGAATCAGTGTGGGTCGAACTTAAAAGTGACTTTATTAATGCGGACAACAAAAATCTAATAATAGGTTGTGTATATCGCTCGCTTTCATCGTCTATGAATGATTTCTGCGCCGCGCTTCGTGACGTGCTAAATATCCTTGCAGACGAGAATAAAAACGTTATAATTATAGGCGATATTAACATTAACCTCGCAGACAGCTCGTCTGCATACGCCTTATCAATATTCAAATTGTTTCAATAGCTTCGGTTACGAATGCTTAATAAAAGTGCCTACGCGGTGCACTAACTATACAGATGGTACAATAATCGATCATGCGCTTTCCAATTTGCTGTCTTCACCAGACGCAGGGGTCCTGTTACAAAATCTGACTGATCACTACCCGATATTTTTAGGCTTTCAGAATAATGAAGACTCTGTCAAAGCCACTTACACAAAGCTGACAATTAACAAAGAAGATTTCATTTATTCACTAAGCCAAGCTGACTGGTCTTCTATAGCAGATATGAAAGATCCACAAACGGCCTTCTCGTTCTTTATATCAGTACTAAAATCCTATTTTGACTGCCACACCTGCAAAGTGTAATGCAAAAAGAAGTTTGCGTCCCCACAGAATCCTTGGCTGTCAGATAAGCTTCTAGCCTTGATGCGGAAGAAAGACAATCTGTACAAGAAAACAGAATTACGGCCATTTAACAGCAATTTGACTTAGAGGTACAAAAAAGTTTTCCAACTTTCTTGCTATCAAGCTAAAAAAAGCTAAAGAACTTTATTACGAGAAAAATTATTATAATGCGGAAGAAACAGTAGTAAGAAATGGAAGATAGTGAATGAGTTTTTAAATAGGCGAAACGATCGCTATAATTTGTAGTAAATTATTCATAACGACAGAGCTTACACCTCCTCACAAGACATTGCTGATGCTTTTGCAGAATTTTTTCTTTAGCAGTGATTCGCATACACCAACGCAATATAACAGTTTATTGCGACGCCTACCTCACTCATTCTTTTTCCAACCACACCACAGGAAATAGAAAACACTATAAGAAATGTAAAAACAACAGGTGCAGGTCTTGATAATATGCATTCAAATCACATCAAGCTAATTGCCCACCTAATCTCAGATGTTCTCGCAAGTATTATTAACCTATTATTTCAGACTGGAACCTTCCCACAAGAACTAAAACAAGGTAGAATTACTCCTGTATTTAAAAAAGGTGACCGTGCCTTGATTACTAACTATAGTCCTATTCGCATTCTACCCTTCTTTAGCAAAGTTATTGAACGGCTGGTAGAAAAGCGCTTAACTAATTACCTATCTAAATTTAGTATTCTTTCACCACTCCAATTCGGCTTCCGCAAGGGCTATTCAACCGAACTTGCTCTTATCGCCCTAACTGAACAATTAAAGATGACAATCGATAAGGGCATGTATGCTGGATCAGTGTTCGTGGATCTAACTTAAAGCCTTTGATGCAATTAACCACCACATTTTATCCTTTAAACTTGAATCTATCGGAATAACAGGTCCTGCATTAATTGATACAAGATTACTTAAAAGATAGAACACAAAGAGTTAGAATTAATGGTGTTATTTCTAAATCAATGACAACAAACATGGGTGTACCTCAGGGATCCATACTTGGCCCACTCTTGTTTTTAATATATGTTAACGACCTGCCTAATTGCCTGCTTTCTTCTAACTGTATATTCTTTATGCAGACGACACAACTATCTTTAACTCTGACATTTGTGTAGGGAACCTAGTTTCTAAACTTAATACCGACTTGAATAGCGTGTTAAATTGGTGCAATATTAACCAGCTGAATATAAACTCGTCTAAAACTAAATTTGTTTTATTCACGTCCCACCAACGCTCATCCGCATTCATTCCTTCGCTCTACCTTGGTAATAATCTTATCCCGCGTAGTACTTCCTCTAACTACTTGGGTGTAGAACTTGATTCTAACCTTAAATTTCATCAACACATAGCCAATGTTAGGCGGAGGGCAACATATGGAATAAGGACACTTTTAAAAGCTCGGTATGTGTTTAACCAGTAAACACTACACTCATTTATCCATTCACATATAAAATATTGCATTGCATGTTGGGGCAATACGTATCATACCCACTTACAATCATTACAAGTACTACAAAACCAGGCTGTTAGAATAATTACATTTAGTCCTAACTATTTCAATTCCAAATACTTACTACATAACTATAATATTCTTACTGTGGACGAGCTTATTAACTTTAGTCTTGGTACGTTTTTATATCGACAACTAGATAACGCTTACCGCAACAGCCTGATACCTCAGTCTTGTCTAATGAATACTAATCCTACGCGATTTGCACTAAACAATAACTTTATTCTTCCCATGGTACACACAAATTATGGTAAACAGAGTATCCACTTTTCGTCCGTTTCCTTCTGGAGCACCTCCTACTATGAAGTGTTTGGATCCGACTGCTGGTACGATCTGTTGGGAACTCGGCGCTGACGCCCGTGGTTGTACCTGGGTCGCAAGCCCCAAGGGTAGCGTTGGCCTGGCGGCCTGGGGTACAACTGGAAGCATCCGAAGGTCCCGGCAAAGCATGAGTCGACTGGTAACAACGAAACAACTTGTTTATTTTAACATCGCAAAGAGTTGGCGGTCAGGTTTGACCGTAGTAGAGAGACGGGAGAGCACTTCACTCAACAGAAGAAATCGGAGCCCTCCTTTTGGCGTCCGGGGGCAGCTGTTTTTATACTCTCGCAGTTGAGGGCAAGAAGGAACCCCTCAAAAGACGAGCACGTGAATGTACAATGGGCTAATGGTGACGCACACTGTCGTAGCGATGCCGTAGCACCATGTCGAGCACGATCTCGTAGCACCCTGTCGTGGCGCTGCCGGTCGGACACAATGACTGTAATGAGAGGATGGTCCCTGCTTTGGCATCGCCTGTTTCGGGCACAATGACTGGAACGAGATCCCTGCTTTGGCATCGCCTGTTTCGGGCACAATGACTGGAATGAGATCCCTGCTTTGGCATCGCCTGTTTCGGGCACAATGACTGGAATGCGAGGATGATCCCTAGGCGGTCGCATCGCCGCAGTCGCGCCTGGAAACACCTGGCGATGAGTGTTGCGGCGACGACGATCGGGCCAAAATGTCTGCCGCCCCGCCGCAGTCGCGCCGGCAAAACCACGTGTCGCAGGCGAAACGCAACAGAAGTCATGTCAATCATTTCAATTTAAACGACAACTAAAAGACCACATTTTATCATCTGCAACCACTTAGATAAGTATTTTTCCCCTCCAAATGTACATTTGGTTACGCAACACAAATTAAAGTTCATTTGGTTAGGTCTCATTATCCACTTATTTTAATAATGGTGTTATAGTTCTGTAATTAGTCGAATCTAATAATAATTATTATACTTTTTTACTAGCATATCTGCAGCTGAGTTGTTTAGTACTGCCAAACCTAAAACAATACTAAGTTTGTTATCTTTTGAATATTTTACACTATTTATTGCAACTGTTGTTGTTTATATTTTTACTTATACACTGTACAGGAGGTCCCATTACAGTCTTTGACCTCGGGACCTCCTCCTGTATATTATTGCCTTGTATTATATCTTGTCTAATAATAAAAATATAATAATAATAAAACCTCATTCAGTGATAGACATTATTCTTGTACAATCAAAATGTATTTTCATTTCTTGTCGATAGCTGAACTATCTGCCTTTATGGAATGTGTATTTCTTTTTTTGTGGGGGGGGGGACTAGTCAAGCTGTCTGTTTCAGCTTTATTCCCTTACCTCCCCCATCACGTTGATGGAATAAAAATTATATAAAAGGTATTATTATTATTATTATTATTATTATTATTATTATTATTATTATTATTATTATTATTATTATTATTATTATTATTATTATTATTATTATTATTATTATTATTATTATTAAATAGGAAAGCTATTTTAGAGATGTTAGCGGCCATTTTCAATGCGTAAGATCATCCCATCAACTTTCACCACGGTATATCTCGAGCAATGCAATAATTCCAATAAGACATCAATATAACATTTGAATTCAAAGGGCATGCGAATCTTCCAAATAAGTTGCACGAACGCATCGTCATTTTAAGTGAGGCCGGAGCCACGGATTAAAAAAAGCAAAGAAAGAAAGAACTTTATGATAATCCAAGGGAATGTTGACAGCAGCCAGTCATTCAGTAGCCAACAGTTAGCCGACCACGGCAGTCTAGAATTAACACTTCCAGTGAATCTTATTTTTTCTTCTAGTAAACAATGTGCGTCTTAGCACAACCGTGTGCGTCTTCCTTTCTTCTTTCTATCTCTAGTTTCGTGCGCTATTTTCGCAAATCAGGTACTGTTACATTTAGCGTACAGTCTTTTTTTTTCGTTTACCAAAACTCATCACAGAAACCTTTATATACTTGAACGAGGGCACTTTTCTGCGGCAGTAACATCCGTCCCCTCATATCCACTTATCCCTTTTACCAAAGGAAAGTCTGTAGAATATACAGCTGCGTCAGTAGTGTGGCAGCCGAAATATGACAGTCTGAATTTCGTTACTCTCATGTATAAGAGCGACCGAACATGTGTCTCGGCGATATCGTGGATCAGAAAATTAGGTGGCCTTGATGCGTAAATCTTCCAATTAGCGGCTTCTCTGGGAGAAATTGAGCTCGACCCAGTGTTTACAAAAGCGGCTCATAGTGCAGAATAAGGTGAAAATTAGGTTTTAGCTTGAAGCGAGAGGCGCCGGGTGATGTAATTATTGAAGATGAGTTGATAGTTGGTGCGTTCTCTAAGGCTATATGGTAAACGCAACAAAAGACGACGGACAACAAGAAACTCACAGGACAGACCGGCGACTTCCAATGGCGTTTGCTGATCTCACTGCGCAATCTTTGTACAACCACTATAGGAAGTTATAAGGGGACATATTCGAGGCGTTTTGTATCGGAAAAAGCAGGGGACAAGTGGCACCATGCAGCTCTCCTTCACTGGCACTTAGCCGCAAAGAGATTAGCTATCTAGAGAAAGGTTTGATAGTGAACATGAATTCTCCGATTGATAGAATGTCTGTTTAAAGAACGTGTCTCTGCGACGATGGTTGCGTACTGGGTGACGTCATCAGTTACGCAGCTTGCGCAGTGTGATCATTGAACAAAGTTAGCGCACTATATTTCTTTTCTTCTTCGTTTTTTTTAATCTTAAGATAAGGATTGTCACTAAGCCGCCACGCGGCTATCCTGTTTGTTCCTTCTTGCCCGTTGTCTTTTATTGCGCTTAAGTTTGTCATAGCCCCGGTGATCCTTACGAGGGCTATCATATATTGTGTCAAATATAATCACCGCCAAGTTCGTCTTTATTATCGCTGCAAATTATGCAACACTAAGTTGGGATGATATGCTACTTGAAGCCGGCTGGCATAACGGCTTATTGTAAATTAAGTTTTTACGCACAAGAGGCATAGGCATAGAGAGTAGTAAAAACCAAAAGGTAAGTTATAGAATAACAAAATACCCCACAATATAACGCGCAATAAGCACTTCGTAAAGTCTACACACAACAAGCATGCCCCCATGCGTCACCACCGAAAGCGGAAAGCGCGATCCAGATGTGCAATACAACCGCAAAATAAAACGGCGCGGTTGAGTGACAAATAAAGAGGACACATCGAAGCTTCGTATTGAAGGGTCCGAAGCAATTTCGGTGCCGAAGTCAATAAGAAACGTTTTTTTGTTTGTTATAAAACAGATTTATTCTGTTTCCTCTCTCTTCTTATCTCTCTCTCTTTTCTCTCTCTGTCTTTACAAAGCACCGAGCAAACATAATTTGTTTGGTCGCTTTCTCGCTTGCCCGGAACGCGCCTGAACTCTGTATTCTATATTGTAGACATGTCGCGCAGCCGTCCGTATACGAGCGGGTTGAAACGAAGGCACAGTAACAGGCTTTTAGTGCCTCTGCGAAGGGAGTAACAATGTGACGGGGGCCTTGGAACGCCTGCACCCTTTCGCGGCACTGCAACGGCGGAGATGCAGCAGGACACAAAAATTTCCGCTGCGTCACTCCTTCCGCATGCGATAGCGAATAATTGTGCAGGGGACGCGCATCCAAGGCAAGACGCTGTACGCGGTTGTAACAGCCGATGAACAGGTGTTTACGCGACTGCAGAGAGACGAGCCATATAGCCATTACATACATATGTATTATACAGCGGGTGCGAGGACGAGCAACAAATGGGCGGCGACTCGGTTTGGGGCACTCACCCCTATTACGACGTGCAGCGGCGCAACAACGGGGATGCGGGGGCCGGGAGGGAGGGGGATGCGAAGCCGGGGGCGCCGCGTAGTATACACGCCATACGCGTCGTAAAAATATCAGCCGCTGCGGGTCCTCAAAGGAGCCGAGATTGACGGAAGCCCACCACCGCTGACTTGGCACCGTCAACACTCTTGTCTCGCGCGCGAAAAGGGCGTTTATGGGCCGCTCTCTCGGGAGGGGGGCGGCTGTGGTTGCAGTTAGCGTCTTCTTTCTTGGCCGCGATATTCGGGTTTCTTTTTCTTTGAATCCCAGGCGTCGCTCAACTGCCGCTGCTGCGGTCGCCAGCTTGGACGACCGACCGGTGCTCGCAATCGCCGTGTTTGCGAGCGCCGACGGCTCTGCGGCCGCGTCGCAACAATTGCATTGCCGAGCCCCGGTGTGAATGCATGTCGGCGCGAGGCCGATTGCAGCCGAATGCTCCGCCCCGACAGCGCCCGGAAGGCCGCGCTGTGTGCGGGCGATTGCACGGGGCCGCCTCGATTGGACGGCGGCTTGCCGCTCCACGCGAGCGTCGAGGACGGCGGGAAAGGTAGAGCGATACGCGGAATTGGCTGCCGTATCAGGCGGTCACCGATATGACGTTATATAACGCGCTCGGATGGAAGTCCAGAGAGGGGGGGTGGGGGGTGTCCGCCGCGTCCTTTAGCTTCTTCCAGGTCCGGGCGACAATGCAGTTATCGCGATTACCAAGCAACGGGACTTGGTGCTAGTTGAACAATAGCGTCGCACTCAAAGCTGTAGCAGTCATAACGGCCCGCAATGAGGGTCGATGTTTGTTTCGCTTTACTGTAGGGCGCAATCTTTTTTCTTCTTTTCTTTCGGTAATACTAGTGCGCACGAGTTGAAGTAAACACTGCAATTCTCACTTCTGAGTTAGATTGCACACGATGCTTGCTTCGTGTTACTGTCCGTTCTTTCTCCCTTTCTTTATTTCTTAGTTTCTCCTGTCATCGAATTTTGCTTGTAAGCAATGCAATGTTTGCTTAGGCTGAACAAGCCTTTTAACTTGGGGGGCACGACACCGTATACGTATAGTCAGTGCGAGTAATCAACCCGGCGCGGCAGCTTACAGTGGCTGTGCATGGCGTTGCGCTGCTGAGCTGGAAGTCACGGCGGCCGCCATTTAGAGGGGGCAGAAAAAAAATAATTGGCAAAAGAAAAAAAAAAACGCTCGTGTACTCAGATTCAGCTGCACGTTAAAGAACCCCATCTGGTCAAAATTAATGCGGAGTCCGGCACTGCAGCATGCCTCATAATTAGATCGCGGTTTTGGCACGTAAAACCCGAGAAATTAAAGTGTGTTACCCGCCGTGGTTGCTCAGTGGCTATGGTGTTGGGCTGCTGAGCACGAGGTCGCGGGATCGAATCCCGGCCACGGCGGCCGCATTTCGATGGGGGCGAAATGCGAAAACACCCGTGTGCTTAGATTTAGGTGCACGTTAAAGAACCCCAGGTGGTCAAAATTTCCGGAGCCCTCCACTACGGCGTGCCTCATAATCAGAAAGTGGTTTTGGCACGTAAAACCCCAAATATTATTAAAGTGTGAGTTCGGGAAGCGCAGCGCAACAATGTTCGGGGAGTGCACTGTCATCTGGTTAGAAACTTCGTTCGATAACCACTCGTTTAGAGGCCCAGCCCAACAGCATGCTCCTTGGCACCTTAAATTTCTCCCGAAAGTCGCTTGAAAATTGCAAATTAAGTAAAGCAATGAAGGGGGCTAGTTGGTGAACGTTCATGGTTATATTGCGCTCAGTTTTACAAACACGATATACGTCCGTCCACGTCCTGTCCTTCCTTAATATCGTGTTTGTAAAACTGAGCGCAATATAACCATGAATGCAAATTAAGTATTACTGGACAACAATTTCGTCAGGGTGCTGCATTTGGTGAAGCATGACGCGGAACAAGGCTTTCCGTGATCCGCGAAAAGCCATGAACCAAGAAAGAAACGAAAAGACAGGAGTAGGTGGCCATTAATTAAACATGCATGCACCGAACGAGCAGTGTGCGAGCTATACTCACGCGGAAGCAGGCAGTCCTGCTTGAGAGCATATATAATAGCTGCTGTTAAGAGGAAGCTTTAGCTCGGATGCTCGTATCTAAATACATGTAAAATGAGAATTCGTTTTTCTCTGCAACCAGCGCACCAGATTTGGCGAGGTTTGTTGCATTTAAAAGAGAAACTGAAAATCCAGTGACTGTTGGCTTCAAATTTTTGACTGAGGGTGTCAATTTTTTATTAAAAGTTACAAAAAATTGCAAATTTTCATAAAACGAAACTATCAGGTTTACAACTGTAATTCAGCAATGAGAAAATGATGCTCCAATTCTGAAATTGCATATAATAGTACATCTAAAGCAAAAAAATTGATATGTTACACATGAATATAAAAAAAAATTTAGTAATATGGAAATACAGCTTTTGCAGAACCCTTGTACACAACGTAACAAATTCACCTAAAATATAAAATGACATATTGAATCTGTCCGCTTTCAATGATCTAATGGATGCCATTTACAGAACGGCGATATCTGTTCTTGATGCAGGGCTATTAACTCGGAAACTTCGTGATTATTTTTTTTTCGAACTTTCGAATTCTTGAATATTCTTGTAACGAAATTCAGGCCCTAAATCGACATTCCGCTTCCAACGCTCACTAGAGTTTAACTTTCTCTCTCAAATGCAACAAATTTTATTAAAATCGGCCCAGGGGTTATCCCAGAAAAACGTTTTTGCGTTTTACATGTATTGAATAGGCCGCGCCGGAGTTGCGCCGTTTCGTCTACCCCATTCGACATCAGTGAGAGTTTCTGAAGGCACCCTGCCACTGTTGGCACTCTCATTCGCTGCTCTGATTCGTTATTTTTTAGTGTATACGCACTTACAGCGCGGAATTATGATTACGTATCTGGCGATGAAATCCACCATTTGCAAGTTCTCTATATAGAGTACGTCTCTTAACTGAAGATATTGTTCCAGAAGCCTACTCAGTGTGCACGTTAGGGTGGCCCTTTAACATGTGTAAAGGCTGCAAGGACGGAGTAAGGGAGACATATGTTCTCCTACACTTTGCACGCACGGCACATGCAGTGGCGATCCGATGCACGTTCGCGCGCCTGTCAAGGACACGAGAGATGCGCAACTCGCACATATTGCGGCTAAGAAGGTTAAAGGCGTCCCATGGTCACGTGGTGCGCAAACATGCGCTGGACCAGATCTAGCAAGCTTTCGCTCACTTTGAAATAGGAGGGAAGGCTTTGTTGAGAAGTATCGCAAGTTTAACATGTTTTTGTTGGCTTCCCGTGAGTTGCGCAGAACGTTTCATTCGCGACCTGGTAGTGACATTTGGTGTCTGAGTGCAGCGGCAGTGTGTGTCGAACGTCTGTTAAGATAACGATGTAAAGTGGCTCAGTTATCGGACTTCAGAAGAAAAGTCCCCGTGCCGGTGATTCAACGTGAAAGCACATTCACACAAAGCCAGATAGATGCAGAAGGACAGACGGCACGCGTTTATACGTGGCATCTTATCACCCACATGAGTCATAGATTTACTAAAGTAGGTTTTGTTGTTTCTAGCGAGATAAAAAAATTAAGCGAGCGAACACAGTGTTGCTTCGTACTGAGCTGTATGTCGACTTCAAGGCACGGAGTGTCGTTTGATAGACATCTCCGTTTAGTCGGCCGTTTAGTTCTAATATACTGCATGCTGTATTTCTTGAACAGTATACATTTTAGCACTTTTAGACCGCTTTTAGGAGTATTTGGTAATATTTTTTGCCCCTCTTCTTATAATGCTGCTGGCCATGGGTGGCGCACAGCGGCCCACTGGGTGTGATAAATGTGCGGCCATTGCACTCTCATAATTCTCGCACCACCGCCGCGATTGTGCAGCTGTGGCTTCGCATAACCGCAGCTTCCTCAGTTGAGTGCTGAAGTCAAAGGAATCGGTGGGGGAGGAAGAGGAGGAAAGAAAGGAAGAAGGCCGGAATGTTAACCAGGAATTAACCAGGATGTTAACCAGAACCAGGAACCAGGCAGGAATGTGTCTAGTGGGCTACTCTACACTGGGAGGCGGCAAAGGGGAAATATATAAAGATGAGAGAGAGAGGAAAGACGCGGTGAGTTCGCGCATGCGCGTGGAGGGCACTACTTAATCTGAGGCGTTCACGCAGGCCAGTCGCGCTCAAGAAACACAAAGTGCCTTCACAGCCTCCTGAGCCGACGAGCGATGGGGACGGTGCTCGAGTAGCGCCTGCACTGATAACGGCTGGTCGTCCAGTCGTCGCAAGAGAAAACGCTGCTAGCTCAAGTAGCCCTATAACATTGTTTTACAAAAGTTAGATTTAAAAAAAAACGTATCTGTACCGACATATACATGCCCTTCCAGGGCCGAATTATGAGCGCTTCGTTTGCAAGCGCCTTTTGCCATTGACCGGCTTATAACTTTATTGAATTGTCCTGCAGGTATTTGGCGACCGGAACTCAGGTCTCCCACGACGGGACGTCGAGATCTTGTCTCAGCGCCGCGTCGAGGGCCTGCTGAACGACCCGCTAATAATATTTTCAACATCACAGTTGGTACGCGTCAGCTCTTACGAAGAGTTCTATCGTCACAGGTTTTCTCCGAACAACTGCCCAGAAAAGGGCGCTCGAAGCATGCGAAACCTCGCGATGCATGCGGGAATTACACCAGTAAAAACATGGCAGCAAGTTCTCAACAGTTGAGGAAGGCTTGCTTGCTTCTTCCTCAAATACGGCACTCAGGGTTGGCCGAGAAGCAGGAGGCACGAAGGAGTGTAAGGGTGGGGTGAAGATAAAAGTCTATAGCGAAAGTGTAATTGTGGGGTTTTATTTACGTGCCAAAACCACTTTCTGATTATGAGGCACGCCGTAGTGGAGGACTCCGGAAATTTCGACCACCTCGGGTTCTTTAACGTGCACCTAAATCTAAGTACACGGGTGTTTTCGCATTTCGCCCCCATCGAAAGGCGGCCGCCGCGGCCGGGATTCGATCCCGCGACCTCGTGCTCAGCAGCCCAACACCATAGCCACTGAGCAACCGCGGCGGGTATATAGCGAAAGTGAAGAGAATACGAAATCTGGAAATAGTACAACTAATATTAAAACGTATACAAATTATCAACGTGATAACAGTGAAGTTATAATAGTGAAGTCTAAAGTTCGTAGCTTGCACATAAAACAGGGAATTTGCAAGTATTTACGTCGCCTGCATAATCTGGCCAGTTATCAAAGCATTTTCGGTCGAACACAAGCTTTTAACTTTTCAGCACTGCCTCGTAACGTCAAACTGTGGAATGAGCTCCCAAATAAGATCGTTGACAATAGCGATCCTGTAACCTTTAGAGCATCACGAACTAGCGTTTTCTTGTATATAGCTATTAAAGACTAATGGATCCTAGAAATTTGTACTGGCTGTTTACATTGTTTTCACCAATAAGTACGGTGACATCTGCTTGTTCCTTTATATATATTTGTAGATACGAACATTTATGTCTTAATACACAATGCATTATTCTCGATTACTCAGTAAAATTTTATTTAATCGTTTACCTATACTCGGCAAACTGTTCTAACGCTGTGATTTGTACTTTATATTAACCTTTATGCGCATTCTCCAGATGTCTCAGTTCATATGTACAAAAATCTCTGAATATTTCTCTACCCCCCCTCCCCTTCACCCTTCACCTCTCCTTACGCAACGTTGCAAATTGGAATATGTGACGTAAATAAGCAAACATAATAATTCTGAATACAATCAGACATTTTTGGGAAGGGAGCAATTATAGCTCCAGGAAGCTAACGTGGTAATATCTTTGTGTCACTGAGAAAGTTGCAAATGGCCGAGCGAACGTTCACGTGTAGATCTAGGCCACGAAAGAAAAGACGCCTATAACTGACGGAACGAAAGTTTGAATCATCTAAAATAGGCGAAACTTGTCTGAAGGCTTCAACATTTTACTTCTTCCTCGCAAAAGAGATAGAGAGATGGGGAAAAAAAAGTAACGGCCCTGAAGTCATATATATTTCGAGCACAATGTGTAGGGCTCACTTGTGTCACGCTCGCTTCTCGAAAATCCGCGGGCTCGCACATTGTCGAATGATGAGTGAAAGATGCGTTGGTGTCCAAGTTGCCTCCGTCGGGCCAAAAGGGCCAAAACGTCGCGCGACGGGTGTGGGGCACCCTGGGTGCCGCGTAATTCAGGTAAGCAGAGCGAAGCTCTCGCAGAGGACGCAAGAAGCGCGTTTGTACGGCATCGCTCGGCTCTTCCGCTA
This sequence comes from Dermacentor variabilis, assembly GCF_050947875.1. Taxonomy (NCBI): domain Eukaryota; kingdom Metazoa; phylum Arthropoda; class Arachnida; order Ixodida; family Ixodidae; genus Dermacentor; species Dermacentor variabilis. The sequence goes on along the minus strand of NW_027460280.1, from coordinate 43,085,503 downwards.
ATCCGTGTCACGACACGTGCCCTTTGACGACACCTCGCAGAAAGCAGCGGTGCGCCCGCTAATCCGGAGGGCCCTCCACGTGACACGCGACTGGAACTTCGTCGTCGCCCGTGGGTCCAGCTGGCACGCGTGCTCCGTTCGCGGCCGCGCGTTTCGGAGCCCCCGCAGGAGCGGGACCTTTTGTGCACGCTGCTCCCGAGAAGTTGACTCCTGGGCTGTAATCCGCAAAGGCAATCAGCCGGAGGTGAAATCACCGCGCCCAGTCAGTCGGCGCGCGGCTCTTCTGGCCACGTGTCAGTTGTGTGCAGCGTGCTGAGAAGCGCGAGTTCACTCGGAGAAGAGGGACGCCGCCTCCACGTTGACCGCTCACTCGTTGTGAAGTGGGTAACACCGACCCAACTGATCCGTTCCAGGCGAGACAGTGTTAAAAACCTCGCGGCATGGCTTACTATATACCGCGTTGTAGCCGAGTGTGTAGAACAACGGGTCCTCGTATAGTGCTCTTTTTTTCTGTTTCTACTGCCGTCCTTTAGTATTTGCTATCGTTTTACTTCACTCTTTCTGAACTGTCATCTTGGTCTTCATTTTCTCTTTTCTTTCCTTACTCCTATCAGAGTCCTTCCATGTTTTGGAAGGAAAAAACATGGAAGGACTCTGCTCCTATCCTCCATTTCTATGTGTGTGTCGCCTTGTTCCTAGAGAGTAGGCAGGCGTTGTGCCCCCTTCCAGTGGCAGTTACCAGCCTGCGTGCTCCTTGCTTTCTTTTTTCTCTCTCAAGTGTGTGTATGTTTTCAAGCCAAATATTAATAATTAATAATTGTGTGTAGAGTGCAGTAGTGTCTCACAGTAGGGTCTCACCTATATACAGAAGTCCATGGTATATGCTTGTGAAAAGCTCTGGTTTCTGCAATGCGCATACGTTGCAATACTTACAGTTATCCTTACTACCATCCTTTTCTATGACGTATGTGGCTGTTACCAGCTGTATTGTTATTTCCTCATATATTTTACACGCATTTGCTGTTCCACACCTCCTTTACTGGACTTCAATTTTTCAACAGACAGCTCTGTTTTCTGAAGCGCAGTTTCTTCCACTTCTTGTAGCGCAACGACTGCAGAAAGCAATGGTAAAGAACAATGTGAATGAATGCATGTGGTTGTCGCCCTAAGAAATTGCAGTGTTATTGCTGGCTCCTAGGATCACCAGAGCAACGCTTGAATGTCGGGAACGTGCGCTGTTGAACAAAAAAAAAATGTTCATAGTGCAAGCACATAAAAAGTGAACCATCACGCGGAAGATACGCTAAGTCTCAAGTGGAAATGAAATTTGCCAGCGTACGCTGTCCGTCTACTTCTTAGAATCTGCTGTACATGAGTAGCATTCAAACCACCATCAAGCCCCACTCGCCAGCTTTACTGTAACAGCTTAGTGAGTGGAACCTGGTTTCACGAAACACCTCGGAGTGAAGCATTGTACTCACAGGCGCCCGGTCATTTCCGATCGTTAACCTTGACATAACCAGGGAATCTTTGCACCAATGATTCTCGTGCGACAACTGCAAAGAAATCTGGAGCTTCAGTTAGGGCGGCACTCTTAATCACTGAGCAGTTCAGCGTGTACAACGGCCCACGGGGCACGTTCGGCACCTGCAGTGGCGGACAAGGGCGTAACAGCAGCGCTGAATACAACTCGGTAAACGCAGGCGCACGCGCTAGCAGCGCAGGCCCTGCCCCGCGACGTCCGCGGCGGCGGGGTGTCGCGACCAGGCGGTCCTCCCGCCGACGCCAGCGCCCCACGGCGACTTTCCAGGAAACGGATCCCGGGCCTCAATGGCGGCACAAGTCCGGCGAACGTGGACAAACCGGGGAGTGGAAGAGAGGTAAGGAGGGGGTGGGGTGGCCCCCTGGGGCGCCTGGTGGGGGCCTGTTGCCTGTTGAGCATGTGTCAGTCCATTGCCCCAAAAGTCCATTTCACAGTAATGGCAGTTTGACTGCTCTTCACAGGCGCAGCTTGCGCGATGAAAGGGATCTCTGAGCGCCCGGGAAGGGCCCCATAAATTAACTCCGAGGGGCACCCGGCCGCTTGCTGCCGTTGCTCGGATGCGCCCCCCGGACCCCCTCGCAGCTCGCAGAGGTGCGGGGGCTCGTTTTGTACCTCCACTCGTGTCAGCGTGCGTGTGCGCGCGGCTTGCTCGCCCCCCCCCCCCTCCCCCTTCTGCCTTTTCACCCCGGCTCCAACTGCTCACGGCCGGCCGCGCTCGTTGAAAACGGAGTTTTTTGATGAGGCGCCCGACAATGCGTCGCCTCTTTGGTGGACTCTCGAGCGGTCTTGTACAGAGCGAAGGGTAAAATGCTGTCGAGTCGCGCCAGCGCACTCGAGAGACTTGACTCTCTTTGCCGCCGTCACCTATGTTGCCCCGTTCGCTGTCGAACAGGATGCCCGATGCTACGTGCGCTGCTCCCCTTCGAGACGACGGTTTTCGCGTCGGGCAGTAGGGGATGCGGTGGGAAGCAGTTTTATAGCCTTGTCTCCCACTCGTCACTCCTCCGTTCTGAAGAACGGCCACACTTGCACTCCCAACCTCCCCCACCGCGCGCAAACACCAACACCCCCTTTAATACTTTCGCGGTTCCTCGTAACAGGAGCCCGAAGCACAGCCTGAATTAACGTGTAGATACAATTACTTGCAGATTTTACTAATTAAATATCATGAGGTGGAAAGTTTGCAAGTTGAAGATCTTTATTTATTTATTTATTTACTTCCACCTTCCGATTAATTGTAAGTGCTCCTCCATTTCAACCCGGTTACCAAATAAAAAGTCAAAGGCAAAACTCAATATTCGCGCCTTGCGCACATTTTGACACTGAAGCGGCGACGGAAGCTGTTTGGCTTTACCCTACCTAAGGTCCCAGTCTCTATTCCAGAACGAATGTAACATTCGTCTTGGAGAAACATATATACCGTATCCTGGAGCAAATAAGGGCATCCCGCGACTTTCGTGTCGTTCGCTGCATTCGGTATTATAAAGAAGCTCGGCCACGGTAGCCGCGTTTCGATACCGGTGGAACGCAAGGACGTACGCTCGTGTATTGGTGCACTGGGTGCCTAAGGTGGTCAAAATTGATCCGGAGCCCCCCTTAACGGCGTGCCTCAATGTCAGATCGTGGTTTCGGCCAAGTGATATCCCAATTTCTTTTCTATTTCAAAACAAAATTTTTGAGCGGACACATAGCTGCACTGCACTTTCGAAACGATGTTTGTTTATAGACAGTGTCGAGCTATTGCGTGGAGAGCGGAGTAGAGCCACTGTTCGCAATTTTTTTTTTTGTAGTCGTTTTTTTGCCAATTCTATAATAGGCTGTCTTGAGTCAGTCTTTAGTAGTATTTAGTCTTTAGCTGTAAACTTTTGGCCACAGACTTTTTGACGACAATTTTCTGTAGATTTTCTGAAAACAACCCGTCGAGAACTTAACACACACACACATACAAAAAGAAAGAGAAAGAAAAAACCCGACTTCATAGGCGCTTTTGTCTTCAGACAGTTATAGATCTTAAGTCGACAAAAGCACCAACCTAGGAAAAGTATACTGTACAAAAAAATGGTAGGTGACCCTAATCTTTGACTTCGGTGCCTCTTAGTGGTACTCGCACCTCGGCGTTGGTGTTCTTTAAAGTTAACCTTAGGCGAACGCAACGCACGAACCGAACTCGGAGGCAACTGTTTTCCATTAATTAGCCGGTTAAATATCACGTCACCTTCTTTCTTGTGACGTCATTACTACCGCTTTCTACTTCCGGGTTTCCAGGAATTTCGCCAAGGTCGTGTTCACGTGGCGGGTCTCTAAAGTCTACCATTATGTGCTTTGATGTGCTGTAATCAGGGATATATAATTAGATCTAATTATTCCAGACACTTCGGTAACTCAACTTGTAATTAAACTTATGCTCTGATATACTATCTATAATGAAATCCATAAATTTTGTACTGTACTATTGTTTTCTTATATATCTTGAATTTCGTCTCTGGTCGTCTCAGTGATTTCTAGTTAATTCTAATTATTCCAGACACTTCAGCAACTCAACTAGCAACTAAACTTATGCTCTGATATCATATCTATAATGAAACCCGTGAATCTTGTACTGTACTATTCTTTTTCTGTTTTTGTTTTCTCTCACTTATTTTGAATTTCTTTCCCAGTCGTCTCATGAGTTGAAGCGGAAGTGCTGCGCAAGAAGAAAAAGTGTCACTCGATGGTCGTGCCACTAGAAATCTAGTCTACATTAGTTTTTGCAAGAAACGCATAGCTGATCAACGATTGTTTATTTTCAGTCACTTTGCGTGTTTGCGCATTCTGCCGTCGAACAAGTTCAAGGGTGCGTGAAGAAGCGCGCCTGCGTGGATGACCGACTGTCGCAGCAGATTTGGCCACTATTGTATGTACTCCTAGCATCTGAAAAAAAAAAAAAATGCCACATAACGTGAACGTAGAGTCGGCATACATGTGACTCAACGGGATCCATCACGAAAATCCTACAGGGTACAAATATGCTTCCCTGCTTATTATCATTACTATTGTTGTTTTTTCTTCTTTGCTTTTTCTTTTTTTTTTACCTGGAACTGTCTTGTTTTCTCACTAATGCGTCTATGGATTGCCGTCGGTGAATAATTCACGCAACTCGGCCTGCCTATAATCTGTAGGCATGCATGGCCCAGTTTGAAGGGGGTCGCTTTGAGCAACCGCAAGAGCGCATGTGAGGGCATTGGACCTATATTTATTAATAGCAACAAACTGATGACTCGAGGTTCCAGCAGCAGACAGAAGAAGCTATGCCGTTCAGAATTATGGATGCGCGCATAGTGAGCGATGTGGTTAAACGATGGGATACATTATTGTTGATAATACAGTCATATATGGGAGGCGTCGGCATATATAGGTGTATCAGGGCCATCCCTGCGTGCACATCGAAGCCGTCTGGTCGTGTTAACCCTTGGTTTCCCATATCCCAATTCCGCACGCGTCGGAGAGTTGTAGTTTTTTCCTTCCCATTAAAACGTTCCAAAAGACGAAAATTCGCTTATCAAACATTCTGGCCAGCAATCCTCTTTTTTTTTTTATTACTTCGGCTCACCCGTTGTGTGTGCACTCGGTAGAAATTGTGGCCCATCGAAGCGGAGCAACACGTCGGGTGAAAGAGAGCCCGCGGAGGCTCCATTTACACGCCACGGCAGGGGGGGTTCTCCTGAGATGGACGGTGTTTATCAGGTAACGAGAACTCCTCCGATCGCGGTGTTCGTATAGGACGCAACCACCGCAGGCCACGACGCGGCACTGCGGCCCCCAAACTCTCCTCAACTCAACAGCTCAGGGTGATTTCGCCCCCCGCCGACGTGCCTCGAAGCACCTTCGCGAACCTGATGGGCGCGGCCCATGCAGGAGCACCCTGTGCGCATCCGCCTAATTTCCGGCTGGCATTCATGGCAAGCGCTATAGCGACCGTCGATATATATATATATATATATATATATATATATATATATATATATATATATATATAAGCGTGCACGTGTGGAGGCACGCTCAAGAAGTAGCTCTATACATGTTCATATATTCCGCTGAAACGTAAAATTCCGCGAAAAGCAACACCGCTATGAGGTGTCACTTATTGGTCCCATAATAAGTTTCGTATGTATCTTTATACGAAGTGTTACGCGTTTCTACATGCTGAAAAAAAGTTATAGGGAAGCGTGTCTTTACTGCAATCAGCACTCGAACTTCCTCTCAACAGCTTTTTTTTTTTATATATAGCGCGGTCACCACGCGAGTCGAGCTGACTGGGGCAATCGCCGATCGCGTGGTGTATATGCTTGCAAACCTCATTGCGATTAGTTTTGCTGTACCTATATATACCCACCGCGGTGGCTTAGCGGCTGTTGCGCTGCTATAGGCCCGAGCTCGCGGGACCGAATCCCGGCCGCGGCGGCCGCACTTCGGTGGGTACGAAATGAAAAAAAAAAAAAAGAAAAACCTGTGTCCGGTGGTTTGGGGGCACGTTAAAGATCCCCTGGTGGTCATAATTAACCCGGAGTCCTCCACTACGGCGTGTTTCGTAATCAAATCGTGGTTTTGGCACGTAAAACCCCAAAATTCAATTTAATTGTATACCTGTAGTTTTCAGCAGCCTCAGCTTCCGCTGTCACCGTGCGGTTCAGAATCCAAATAGCCATAACCTTTTCGCTTTATAGCATAGTAAATTGTGTGCACGGAAACTTTTTTTTAATTGAAAAGATGACATTCTTGTTTACAATGCGGCGTCGGCTACTCTTTGTGTTATCAAGTGTTTTATACATATGGTGCTATACACTATGTTATTCTTGTATATGTACACCGTATAAAAAGTTCTGTAGATATGTGGCATACAAATATCACACACACACGCATAACATACCCTACATACATAGCACGGTTGCCGAGTCAGGCAATGAGCAGAGTCAGTTCCTTCAAATCATTTTTGGGAGCGTTTGATGTCGCTGCGAGCAGGCGCATAATCACGCGACACTTTTCGTATTTGGGCGCTACGAGTAGAGGTCGGGAAAAAATAGTTACGCATGACGTAGCGCGCCAAAAAAGACTGGATTGGATGTTTAGGATGCAATAACAGCCCTCCCGCCGGAAAGCCACGCCGTTAATTAAAAAAAGTATAAGCTTGTTTAATCAATCTTCTCTAATTATTCAGCTAAATATTAGACAAAAACTATCTTGCATGGTGGCAGAAGAGAAGTAATGACCGAAGATCGATGTCCCTATAACCGCATATTGTATACCTTTTTTGGCACATTAGCTGTTATATAGCTATATGTTATATAGCTCACTTTGTATACCTAGCTCTTTACGTGAGCGGTTCGAGACCGCTAGGACAACTGATGCTGCAGAATATTTTTTTTTACTTCGGATATACGTTTATAACTCTTTTTTTATGACGACGATGGCGAAATCGGTAACACCAGAATAACTGAAAAGGTCCCAGTGATAAAAAAATAAATAAAATCGCGGGCCGCAACATTCATATGGGGACGGATCACCAGCCAAGCTGTTTTTAGGTTGCCTTATCATGGGCTGCATACATATTGAAATCGTAAATTTTTGTTTTTTTTTCCTGTATGGCACCACACAAGCGCCGCCGCGGTCACCGCACCTGCTTCCATGCATTCACGTCGCAACCGCTGCTGAAGCCGCGCCAGCACCTCCGACGCGCGTGACGTCATGACCACAGAAGCCCAGGCGCAACGTGCACAGGCGCCGTCGCCACACCCCTTCCCCCTCTCCCCTACCCGTCTCCATTCCTGGCTACGTGCTCTGCCCCAATACCAGAGTCCTTCAATGCTTTGAAGCATTGGAGGACTCTGCCAATACGGACGTAAGCCGCTCGGGGTACATCCCCCCCCCCCCCCTGGGGACGCATGCGGGGGATGCATACGGGGGGGGGGGGCGCTAGAGGTTATTACCTGCGCCCTAAAAATATTGTGTTCCTTTCAGCATCTGCTGTGTCAAATTTACCACTGCTTGTGCACTGCGTCCAAAAGTAAATTAATCGGTAAGAAAGTGCGTATGTATCCTACAAAAGGTGTGTGACCAGCGCAAACATAAAAAAAAATGCTTTATATCTCTCTCCTTTCCCTTATCATGGCTGCAAGATTTTTTTTTTTTCCTAATTTCGACTTTCACAGGTTTGCAAGTACGGCAGTGATGACGTTCTTGCCAGCTCCAATAAAGAAAATGAGGCCGCGTACAAACGACCACACCGACAACAAGCAAATGTTCTTCAAGGCTGCTGTCTATATGCGTTATTTTTCTTCCGAAAGTCCAGAGCGGCGGCGCGCGATAACCGTGCTATATGGAAGGATTAAGTGGGCGCATTCATGTTGCAGATTTTCCTCGGAGGCAGATTGGAGAAATATATTCATGAGCTTTGGGGGAACGCAACTAACTTCTTTAAGGCTATGTTAAAAAAAACACAAAAAAACTGCGTAAAAATAAACAGACACACACACACAAATATATATATATATATATATATATATATATATATATATATATATATATATATATATATATATATATATATATATATATATATATAGCTTCTTCAGAATGTGCAGTGTTTTCGTTCTAAACAGTCAGTAATATGCAAGAAGGAAACACGAAGTCTGCGAAACTTTATTCTCAAGTGCCACCAAAACCATTTCGGTGCTTTTCACACTTCCAACCCACCACCTTCTTTTTTCACTCATTGTGCCTCTTATCCTCTCCTTCCTAATTAATTATTTAATTTATTTTTCGCCTTTACTATAAGGCTTCCACCTCACCACCACCTCTTTATTTTTTCACTCATTGTGCCCCCATCCCCTCTTTCTTAATTAATTATTTAATTTATTTTCGCCTTTACTATAACGCGCAATACAAAGGAGTGGCATTTGCTTCCACTTGCCGCGTTTTGCGGATAAATTTGGAGGCTGAGTACTGTACAACAGCAAGCCACTGAAATGTGAGCTTTTCCTCGGCGGGGATCAGAAAACGGCCAGAAAAGCCCGTAGCCCTCGTGTAAGTTATAACACATTCGGTACAAGCTTCGCAATGCGAGCGAAAATACGGGCTCATTGGTCTTCTAAAAATAATAGAAAATCTTGAGCACTTTAGACATAGCTTATATTCTGTACACGCACTCTTCAAGTAACAACTCAGTGTTGATCGGTTCCCATGGTGACATCTTTATTACTTTCCCGAACCCTGTGTCGCCAGACAAGGCTAATCACTCGATCACTTCAACATTTGCGCTGTACGCTTCAGCCTTATTGAGTCGCGCTATCGGTCCGTTCATCGCTCTCTTTCTGTCCCAGCGCAACAAGATTGCGTACAATCGGCGCTGACAGGCGGAGCTCACACGGCCGCTCAATAGGCGGCGCCCCTCGCCTTCCCCTGTCGCCCACATGTATAGCTTAATGAAAAGCAAGGAACGAGTCCGAGAGGCCGTTTCTCATCTCCGCAGTCGTCGTCGTCGTGGGCCTCGCCCTCGGCCCGTCTCTCATTACCATGGGAGATATCTCACTCGGCACACAAGCCGGGCGGAAGAGCTGTCGCTCATATTTGCGAGACAAGCCCGATCGCCCACCGCGATGGCTCGGGTCAAGAAAGCGGCGCCCGTTACAAATGCGCAAGGGCGGACAGATTTCATTATTAAAAGGGCAGAAAGGGAGGGCCGATCGACCCGGCGGTGGTGCGTGCTCCGCACGGTACCGCACGCCGGCGGCGAGGAGAGCGAAGACACTCGACGCTAATAGGATTCATCGAAAAGGTATCTGCGCCGTCAATCACCCGTCGACCGGTGATGTGGTTACCTGCGCCCTCTCCCCGAGCACCGCACCCTCCGAGGAAACAATTAGCGCGAGGCCGAACTGGGCGCAGCAGTTGGTCATAATTTGAGCGCAGGGGGCCGCCAGCCCAGCGTCGTCGGGTGGCACAGGGAGGATGGCCGGGACGACAGCTTCATTACGGCAACGCCGGCGGCCGAACGGCGCGCAGGACTCTGATGAAGTGCGGCGGGGCCCCTTGTCTCCTCCGATTGAGCCGTCACCTGGCCACTGGGTCAGCGCGGCGGCGCTCCCCAAATTAGCTGGCAGCGTCCCCGCTCAAAGCGGCGGGCAATTGCCGGAATGGCCTCCTTCGCCGAACGGGGGAGGAAACGGGCTCATTAGGGCGACCCCCCCAGAGCGAGGCGGAGCCTCCTTTGAAGGGGGCGGAGCCTCCACCGGAGCAGACCAATGGGAGGAGCGCGCGGCAGCTCGGCGCACGCGTGGCCTGGCGCCGGGCATCGCGCGCGGCGGAGTCCCGCAGGCCCAGTCAGAGCATCGGTGTAGTCGTGCGGCCAGACATGACGGGTCTGCAGCCGGCCAAGAAGCTGACGCCGTTCTCGGTGGAGGCCCTGCTCGCCGACGTTGTGACCAGCGGGCCCAGGGACGTGCAGGAGGCCCAAGTGACCAGCTCGTCGAGCAACGCGGAGCCGGACTTGTGCCTGCCGCCCGAGCAAGCGCTCCACTGGGGAGCCGCCTGGTTCACGCGATCCTCTCCCGCGCCCGGTCATCTCGGTGAGTGCGCGCGTTCTGCGGCATTTGCGCATTTACCGGCGGAGGTTGCGGGGTCGCGGCCAGTCTGATCGCTGGTAACCCCGCAGCCTCCAGTGACGGGACCGCCCCATGCGTTTTCTCAAACGCTTATTGTAGCTCGACCACGTGCCCCACGGTGACAGCGCCATCAACGACTGTGTCAGCTTGTAGCTTTACAGGAGAGCTTGTATAAGACTTTTTTTTTTTTTAAGTGCATTCTAGCAGTGGCATGTATACACGATTCCTGCAGTGCGATGCGAGATGCTGATACAGCATTGCCTTAATCTGCATAGTTTTCTGTGGCCGCATTTTGATTTCTGAGATCGCACCATCATATAGTTGTCTTGAATTTACTAAGGGGCATGTCTATTGTTTTGGGAGGACTGGTAGGTTGGTTTCGGGATCAGATAGGTCGCCGTAGGGAATCCGGTGTGATGCTATACATGGTTCGGACAGCACGGAGCGAGGAAAAGCACGTTGCAGTTCGTGGAGCCGAGGTGTGTGTGACCCTCGCTCGTCTCGTGCAGACACCCCCGGCGGCCCGTGCAAGCTTCCGGCGCCGGTCAAGTGCCAGCTGCGCAAGCACAAGTCCAACCGCAAGCCTCGCACCCCGTTCACGACGCAGCAGCTGCTCTCGCTGGAGCGCAAGTTCCGCGCCAAGCAGTACCTGTCCATCGCCGAGCGCGCCGAGTTCTCCTCGTCGCTGAGCCTGACGGAGACGCAGGTCAAGATTTGGTTCCAGAACCGGCGTGCCAAGGAGAAGCGGCTCAAGGAGGCCGAGATCGAGCGGCTGCGCATGGCCGCGCGGCCCCCCGTGCTGCCCTTCTTTGGACCGTTCGGCGCGCTGTGCCCGGCGCCCGGCGGGCTCCACGCGCCTGTGTTCGCGCCGGCCGTGTTCGCACCGTGTGCGCCGCCGCCTGCCGAGCGACAGCCGCCGCCGTAGCCGCCAGCGGGAAAGAAGACCGCCTCCTGTAAATTGTAAATATCTGTACATAGCCCGGACCAGAGCGCCCATTAAATTATTTTCCTATAAGAGCCCCCCTGCTCCTGCTATATATACGGCTGCTGCACTCGCGAGCATCGTGTCCCACGGCTAACAGCCCTCGCGTGACTTTAATGCGAGATCTCGGCGGTTTATATGTAACCTGCGTTCGTCCTAAACAGCTGCAGGTGGTCTATTTCGAGTGACAAAATATCTACGCGTATCTGTACATATATAGTTCCAAGAGGTTAACGGCTATCACCGGGCTTTGTCGTCCGTGGTTTTGTATGCATGTATACTAATGAGATTGCGAGGTACGTTAGACGTGGGACCCCTTCGCTTACGCGCTCTTGGGTGCAGAGCTGACGCGTCGTGCCTCGGCCACAGGCCCCTGGTTCCTCACCGCCGTGCAATGCATACGCGCTCGAGCGCTGCACGGCCAGGCTGAGCCAGGGAGCCGTGCGACAGCTCGTCGCGAATCAAACAGTGGACGCGTGTGTGACTGCTGCCGCGCCAACGTGTGGCCGCAGTCGCGCAATAAGTCGCTGTCGTTCAAGATCGGTACGCTTGAAAAACGACCGGCAGCGCGCGAACTCGTTACTATATGGCACGGTTATTAAAAGCCATATGTTAAACGAAAAGGCTCAGTGTTAATTGAAGAGCGTTTATTGGCCCTTTTGCATAAACTGCCCGTATTTGAGTGCCTATGCAAGTTATATGGTGGGCTAGTGGTCGAGGGCGCTCATCAAACCGTGATTGATCCTGACTGCGGGAAATCGAAAGCGACGACCAAACTAAGAAATGTCACACTCGCTGTGCACGATTTCCGAACTCTCAGCTGATACGAGAACTCGTATATAAGTGTTATTGTTCTGGAGTATGCAAGAAACGAATCATGGCAATTTTTACTCTAAGCTGTTAAATCAGGCACGGATAACACTTCAGCTTTCGCACGCTTTCATGAATGGTTTTGTGTTAAATAGCTTGTGTTTTCTCGTTCAAAGAACGGCCACATACCTCCACTATATATAAGTCTTGCTATTTCCTCTATTCGCAATGACAGCCAAGTTCTCTGCGCCCACTATATATAAGTCTTGCTATTTCCTCTATTCGCAATGACAGCCAAGTTCTCTGCGCCCGCCTTTATGAATGCTTAAGATGTACTATGTGACTGTAAAAACTTATCTCTCTTATCCTATATCGTCGTTGATAAGGTGCTATAAGCATAATTCAGCTTTGTGCATGCCATTACAGGTAGCAAATGCTTGCACACAAGAATTGCTCCACATTTAGAGCCCTAACTGCGAGTCGGCCTAGTTGGAACATATTCATATTTATACCTTTTGTGCGCAAACAAACAGGGACGAAGAATAGGGGCAACACAAAGACGAGCGCTTCGTCCTTGTGTTGCCCCTATTCTTCGTCCCTGTTTGTTTGCGCACAAAAAGTATAAATTTAGAGCCCGTCACACGTTGTTCCACATGACGGGCATTACACGAAGCAGGCGACGTTACGTATGAAGGAGCTGGGCATTATTTGTCGACATTATAATTTGGACTGCAAGTTTTGCGTTTGTAGCCCAGGAATCAGTCGAGACTGTTTAATGAATATTCTTTATTTTCATATGATTGCACGTACCCGAAACTTCTGCATGGAACATTACGAATAAACAAAATGCGCCAACAAGCGAAAATCCGCGCTGCCCTTTTTCCATAAAGATATTTCGTTATAGCATGCAGTGGTTTTATTCCATGGCCTACAACGTGGTGCGTAAAACTCACGAGGAGCACTGGTCGATATCGCATGTATTGATTACGCGTGGCCATTAATACGCGCGCACTCTGGCGCTTCAATTCAAGGCGTGCGTCAAATAGGCGCAGATGCTCATCCATCATTGATGACAGGCTTATTTTGTGGGCGGCTTGATAGTTTCTCTTCGCTCTTAGGAAAGTTCCTTTGATAGTTTGGTATGCAATCGTAAAACTGTGGGAATGCGGATTTCTTCTTTTTTTTTTCCTATCATTGCAATCAATGTACTTTATCACATTTGACGTAATAGTTCTGAGGAAACCCACAAGGTGGAGATAAGTGATTAATAAAGGGAAAATGAGACATCCACCGAATCGTAGCAATTGCTATGATTGGGTGGATGTCTCGGTTTCCCTTTATTAATTTATCACGTTTAGCTAACTGATTATGTTAGTTTCAATTTGTTTGGTTCCATCGTCCAAACATTGCAACTAGATTATAGAGGCCGCAACATGGAATACTACAGCGTCCATCGCGATCTCGCTATATGCGCGTTCGGTTTTTTCTTCCGCCTGCGTCAGAATGCGGCCGCCGATGCCTGCATTGAAACACATAGAACTGCTGCTGGCTTATTTGGGGCACGTTAAAGAAGCCTAGGTGGTCCAAATTATTCCGGAGTCCCCCATTACGGCGTGTTGCATTATCATATCCTGGTTTGGGCGCGTAATACCCCAGAATAAAACAAATAACAGCCGCTGCATGAGATACCGTGACGGTTGCTGCAATTACTGCTAATTGGTTAACTACTGAGTAACAAGGTTAGCGCGCTGAACAACAACAAACGGAAGTTTTACGCTTTTATTTATGTCCAGTAACTTTCTCCATTCTTGAAGTCTGACCTGCGTATTTGCGGATACGGATGTTTAACCTGGTATCTGTGACTTACGTTCAGTCGAGGCTTACTAAACGTGTAATCGCAGTTTGAAAGGATCTGAGTATGCGTGCCTGAAATTACTGAGGTTGTGACGTATGAAATTCGCGTACGACGTATACAAGACTTAAAGACCGTAACTTCCATCAAAAATGTGTTTCCGTTTTTTGAGACAGACATGTGCAGCAAGCAAATGCATGCACCTGATGACATATGGGACAGATAGCGGGCGCCGCGCAAATCGGAATTTACGAGTGCTTCCAGGAATTCTGAATTCAAAACGAAAGCAAACAGCACGCCTTGTTTTAGCCGGTTTTCTGAGAAAATTGTGTTCACATCTTACGAAGTCTTCCACGTAATCAAGATGCGATTAGTATATATAGTCACATCAAACGGCTGATCACTGCTTGAAATGATACATTTTCATTTGTTTCCCACAGTTTAATACCAACATGTCTCACTCAGCCACACTTTCGTTGAACTAATCAATTATAAGCATCACGAAAGTCTGCAATTGTAGCGTTCGAAATTTGCCATCACATCAGTCTTGTTTAAAGGGACACTAAAGCAAAGCAATAAACAAATTTATACTGTTAAACTATTCTTTGTAAACTCTGTTCACGTTAACTTCACGATAATAGGTCGATTATTAGAAGAGAAAATGCAGCTCAAGGTTAAATTTTTGTGAATTTCGTGCCGGAACTAGTCAGTGTGCACGGATTTCAACGTATTTTTATTTTTGTATTTGGGCGGCATTGGTGCATGCAGTAAAAGTTCGCGAGACTTGCCACGTTCGATCGCTGGCTCTTATACGGTGCAGTCGATCTTTACAGCTAAGGGATTAACTGGGCTAGCCTAGCAGACGCTGTCAAAATCCATGAGGTACGTCCTGGTGAGTTGGTGCTGGTTTTTCCTGCGGCTTTCCGAGCGTCTTCTCGCGGTAAGAGTGGTGTCTTTAGTATTGTGGAAGGGCAATTTACGGATACAGTAGAAATCATTTTTTTTTTCTCTTTAGTGTCCCTTTATGCATATGTTCGAAATGACCGAGTAAATTGCCACGAATAGCCATGATGTCTTCACTAAGTTTGGCAGTGCTCAACTAACTGCAAGATGAAAATTTCTTTCAGGCTGTCAGATTAGAGTTCGTAACTCCACTTAGTTCGTTTCGCTAAAATGATGCAGAGAGCGTGGGGGCTGGTGGATACGTCGGTCGTTCATGCAGGAACTAAATTCGCAAGGTTCGTGCATGAGAGCGCCGCGTATACGCTTATGGGGCCCTACAGTGTCCTGGCCTATCGCGAACTGTATATATCACGTGCCGTGTGTTTGCAGCTGAATTCAGCTGCTCATTAGCTCTGGACTGCTTCATTTAGACGAATACTGCCACTAACGGTACTCTTCATTATACAGGGAGGCTCGCAACGAAGAGAAGCAACTTATATAGCAGCGACTGCGCCTACGTATGCTAGTTGCCTCCATGCCTGTGCGTTTGGCTCGCGCATCCGCTGTTCGCCATACAACTCTCAGCGTGAGCCGCCTTAATTCCGAAAAAAGCTACACTTATTTAATTCAGCTGCTTACGCCATATCGGTGCGTATACGCCAATATGGAAGGAAACGCCAAGTTTGCGCCTATAAAGGCAGCAGTTTTCATTTTTAGTACGCTGATGTAAAGAGAATCTATATGAGGGGAATTTTCACCACGAGAACTGTACCATAGCAAATAGGACGCGGCGACTGAAGTTCTTATATACCTTCACGTTTGCAAGAATTTCTGTTTGAACAAAGATGAGGTGATTTCCTTTCGTGTTCGCGTATGCGAAACGTAATCGCTGTAGCCCCCCGGCGCCTTCAAACAAACCAACGAGCAAACTATATAGTATAGAAAGGCCGCGACAAGGCTGGCCTCGCGATTGGCATCGAGTGAACAAGGTTAGCGGACAGCCGGAAGGTCTTTCTAACTGAATTCATTTAACTCAATGCCTTCTCTTGCTGTATATATGGTACGCTGGTTGTATGTGTACATTGAAGCTTCGAAAAAAGAAATTAATACACATCCTGTATAGCTCACACTTTCCACACGTGTGGATACAATGTATTACGGTTCAGAGCACCGCATAATGACTTTTTTTTTTTTTTACGTTTCGGACAGCGTGAGCGGGACTCCTTTATTTGCGCACTTTCTTCTCGAGCAGGCTTGCCTTGAGCAGACTTTTTGCCGAGACGAGCGGTGCGGGGAAATGGGAAGCTTATCAACTGTGTTTCCGGAACGCTTGCTTAATAGCCGGCCGGGACGATATATCTTCCCTGAATTGAGCCAAACTCGCCGAGAGAGCGGTTAGCGCGCCTATCGATTATTTTGTTGACTGCATCGGGGCAGATGGAAATGAACCGTGAAGTCTGGCACACGAGGGGGTGGATGTGCGGAACGGCGCTTCTTGAAATCCAGTCGACTGCTGCGCATCGAGCGAGAAATTAAATAAATAAAAATAATCGAAAAGAAACGAAGTGGCGCCGAATTTAAATGGAACGCTGATTAGTTCGAGAACTGTCGGGCAAGTTTATAAGTCACTCGCCCAATGTGTCTCCGCCTCGATTCAGGTTGCGTTTGCGACACTTCATATTGTCCCCCTCTTTTTTTCTCCGTGTTTCCAGATCGCGGTTAGTAATAGGCGTCACCTGAGAAAACGACATCGGTAACGTTCAATTTAGCGCTTTCTTCTTTGTTTCGCGTTCTTTCTTTTTCCGAAAGAAGCTCCATCTTCTTCGCAAGTGCTCGCAGCATTCAAGTGTTAGGGAGCGTATAAGGTATTACACAAACCGTGCTTATAGCGCGTATATATATACGACACCAAATCACGAATAAAAAGACGTGAACCAGGCGAAGTGACTCAGAGAGCCTGTCCGAGGCAGTTTACCTATCCGCTTTTAATCGCAATGTGTTTGCATCTGTCGATCTCTACATCTTGAGTTTCGTCCGCATGAGTTAGACATATAGACAAAGATCCAGCTCTAACAACCTTTCACAATGAATTATGACACCACATTCGACGAACGGTGCGAATAATTGTGTGTTCTTTAGCATTTTTAGGAGTGCTAGCAAACTAAACGAAGAACCTGTCGATTAATCAATTGATGCCTTGATTGCGATTCTTCGGCTGGAGTCACTTAAGCAAGGTCAGGCGAACGTCGGCTCAAACTTCCCCGCTTCACTTGCTTGGAAGGCAACCACAGGTTGAGCTACATTGTTCCACCTTGACGGCGCCTGTAAGTCTGTCAGGAAAAAAGGTCACCCATGCGCATTGCACTTGGAAACGGCGGAGAGAAAATACGACCTCCGCAGCACCATGTATGCTACAGAGAGTGGACGTTTTGGAACAAAGGGCTGGTGACGCGTTAAGAAGGCTCGCGCGTCCTGCAAGATCGCTAGCAAGTTCTTTTCCCTTCGCAGCTGGCAGTTACGTGTGCTTCATGTATGTCCATTCACGCATATGTAGAATGGTCCGTTTTTACTACAAAGCTTGCGTACATGAATCACCAGTTTGGTTTTTTTTCTTTAGATCACGTGCGTATATACACAAATCCCATTGGTCGATTAATGAAGCGATTAGACATTTCAAGTTAATCAGGCTGGCAATCAATGCCACGTCCTAGCTTTTTTTTTTTCTATGTTACGGGCACATTCGTAATACGCAACGGAAATACATGCTGTCCAGGCAGGTCTCGAGTAATTCTATAACGAAGAATTTGCGAACAGCTGTATAATACAGGCAATTGGGGTAATGCTATTGCTTTCCACCGGCGTTCTGCGCTCCGTGCAGCGCCAGATCTGGTTCTGTGCCTGCACCTCTATAGGTGCATACACGTGACTTGGATCGCGCCATCGGAACAGATGAACTTACGAAGCTATTTGTGCGTTTTCACTGAGCATTATTGCGGTCAAATAGAGAAACGCACTCGCTCGTTGCGCAACATGGCGCAACCGCTCGTGTGCCGTGGAGTTCTTCGTGAACTTTGATAACGGCAAAGTGTGTTCATTGCCTACGTACCACACGTGCCGGCAAAGTATAGGGCGTGTGAGCGTGTAACTCACTGAATTCGAAGAACTCTTCGAATGCCACGTACAGGTGTGTGTACTATTCTGATGCCTTTAATATATATGCTGTTTCGATGTCTTTGATTTGCGGTAGGACTTATAGAGAACGCAATCAGTTTTGCTTCCATTTCCCGCATACCATCCGCATCAATTGAAACTGAACAACTAGCAGGCCTATTTGCATTTTCGCGCCATGCGCGTATATGTCTGCGTGGGGGCTGTGCGTGCGCTTCGCGGCAACATGTAAATGCGCTGCGCACCGAGCTCTGCAAGATAATCACACGCAACAGTGTATTAATTTGTGCGTGTCTGTTTGATCATGACATTGCACTGACAATTTTGTGCCTATACGCGTTCCACTATAGGCATTTACGCTGATCTATTTTGGTTTGCACCGATACATGACCCTAAATATGCTTAGCTGCGTGACTGTATACGGGCGCATCTTGTTTTTGCTTTACTATTGAAATACATTAGTTGTACCCTGTAATGTTACTGAGCACAGAAAGCGTGTTGACTCCTGTACAAGGTTACACAGAACAAGTAAGCTTCCTTTGTTGCGAATACCGAGGCGGACAGAGAACATATACGAAGGATCACCAAATTTTTTGTTGATTAAAAATAATTACTCCCATTGGTGGTCACTCGTTCCTAACATATATATAACAGTTAAGGCACAGCAAACCTAGCGAATGTCGTCACATATCGTATTAACCAGTGTGCACTGATCAGTGACAGGCGTCTAGTCGAGTCAACGCTTGTTGAAGCTCTGAATCGTGATGCGCTTAACTTTGCCTTGCCAGTAACAGTGAGTGTCATACATTCAATACGGCATGTGATCGCACTACCTTTTTTTCGTTTTGTCTGCAAACAATCGAGGAAAAGCGTTTTTTTTTTATATTGCTCATAACTGAGATAACTTCTTTTATTTTTGCTCTTCCCTTGTTTTTTGTAATATCTCTTTTCTATTATCTTTTATTCCCCTTACCTCCTTTCGCCAGCACAGGGTAGCCAGCCGGTCTGAGAACTGGCTAACCTCCCTGCATTTCCGTCTATTTCTCCTCCTCCTCGTAATGACATTTTTTTCTTCTGAATATTTGTTTTGGGCAAAAACTATTAGTCATAATAGGGGAAGTGTAAGGAAGCTGTATCCAGACGCGTACAATTTGGACTTTCCGCAAGAGTAGTTGTTTCCACTTGTGGAGAAGGAGCGAAGGTATTGGTTATGGTTTGCGTCGTTGAAAACCACGAACTCCGCCGTGAAATTAAAACTGGCATTATTGGTTCAAACACGTAACAATCCTAAGTCATTATTAATTACAGTCAAATATTATTTTACTTAGTTTTGAATACTGCTGCTTACTTGACTTCTTGCATACGACACCACCGATGATAGATTTCTTGCATGCACTGGCTTTTCCAGGCCTCAATCATGGCACAACTATCCCACGAGAACAATAAATACACTGTCTGTCCCGCGTAATCGACAACGTCATAATACACTCCAATGGTACTATAATGAACGAATCTGGTGGTGTGCCCTTTACGAGCCCGTACACAGTGACGCATGTGACGACTTTTTTTTCCCGCTGCGACCTTGCCGATTGCGGTTGTGATCGAATAACTTTCACACCTTAAAACGATATTGAGATTGAGGTCACCATTTGCTGCAAACCTGCAACGGAGGCCAGGGACCCATCACCTCTTCTCTGCATAGCTTGTGGGCCATCGTCGCGGAATAATCCAAAGGTAAGTGCAGACAAGACATTTCGTCGCGTCCGTTTCCGCTACAGCGACCGATTCCCATCCGGTGAGGGCGAGAGCAGCGTGGAGGGAAATACGTGACGGGGAGCGCTGTTTGTGCACGTCGTGGCCTTGGCGAGAGCATGGCGTGCGTGAACGCAATAGACAATCGGTCACACTGACCCACGCGACGCAGTCGGCGATCACGAGAAGAGAGATGCAGAGCGGAGAAAGCCAAGCGCTGTTCACTTTTTTCTACCTGAATACTGCCACCAAGCAATGCTGCAGCTTTCAGATGGCGACGAAACTTCATTTGCACACTCCAGTGAAGAGCGACAACGGAGTCCGCAAGCGAAGTTGTCGAAGTTCAGTGTTGCCCACAACCTGATCGTATAGATACAGCATGTATGAGCGCCTATTTAGGCGGTACGTGGCTTTAACAACCAAAAACAAGAGAAACAACAACAAACAACCGAACCGATCGATTTAACGTATATATTTTGCACAATGCACAACCAATTTCGACGCAGGAGCCCGCTGACGAAGGTTGAAGCGGCGACCTTGGCCGCGCACAAGGAAGGTAGATAGCTGGAAGCGTTGGTTCGCAGTCGAACTTTCATTAAGCGACGACATACGCGCAAAAACATACGTAGAAACGACTCGCGCACACAGCCACATGTTCATTTATTTTCTTTTTTTACGTTTTTTAGGAAACGACATTTTTGTCAAGCCAGATCTCGGCATTATGAGAAATGCGCGTGGGTGCGATCGTTCGGAATTGCATTACTATCGTTAGAAAAGTTATTGTATTCATTTCTTGGAACCTTACGAAGCCACGCGATCGCTCGGTCGTCAGACCCAAGCCATACACAGGGGTAAGAGGGTAAGGGGGTTCTTTGATCTATCGTTACTGCAAAAGGCGACATGCGCAATGTCTTATCACCTGCACGAAAGAGCACATTTGTTTAGTTGCGCGTACTCTTCAAACAGCCGCTATAACTGCTAATGGCAATCATGAGCCGGCCACGTGCTTTCAGTCCAGTCGCCTTTCTTCATGTCTCGTGGAGACTATACGGGGTGATGATATTTAAGTTTTACGGAATTTCGAAAAATTGGCTGTTGCAGATAACACAATTGAGCTGGATAAATCAAAGAAAACATTAAACTGTCTAACAAAAAATCACTAGTTAACATTTAATTCGTTATTTCACGGTACATAAGGCAATTTAAGAATTGTAGCGGGCGATCTTGCAAGGGGTATCCACTTGGAATGAATTTCCAGAGTATTACCAATTAGGAGATATGCGCCCTCAAACTCGTCGAAAGAAAGCATGGTTGTTCCACTTACATTTTTAACAAAACGCTCTTTTATGCATTGAAGCACAAAAGTAACTGCAACGCCGATGTGTTTCGTCCCACACTTTGGAAAATAATATCCCGAAACTGGTGTCATCCTGGAAATTCAAGTGGATACGTCTTTCACTCTCACCGGCTACAATTCGCAAATTGCAATACGTGCCGTGGAGTAATTATTAAAAAGTAAACTAGTGAATTTCTGTTAATTAGTTGAATCCGTGTTTCGATTTGTCGTGCTAGTGATGTCCGCCTCTTCGAAAAAGCTAGCTCAAGGATAAGAATATTATGCTATCTGCCACAGGTGATTACAAAAAAAAAAAAAATCCGTAAAGCTTCAAAATAATCACCGCGTATACACGACACCGCAGCAAGTGCTGCGACTTGCCCAAGCTCTAGAGCTCAATACTTAGCAAGCAATATCCTCCCCCCCTTGCGAATTATGTTGCACATTGCTTTCCACGCTTTCCAAAATCAACTGCGAAGCGATTATACGCAAAATATTCATCCCGGATACAAAGTCAGACGCAAGCAGAACAGCATCGAAATGGTTTATCACGCTCATGCCGTCAGCTTTGGAGAAAATGGACACAAATAGAGTCTAGACCGTTGTGTCGTCAGAGACGACGAAAAGCAACCATAAAGTGCATATCGAATATCGTGAGATGACATGAAAAGTCAGGATGTAGCCTCTAACATTCCAACCCCCTATCACGATGTTAAGTTGTCATCTCTGTGTTCAAGCAGAGAAAAGAATTATATTCTCGCACGTGACTCGAAGCTGGGACGCAATAGCTGGCGAAATACAACGCGCGGAAGCCTTGCGCTGTTTTACGCGGTGTTGGCGGGAGTAAACATTCGCAGGTGCGCGAGAGCAATCTACTTTCGAAAGAGGTTGGCGCCTTTAGGTGGCACCGGGTATCTTCTCGTCGCTCGGCAAAAAAGATATTATCGCAAAATCATCATCATCATCAGCCTGGTTACGTCCACTGCAGGGCAAAGGCCTCTCCCATACTTCTCCAACAACCCCGGTCATGTACTAATTGTGGCCATGTCGTCCCTGCAAACAATATGCCACAAATATATCATTGTTATATTCTGGGATTTTACATACCAAAACCACGATCTAAATATGAGGGGAGTCGTAGCGGGTGGGTGGGTGGGGGGGGGGAGGTGGTGCTCCGGGTTAATTTTGACTGCCTAAATTTCCTTACAGTGCACCCAACGGCACTGTATACACGAGCCTTCTTGCCTTTCGCACCCATGGAAATTCGGATGCCGTGGCCAGGATCGAACTCGCGACCTCGAGCTCAGCAACGCAATGCCATATATCTGGCGGCGACAGCTACGGGTCCCAAATGTACCCCAAAGCACAGTCAGTCAGCATGAACACAAAGTTCGGTACATGCATGCGTCCAGGAATCCACAGAAGATGAACGTGCATACTGTGGAATATGTAAACAGAAGTACTTCAAGTTGTTCGCGAACATATATAGAAGTTCACAGACGAGCATACGAAACGCAAGTGCACGTACGTAACATGCTGTACCTGACCACACAACAAGCTTAGGCTTACATCACATATACGTCTTTCAGATGACACTGTAAGATTTCATATATTAGTATTTTCTAAGAAAACTTCCAAGCGAGAAGCGCTTTTCTTTGAAGCCCCGCTATGAGCCATGTATTTTTCTCAGCGTGAGCAATTGCCGATATAATAGCATTAAATTTTCCCTCAATGTTCGTCTCGTAGTTTCGTGTCTTGGGAGAAGGAGCTGGTGTACATATATATTTCTCTGGGTGGCCACAAGAGCACTGCGGACTAGTGGCAAGTTTTATTCTGCGCAATAATGCCGCGTATATGCTGTAGCAAGCCGCAGAATTGTGAGTCGCACTCATTGGTAGGAGTTGCACCTCATCGATGGTGAAGTGGAAAGGCTCGGCTTTTCTTCCTCCTCTTACCTATCCGGACTTAACCACTAGTCTTTACTCAAACAACCATTTAGCTTCCTACTGCTGGATTCGCTCGGCTTTGCTCAGATTTACATTTGGGTCCCTCCAATAATAGGCCTCACGCTATCGCTATGCTTGAAGTAAACAAGATGAATTCAACACCATCCAATAAACACTAGAACAAGCCGAGCACTAGAAGTAGAAGAATATGAAGACGAAGGCGACATTGTCATTTTTAGAAGAAAACTTAGTTTACGCCTGCCTTCGCAAATGGCAAAGTGACGTGCTAGAGCACAAAGAAGGCGTGGATGCTAGATCTATCCAATCTATAGATATTGAGCGGGCCTGAGTCAATCATGGCGGCAGCTGGCGAGATCGCGCTGTCCGGTGCCAGTATTGGCAAGTGCACGGTGTAGAATCGGCAGTTCATCATAAAATATAAAGACGCCAAATAAACGGACACACACTCTTGTGTGTGTCCGTTTATTTGGCGTCTTTATATTTTATAATGAACAGCTACCAACTAGCCCAACAAGAAGTGCTTTTAAGATAGAATTGGCAGAGTAGCTTGGGGGTAGAATCCCGGAATGCCAATCTGTTGGTCATAAGTTTCGAAACCTTCCCTGCGCAATGACAATTTATCTTTCTTTGCAATTTTTTCGCAAATTATTTGGTGATTCCAGCGGCGAAACCGGCGGACATCAAAATGACCAGAGGAGCGAACTCAAAAGAGCTATACCGCTTTAAAACGGCTGTTACCATAACAAACACGAGGATCGAGACTGTTGTTTTTTCCACGTACTTGGAGATGCTCGTTTTGGTGCCTAACCGTGGTATTTAGTGCAAAATGTTTTTTTTTTTTTGCGTAGGTTCATAATACGTATATCAGTCGGTTATACCAACAGACTTGAAAAGTGATTATGACCCTGTTTATTTTTGGGTCAAATGAGGTATAGCCTCTCTATGCGAACAAACCTAAACTAGATATCAAAGGCAAAAAAAAATTATGGGGTTTCGCGTGCCAAAATCACGATCTGATTATGGGGCACACTGTAGTGGGGGACTCCGGAGTAATTTGGACCACCTGGAGTTCTTCGACGTGCTCCCAAATCTAAGTATACGGGTTTCTTTTTTTCTCGCATTTCGCCCCCATCGAAATGTGGCTGCCTTGGCCGGGATGTCATCTTGCGAGCTCGTGCTTAGCAGCCCTGCACCATAGCCACTAAGCACCCGCGGCAGGTGGATATCGAAAATATGTGTACAAAAAAAAAAAAAAGAGAGTATTCGTTAAAGTAGACTTCTCCACATCCACAGTGAAAGGTTCTGTAAGGAGAAGCCCGCATCATTTTCTTTGTTTAGTATGCGACAACCTGTATATTGGAAGTATCTGTGCGCGTGTTTAAGGGCGTGATCACTAAAAAATTAAAAAAAAATTAATTGTGAGGTTTTACGTGCCAAAACCAGTTTCTGATTATGAGGCACGCCGTAGTGGGGGGCTCCGGAAATTTCGACCACCTGGGGTTCTTTAACGTGCACCTAAATCGAAGTATACGGGTGTTTTTGCATTTCGCCCCCATCGAAATGCGGCCACCGTGACCGGGATTCGATCCCGTGACCTCGTGCTCAGCAGCCCAACACCATAGCTGCTGAGCAACCACGGCGGATAAGGGCGTGATCATTGCTATCAACGAATGAATGAATCAATTAATCAATCAATCGACTTTATTGGGGTTTAATCAGTGAATGATATACGTCTGCCTGAATATAACGGGAGCGCTCTAAATTTTGTCGTTATTTCTGAGCCAATTTAACCCTTACGGCATCAGGTGCAGGAGGCTCCCATGCACAGGCTGGAGCACGTAAAGATCATATCAGAAGAGAAATCGCTTCACAGGCGCACGGTTTTGATTGTTCTTCACACTTCACGCGCCCACTTTAACCATTCAACGTCAAACATAGCCTTGAGGAACGCGAGCTTGCTAGTTTGACTGCGCACTAGAGACACGAGTCCAATGCTTAAACCAGCAGTTCGTGTCCCCTGATCTGCTATAATGGCCTGCTTTTTGATTTTCAAGAAGGTGTTGGGGGGTGGGAAGGGGCTCAGAAGGTGGGGTGGTGGTAGGAAAGCGAGGAAAGTGGGAGGAAGAGGGGAAAGTGGGAAGTGTGGGGAGAGAATGGCTAGCCTGGTATAAGTGGCATACCGGCAGAACCCGCGGCACAAGTGAAGCAAGAAGCTTCAAGCACTCCGCCGCACGTCAGAAAGTGCAAGGAAAATGGCCACTCCGTAACAGCCAGAGGCTGCTCGGAGCGCCGCTGCCTCCTTGATCGCTCCATAGCGAGCTCAGTGAGCAACCCCATAGAACGCAGAGATAGGGGCCCAAGCTCTGCTTTATGCAGATGTACAGGCGCATGTTTTGATGGTGTCTTTTCTAAGCTGCAACCTAATCAAAAAAGAAGTTGCGACGAAGTCAGGGTTTCGCGTGAGGGCACGTGCGTTGAGGCCACCGATCTTAGAGCGAGGAACGCGCTTCCCACGCGCGCTTACAGCGCTAAGGTGCATGCTCTCAAAAAAGTAAATCACCGCCCAAGCACTCGGTATACAGATGGTTAACCAGCGAAGCTCAAACGTGCGGCCTCGGTGTTTATCACGTACTGGTCCAATCCCGACGGTTCATTGCAATATTTGTCAATTATTGGTTACGTCTTTGTGCTTCTTAAGGAGGCTACACACACGTTCACCTGCAACGGAGAGAACGACGTCAGTGACGGTATGCCCACAGTCCGCCATTGTCGCTTGCGATTATTCAAAATTAAATTGCTTGAAAATTAAATCTGGCCATCACGTAAGACGACGAATGGCTATACCCCCGTAAACGCCGCCTTCCCATTACGACGACAGGAAAGAAGTGAAATTCTACCCTGAATGATAAGCGGCCAGGAGCTAGCTGTGGAAGAAGACAAAGAACGCGGGAGCGTAGGGTCACTGTATATGGCTCCAGATGGCCAACCAGCGAAGCTGAAACGTGTGGCCCCGGTGTTTATCACTGGGTGAATCCCGACGGTTCATTAAACGACAGCTTGGTGGGCTGCCGGATCCTCGGTACACAGTTGCTGCTTGCGCTCGGCTGCACGAGCCTGTTCTTGTGCCCGGGCTGCAGCATCGGCACGGCGTAGACGAGCACGTACTTGGTTCTGCTGGCGGTGTTGCTGATCGAAAGCTGCCGGAGAGAAACTGCTGCACGTGCGCTCGACTGCGACGGAGAGCAACGACGTCATTACAATGTCTTATCACCTGCACGAAAGAGCACATTTGTTTAGTTGCGCGTGCTCTTCAAACAGCCGCTATAACTGCTAATGGCAGTCATGAGCCGGCCACGTGCTTTCAGTCCAGTCGCCTTTCTTCATGTCTCGTGGAGACTATACGGGGTGATGATTTTTTAAGTTTTACGGAATTTTGAAAAATTGGCTGTTGCAGATAACACAACTGAGCTGCATAAGTCAAGGAGGCGGACATTACTTGCACGAGAAATAATAAAAAAAAAAACATTAAACTGTTTAACAAAAAATCACTAGTTAACATTTAATTCATTATTTCACGCTACGTAAGGCAATTTAAGAATTGTAGCGGGCGATTTTGCAAGGCGTATCCACTTGGAATGAATTTCCAGAATATCACCAATTTGGAGACATGCGCCCTCAAACTCGTCGAAAAAAAGCATAGTTGTTCCACTTACTTGTTTAACAAAACGCTCTTTTATGTATTGAAGCACAACAGTAACTGGAACGCCGATGTGTTTCGTCCCACACTTCGGAAAATAATATCTCGAAACTGGTGTCATTCTGGAAATTCAAGTGGATACGTCTTCCACTCTCACCGGCTACAATTCGCAAATTGCAATACGTGCCGTGAAGTAATTATTAAAAAGTTAACGAGTGAATTTCTGATAATTAGTTAAATCCGTGTTTCGATTTTTTGTGCTAGTAATGTACGCCTCTTCGAAAAAGCTAGCTCAAGGATAAGAATATTATGCTGTCTGCCACAGGCGATTATAAAAAAAAATTCCGTAAAACTTCAAAATAATCACCGCGTATACACACGACACCGCAGCAAGTGCTGCGACTTGCCCAAGCTCTAGAGTTCAATACTTAGCAAGCAATATCCTCCCCCCTTGCGAATTATGTTGCACATTGCTTTCCACGCTTTCTAAAATCAACTTCGAAGCGATTATACGTAAAATATTCATCCCGGATATGAAGTCAGACGCAAGCAGAACAGCATGGAAATGGTTTATCACGCTCATGCCGTCAGCTTTGGAGAAAATGGACACAAATATAATCTAGACCGTCGTTGACTTTGACTGCCTAAGGTTCCTTACAGTGCACCCAACGACACGATATAGACGAGCCTTCTTGCCTTTCGCACCCATGGAAATGCGGATGCCGTGGCCAGGATCGAACTCGCGACCTCGAGCTCAGCAACGCAATGCCATATATCTGGCGGCGACAGCTACGGGTCCCAAATGTACCCCAAAGCACAGTCAGTCAGCATGAACACAAAGTTCGGTACATGCATGCGTCCAGGAATCCACAGAAGATGAACGTGCATACTGTGGAATATGTAAACAGAAGTACTTCAAGTTGTTTGCGAACATATATAGAAGTTCACAGACGAGCATACGAAACGCAAGTGCACGTACGTAACATGCTGTACCTGACCACACAACTAGCTTAGGCTTACATCACATGTACGTCTTTCAGATGACACTGTAAGATTTCATATATTAGTATTTTTTAAGAAAACTTCCAAGCGAGATGCGCTTTTCTTTGAAGCCCCGCTATGAGCCATGTATTTTTTTCAGCGTGAGTAATTGCCGATATAATAGCATTAAATCTTCCCTCAATGTTCGTCTCGTAGTTTCTTGTCTTGGGAGAAGGAGGTGGTGTACATATATATTTCTCTGGGTGGCCACAAGAGCACTGCGGACTAGTGGCAAGTTTTATTCTGCGCAATAATGCCGCGTATATGCTGTAGCAAGCCGCAGAATTGTGAGTCGCACTCATTGGTAGGAGTTGCACCTCATCGATGGTGAAGTGGAAAGGCTCGGCTTTTCTTCCTCCTCTTACCTATCCGGACTTAACCACTAGTCTTTACTCAAACAATCATTTAGCTTCCTACTGCTCGATTCGCTCGGCTTTGCTCAGATTTACATTTCGGTCCCTCCCATAATAGGCATCACGCTATCGCTATGCTTAAAGTAAACAAGATGAATTCAACACCATCCAATAAACACTAGAACAAGCCGAGCACTAGAAGTAGAAGAATATGAAGACGAAGGCGACATTGTCATTGTTAGAAGAAAACTTAGTTTACGCCTGCCTTCGCAAATGGCAAGGTGACGTGCTAGAGCACAAAGAAGGCGTGGATGCTAGATCTATCCAAATTATAGATATTGAGCGGGCCTGCGTCAATCATGGCAGCAGCTGGCGAGATCGCGCTGTCCGGTGCCAGTATCGGCAAGTGCACGGTGTAGAATCGGCAGTTCATCATAAAATATAAAGACGCCAAATAAACGGACACACACTCTTGTGTGTGTCCGTTTATTTGGCGTCTTTATATTTCATAATGAACAGCTACCAACTAGCCCAACAAGAAGTGCTTTTAAGATAGAATTGGCAGAGTAGCTTGGGGGTAGAATCCCGGAATGCCAATCTGTTGGTCATAGGTTTCGAAACTTTCCCCGCGCAATGACAATTTCTCTTTCTTTGCAATTTTTTTCGCAAATTATTTGGTGATTCCAGCGGCGAAACCGGCGGACATCAAAATGACCAGAGGAGCGAACTCAAAAGAGCTATACCGCTTTAAAACGGCTGTTACCATAACAAACACGAGGATCGAGACTGTTGTTTTTTCCACGTACTTGGAGATGCTCGTTTTGGTGCCTAACCGTGGTATTTAGTACAATTTTTTTTTTTTGCGTAGGTTCATAATACGTATATCAGTCGGTTATACCAACAGACTTGAAAAGTGATTATGACCCTGTTTATTTTTGGGTCAAATGAGGTATAGCCTCTCTATGTGAACAAACCTAAATTAGATATCAAAGGCAAAAAAAATTATGGGGTTTTGCGTGCCAAAATCACGATCTGATTATGGGGCACACTGTAGTGGGGGACTCCGGAGTAATTTGGACCACCTGGAGTTCTTCGACGTGCTCCCAAATCTAAGTATACGGGTTTCTTTTTTTCTCGCATTTCGCCCCCATCGAAATGCGGCTGCCTTGGCCGGGATGTCATCTTGCGAGCTCATGCTTAGCAGCCCTGCACCATAGCCACTAAGCACCCGCGGCAGGTGGATATCAAAAATATGTGTACAAAAAAAAAAAAAAAAACCAGAGTATTCGTTAAAGTAGACTTCTCCACAATGAAAGGTTCTGTAAGGAGAAGCCCGCATCATTTTCTTTGTTTAGTATGCAACAACCTGTATATTGGAAGTATCTGTGCGCGTGTGTAAGGGCGTGATCACTAAAAAATTAAAAAAAATTAATTGTGAGGTTTTACGTGCGAAAACCAGTTTCTGATTATGAGGCACGCCGTAGTGGGGGACTCCGGAAATTTCGACCACCTGGGGTTCTTTAACGTGCACCTAAATCGAAGTACACGGGTGTTTTTGCATTTCGCCCCCATCGAAATGCAGCCACCGTGGCCGGGATTCGATCCCGTGACCTCGTGCTCAGCAGCACAACACCATAGCTACTGAGCAACCACGGCGGATAAGGGCGAGATCATTGCTATCAACGAATGAATCAATTAATCAATCAATCGACTTTATTGGGGTTTAATCAGTGAATGATATACGTCTGCCTGAATATAACGGGAGCGCTCTAAATTTTGTCGTTATTTCTGAGCCAATTTAACCCTTACGGCATCAGGTGCAGGAGGCTCCCATGCACAGGCTGGAGCATGTAAAGGATATCATTTCAGAAGAGAAAATTCTTGACGGACGCACGGTTTCGATTCTTGGTCACCCTTCACGTGCCTACTCCAACCATTCAACGTGAAAGATAGCCTTGAGGAACGCGAGCTTGCCAGTCTGACTGCGGTATTAGCCACGATATGTCTCACTAACGCCACGAGTACGAGGACTGAAGCCATGGTTGCATTTGTATCCCATGGTCTGCTATGTTGGCCTGCTTTTTGATTTTTCAGGAGCTCGTGGAGGCGTCGGAAGGAGCTCAGAAAGCGCAGGGGTAGGGATGGTGGAAAGCGGGAAGTGTGGAGAGAGAAGGGCTATCCCAGAGAACGTGGCACTCTGGGAGAAACCGCGGCAGAGGTGAAGCGAGAAGCCTCAGGCACTCCGCCGCACGTCAGAAAGTGCAAGCAAGGAAAATGGCCACTCCGCAACAGCCACAGGCTGCTCGGAGGGCGGCTAGACGCATGTATTGATGGTGTCTTTTCTGAGCTGCAACCTAATCGAAAAAAGAAGTTGGGACGAAATTAGCGTTTCGCGTGAGAGCACGTGCGTTGAGGCCACCGATCATGGAGCGAGGCACGTGCTTGCCACGCGCGCTTACGGCGGTAAGGTGCATGCTCTCAAAAAAAAAAAAAAGTGAAGGCCATTCCGCCTGAAACAATATTATGGAGACTATATTAACACTGAACCTCGACACTGCAGTCGTTCGACGCTGCGCAAGAGGTTCCCATACACAGGCTGGAGCACGTAAAGATCATATCAGAACAGAAATTGCTTCACAGGCGCACGGTTTTGATTGTTCTTCCCACTTCACGCGCCCACTTTAACCATTCAACGTCAAACATAGCCTTGAGGAACGCGAGCTTGCTAGTTTGACTGCGCACTAGAGACACGAGTCCAATGCTTAAACCAGCAGTTCGTGTCCCCTGATCTGCTATAATGGCCTGCTTTTTGATTCTCAAGAAGGTGTTGGGGGGTGGGAAGGGGCTCAGAAGGTGGGGTGGTGGGAGGAAAGCGAGGAAAGTGGGAGGAAGAGGGGAAAGTGGGGAGTGTGGGGAGAGAATGGCTAGCCTGGTATAAGTGGCATACCGGCAGAACCCGCGGCAGAAGTGAAGCAAGAAGCTTCAAGCACTCTGCCGCACGTCAGAAAGCGCAAGGAAAATGGCCACTCCGTAACAGCCAGAGGCTGCTCGGAGCGCCGCTGCCTCCTTGATCGCTCCATAGCGAGCTCAGTGAGCAACCCCATAGAACGCAGAGATAGGGGCCCAAGCTCTGCTTTATGCAGATGTACAGGCGCATGTTTTGATGGTGTCTTTTCTAAGCTGCAACCTAATCAAAAAAGAAGTTGCGACGAAGTCAGGGTTTCGCGTGAGGGCACGTGCGTTGAGGCCACCGATCTTAGAGCGAGGAACGCGCTTCCCACGCGCGCTTACAGCGCTAAGGTGCATGCTCTCAAAAAAGTAAATCACCGCCCAAGCACTCGGTATACAGATGGTTAACCAGCGAAGCTGAAACGTGCGGCCTCGGTGTTTATCACGTACTGGTCCAATCCCGACGGTTCATTGCAATATTTGTCAATTATTGGTTACGTCTTCGTGCTTCTGAAGGAGGCTACACACACGGTCATCTGCAACGGAGAGAACGACGTCAGTGACGGTATGCCCACAGTCCGCCATTGTCGCTTGCGATTATTCAAAATTAAATTGCTTGAAAATTAAATCTGGCCATCACGTAAGACGACGAATGGCTATACCCCCGTAAACGCCGCCTCCCCATTACGACGACAGGAAAGAAGTGAAATTCTACCCTGAATGATAAGCGGCCAGGAGCTAGCTGTGGAAGAAGACAAAGAACGCGGGAGCGTAGGGTTACTGTATATGGCTCCAGATGGCCAACCAGCGAAGCTGAAACGTGTGGCCCCGGTGTTTATCACTGGGTGAATCCCGACGGTTCATTAAACGACTGCTTGGTAGGCTGCCGGATCCTCGGTACGCAGTTGCTGCTTGCGCTCGGCTGCATGAGCCTGTTCTTGTGCCCGGGTTGCAGCATCGGCACGGCGTAGACGAGCACGTACTTGGTTCTGCTGGCGGTGTTGCTGATCGAAAGCTGCCGGAGAGAAACTGCTGCACGTGCGCTCGACTGCGACGGAGAGCAACGACGTCATTACTGACGCAGCCAATTGCGCGCCTCTTTCTTTTTTTCGCGCATGCGCATGGTGTTGCGCCGTAGAAGTTTTCGGCGTACAGGCGACAGACAGACGGACGGACGAATCGGCTACCCATATACAGCTTGGCTGTAAAAGTCACTAATTAAAATTTTGGCTAATTGCCATACGGCACATGTTGCAATATACAAATTATAGCCAGAGATTTCGCAAGCCGGATCCGCTTGCAACGAATTCTCAGGATGACCCCAGTTTCGAGATATTAAATCCCGAACTTTGCGGAGAAATGCATCGGCGTTCCAGTTACTTTTGTACTTCAACGCATAAAACGACGTTTTGTTAGAAAAGTAAGTTGAACGGCAGTGTATATTTACCGCAGGGTTGACGACGGATACCTCGTAAATGATGTCATCCCTACAATGATTTTTATGTGGACATGCCTTGCAGTCGCACCCACTGTATAATTTGTAAACTGTAATATGTGCCATAAGGTAATTAGTTAAAAAACTTAATTGGCGTTTTTCTGTTAATTGGTCGATTATGCATTTCAGTTTTTTTTTTCTTTGTGCAAGTAATGTCCATCTCTTCGAGCAGACCAGCTCACGAACTAATATTGGGCCATCTGCCACAGGCAACTTAAAAAACAATTTTTTTTTTTTAAGTGTTCGCTGAACCACCCTGTATAGTTAACCTTCCGTGCATGCAGTCTGTAGGTTATTCGCAGTAATCATGAAATTAATTTCATTTCGATCTCACTAGCCTCATCTTGACGCGAGAAATAAGTAGGATTATATATCTGCGGAACCAGAGAAAACGATAGGAAGCAGCATGCTACTCAATTTACCTTTTCTTTTGGCAAGAAGCAAAATTTAAAACACACACACTCGCGCACACACGCACACACACACAAATACCACGTGACGGGCGCTTGCGCACTGTTGTTGTGCTGCTCTCGAGCGTGCGATGGATGAACAAGGTCGACTGCAGCGAGACTATAGCGCCCGACAGGGCGTTATGCCTGGTGCACGGCATCTGGGCATGCGGCTCTTAATTATCGCATGACGGCACAAATGCCCTGTCGCAGGCCAGTCTCGCTGCAGCCGACCTTGTTCATGCATCGCATCCTTGAGAGCAGCACAATAGCAGTGCGCAAGCGCCCCGTCACGTGGTATTTTTTTCATATTTCGCGGGCTTTCTTTGGAACGCGGAAAAACGGACCACGTGAGATATATCGTGTTGGAACCAATTTGAGAGGTTTCTCAAGGTGCTCTACAACATTGCATATCACACTTGGGGTCTGCAGCCAAATACTTAAAAAGTTGAATAAATAAACATAACTAATCCGTTAGTTGAGGGGAAAATAAAAAATAGCCGGAGTAACTCTAGGCCAGTGCCAACATTATGCATTCGGTTCAACTCGCGTCCGGAGTGCCTTTCATTTTTAAAACTTTGGCTCAGATTATGTGGGACAACCTGTATACGGCATATCAGTAATTAACCTCGCGATTATTACGCGCAAGAAACCTGCACCTGCCCGTGAAAACTGGCTGCAAAATAGCAACTGACTTACGTCTCTGAGGTCATTAAAGAAACAAACAAAACGTTTTGCATGAATTAAATTACTCGATATTTTTGGTGAAGCGTTCTCAGTAACTCAAATATCAAGCTTGCTTGTTTTTTTCTTTATTTATTTATTTTCCAATTTCTCTTTGCCCGTGAGAATCCCGTAGTATCGGCCGTATCTAATGGAATGATCAAATATTTGTCTCTACAATTTTTTTTTGTTGCTCCCTGAAGTTTACCGCTCATAATTATACAGGCACGCGATCGAGGTATAATTTGCAATAGTATGAAGGTCTTACATTTTTGAACGTAAATATAATAGCGGTACCTTTTGCAATTGCTGATTTACGGTCGATTGATTCAATTTTCCATTTACTTTCTTGTGGGAGTTACAGCCACGCACACACGTTTTCACCATTCATACAGCTCCATTGCCGCTATTGCACTTCTCTCCATATCTGGCTTGTCCTCTGGATTAGAGGAGACAATCAAGTCTGCAATACGAGACGCCACGGTCACGGTCACGGTTTCGTCGAAGCACACGGAACTGGATTTAGAGTTGAAGCGACTTCGTGCGCTGCGTCGTCGTGCGGAGCGGCGTTACCGGCGAACAAAATCCATCGAAGACCTTAGGACAGCCAGACGACTACAAAAGAAAATTCAACGTCGCATGGATAGATTGGCATCTCGACGTTGGACAATCTTTTGCCAGTCCCTAGACCCCCGAAAGCCACTTTTCCTCATCTGGAGAACCATACGTGGTCTGCGTTCCCTCCCTGAACAACGCTTCCCATTCAAAGCGCTGGCGCTCTTCCAGAGGCGACTGGATGCTGATGTTGCAGAAGACTTCTGTGCAAGGATCGCTGGCCAAGCAACCGGTCCAGGCTTTCCAGCCCCAGTCACATCCCTGTTTCACGTGACTGCCACATGGATCTTCCTTTCATAATGGAGGAACTAGAAGCGGCTCTTGCTCTATGCCGGCGTTCTTCATCCCCGGGACCCGATGGAATATCCTACCACGCCTTGAACATCCTGAGTGATTGCGCACGGAGAGAACTCTTACATCTATACAACATATCTTGGTAAGATGGCATGGTACCCGAAGAATGGAAGACAAGCCGCTTGGTCCCTCTCCTGAAGCAAGGCAAGTCCCCATTTCAACTCACCTCATACCGCCCAATAGCGCTGGCCAGCTGTGTGGGAAAGGTAATGGAAAAGATGATCCTTGCCCGCTTGAAGTGGTACCTGGAACACTACAACCTGTTACCAAATTACATGGCTGGTTTTCAATAGACATTGTTGTTGATCTCGCTACGTATGTCCAGCATCAAAAGTCTCGCAAAAGATTATCTGCAGCTTTGTTCTTGGATGTCAAGGGAGCATACAATAACGTATCTCACGAAGCTATCATCGGTGCTCTTGAGATGGTTGGCCTAGGTGGTCGCGTTTTCCAGTGGATTTCTCATTATCCTTTTATGAGATCTTTCTTTCTATGTACCAGCGATGGTAAAAGCGCACGACACTACACCTACCGAGGTGTTCCTCAAGGTGGTGTACTAAGCCCTACCCTATTTAACCTCACACTCATTGGTCTCGTTGATCGTCTGCCAGCAGCGATCAAGATATCAATGTACACAGATGACATATCCATATGGACTTCAGGTGTGACACCTCCTCAGATACGTGCAAGACTTCAAAAGGCTGCTACCCTGACAGCTATATACCTCCGCAACCAAGGCCTTGAAATCTCGTCAGACAAATGTGCACTGATGGCATTCACTCGCAAACCAATGACACCCTACGCAATATCAATAAATGGCCAGATAACTTCTTACGATAAGACTCACAGATTTCTTGGAATAATCATTGATAGAGATCTCTCATGGAGCCCACACTTGACCTACTTGAAACACCGTCTGACAGCAATCTCCCAACTTTTCAAGTTTCTGGCTGGAAAGACTTGGGGAATGTCAGTGCATGCAATGTTGGAATTGTACAGGGCTCTTTTTCTGGGCTTCTTGAGATACGGTTCGCCCGCAGTGACCAACACTTGCCAGACAAATCCTCGTGCTCTACAGGCTATTCAAACTCGGGCTCTCAGGGTTTGTCTTGGCTTGCCAAAATGCAAATCGACAGTAGCGACTATTGCGATCACCCGGGACCAACCCATACAAACACACATTGCTGTGGAAGTGTTGAGAGTGCACATTAGGCACGTTGCCCATGCCCGTTCCCACCATCTGGAAACACTACCGTCAGAAAGGCCGCAGGCATCATTTTGTACTACGATTTCGGATTATTACACCTGCCTTCCATCAGGCTTCACCCCCGCAACTAAGCCTTCGATTCCTCCATGGTGTTTGGCTCGACCGGCAGTGCACCTCACCGTACCAGGAATCAGGAAAAAAATCTGAGCTGTCTTCACCTGCTCTTAAACAACTAACTCTGCTCCTTTTGCACGAGAGGTACGCCGAGCACGTGCATATTTATACTGGTGGATCGGCAACTCTCCAGTGTTTCTCTGGAGCCGTGGTTTTCCCAGCGAAAGCCACCACCACCAGTTTCAAGACATGTCACCCAATGACAGCGATGTCTGCGGAACTTTCAGCTCTCGTCTCGTCAGCCAAGAACAACCTCGAACATGGTCAATATTCAGTTACTCGAGGGCAGCACTGCACTCTTTGTTATCAGCCCTGCGACGTGGACCACACGAACAGCTCGTATTCGAGATTAGAGAACTAATCCACACCTTGACTGAGAAAGGACACCACGTGACATTTCAGTGGCTTCCAAGTTACTGCGGCGTCATAGGGAACGAACACGCCGATAACGCTGCTCGGTCGGCTCTTCAAGGCGACGAAGAGCAGCCGATACCATTATCAAGGACCGATGCCGCTAGAAAGCTTCGAATGCTCAGCCATGATATCACATTGTGGAATGCAGGAAGTTTTCAAAACAACCGGCTGCACAACCTAGACTCTTCTCTACGCCTTTGCATTCCAGCTGGACTCTGCCGTCGCGAAACTACCCTGCTTTGTCGAATATGGCTAGGGGTGGCGTACACCAAGTCTTTTGCTTTCCGAGTCGGATGGGTCGACGACGCCTCGTGTGATGACTGTGGTGACGAGGAGACTCTTCAACACCTTCTCTGTGACTGTCCTCGCTATAATTTACAGAGACGATCACTCGCAAACGCGATAGCGCACTTTGACCGAAGACCTCTAACAGAGAAACTTATTTTAAAATGCCGTCATCACAAGCCAGCGCAGCAGAGGGCAACGAGGGCACTGTTGCAGTTTTTAAGGGCAACAGAATTGGACAAGCGGCTGTAGCATGAACAGACGGTTCATAGTGCTGCAAGTGCTACTGGGCTGTGCGGTGACATTATGCGGTGACAGTGACCGACTGTGATTGTATGTCTGTGCTTCTTTCTTTCTTTATCTCTACTTTGTTATCACTTTACCTCCCCCTCCCCTCTTTCCCCAGCGTAGGGTAGCAAACTGGATCTTCCCCTCTGGTTAACCTCCCTGCCTTTCCTCTCTCTCTCTCTCTCTCTCTCTCTCTCTCTCTCTCTCTCTCTCTCTCTCTCTCTCTCTCCATATCTGTATAGATGTGCACGTTACTACGTCGTGCAGTTCTGGTGGAGCCGCGGTTATACAAACGCGAGGAATGACACTGCGGTTCAAGATATCGCATGTCACGACCTCAACGGCGGCAGAACTAACGGCCCTGCGTCGAGCACTGCAATTCATTGATTCTGAAAGACCTAGAAAATAGGCTGTGTTCTGTGATTCAAAACCGGCATTACAGTGCACGCAGTCAGTTCTCCAACACGGATGCCATGACCAATTGACATACGAAATCGCGAAACTTTACCATCACGTCCAACAAAAAGGTCACGAGGTCGTTTTTCAGTGGGTACCTGGACATTGTGGAATCAGTGGCAATGATTCCGCCGATAACGCTGCTCGCACAGCCCATCAAGAAGAGCACAGCGTTCCAATTCCGCTTTCGAGGATAGACGCCGCAAGGCAGCTTCGACACTTGGCACGCAGTCTCACACTGACCGAGTGGAACTCGCCAAACTTAGGACTAACACGACTGCATCGACTAAACCCCTCCCTGCAACTCCGACCTCCACTCGGACTTCCTCGACGTGAAGCTACGCTTCTCTGTCGCCTTTGGTTAGGAGTTGCCTTCACAAAGGCATACTCTACATTAATTGGAGTGACTGACAGTGCAGCATGCGATGTCTGCGACACCGAAGAAAACATCGACCACCTGCTGTGCCACTGCCCACAATATACCCCAGAGAGACAAGAACTTGCCAAAGCTTTCCAAAAACTGGACAATCGGCCGCTTTCTGTGCAGGTGCTGCTGGGACACCGCCCCCATCGCCCAACGGCCCTTAAAGCGGTGAAGGCGCTTTTGTGCTTCTTAAGGACGACAGGCTTGTGCGACCATCTGTGACTATTAATGCAATTTCTGTAAGACCACACACGTCAGTGAACTCACCGCAATTTCCTTCTTTCCTTCCCTCCTCTCTCTCCCTCTTTTCTTTGTCTTCCCCCTTTCCCATTCCCCCGGTGTAGGGTAGCCAACCGGACGTTATTCTGGTTAACCTCCCTGTCTTCTACTTATCTCTTTCCCTCCCTCCTCTCCATATCTTCATTGATGTGGTTCACAAGGCTTATCTCGCTGATCGGTTCCTTGATCATATCGTTAGTTCCTTTATTACCAAGAGCAGTGCAGGTGTCGACCAATCTCAATTGGTTCTACATACCTGCCGGCAGCTTTATGACGTTGCCCTCATTTTCAACGCTATGGCCGATGTGTACGGTCAGACGAATTCCAAGTTTCTCCCGCGGTTGCACGACACCGCGGAAAACTGATTGCTGCTTTAAGGATACCATTGAATCCACGCTCACACCTCCGTTTTTTGTCTCCCCTATAGGGTACAATCACCGCGGTAATTCTCGTCGGTGTTGCAGTTTTCTTCGTCTGTTTTCTGTAGCATGCAGTCGTTGCTGTGCGTTGTGTGAGCAGTCTCGCAATGTACACGAACATCTTGATCACCCCGCGGTACGAGACGCGTATGCCTTGTGCATTTGACGCGGATTATAGCGGATTAAGGGCCAAAGGCTTTCCCACTCGCAGTGAAGTATGCATGTAAAAAAAAAATGGGGCGAGGGGGGGGGGTTGCATAGAGAGACAGGAATAAAACGACGCAGCGATGGCTTGGAAGTGAGATAACGTTTAATCCTCACTCATGACCCTCAAGAGCCACATAAGCCTGTTAATGCTGCATTAAGAGCACACTTTACGACTTCCGGATGACGAAGAAAAATTACAGTGTAATGTGGCCATTCTGCTCATGTAGTTGAAGCCAATGCACCCCAAAGTGTCCCGGCTGCTTCCAAAGTGTTCGGAGCACGCAAACCGTTTCAATCGAGACGAATAGCGCGCCCATGCAGGGTATGCCAAGCAGGCGCCATGGCATTCAATGCCGTATACGAGGAGCATATTCGATTCGAGAAAACGGCTTGTCAAGCCAAATGGCCACGAATATAATTGCTCATTCTTGTTCCTTGGTTCTGATCGCTCTTTATCAGGCAACGAATGCGATACGCCTTTCTCATCGCATTCATCGATTGCATGCACTGTTGCGAAGAAGTGAGAGAGACTCGGGGCTGTGCGCTCTTGCTTTCTGGTTTCGTTGTGTTATTTCTCATCGGATACAAGCGCCGGAAATGCCGAAATGTAAATCGGTGTTCTTTCATGGATGCATAAAGGGTAAAGTGGCATCCAGAAAGGAATGATATACGGCGTATACTACGGCAGCGACGTGAGGGCGTGCAGTAAAAAAAGAAAAAAGCAGAAAAAAGAACTCGTCTCTTCAACCACACTCACTCGCTCGGTTTTTTTCGAGGCCGAATTAGCGCTTAGCATATATACTATGATACGCCTTGTTCCAGGCTTGACGACAGAAAGGTTCATTTGTTATTGCCCCTGTATTCTGACGCGCATCCTGATAAGCTTATGTAGCTAAATTACTTCAGGAAATTACACAATATGAAAATACCACAAGCATGTTTGCAGTTTGTTGTTACGGCATGAAGTCATGCCGGCTATGAATAATATTGTTTAGGAGGCACCAAACTTTTCAAAGCCATCCTTTATGTACTGCTGACAACGATTCAAGGTAAATTATTGCTGTTATTACAGGGCGTAGGAACAAAACAGCGCTTGATGGGAGGAAAGAACCGCGCGTGTGAGTTCTGTCTAACAATTTGTCTTGTCGCCGCAGTAAGTGTAACCACGTGACCAAGGGCGATACTGCTTGAGCTGCACAGTGCGAATGCTGGGGTACCGAAGACGGCGTCCGTGCCGCCAACGAAGACAGCAGCCAGAGTCAGTGGCGAAGAACCAAAGAAAAATTTTCGCAGCGGTCAAGAGAGAGAAAACAAGGGTAGGAAAGGCAAGGAGGTCAACCAGAACAACATCCGGTTTGCTACCCTACACTGGGGGTGGGGGAAAGGGGAATAGAAAGAGGAAGAAAGGGAGAGAGTAAGTACTGAGTACGTGTGGGAGGGACACCATACACAAGGACGCTATAAACGGTCTGTTAAGCCCGTGCACTTCAAGTACCGCACTAGTGCACGAATCGCTTTTCGAGCCAGTGACGGGTGTGGCCACGGTCCGAGTATCTTTGACTCGGTGAACGGTCTCGAGCGGTCAATATTCACAACCAACCCGCCGTGGTTGCTCTGTGGCTATGGTGTTGGGCTGCTGAGCACGAGGTCGCGGGATCTCGAATCCCGGCCACAGCGGCCGCATATCGATGGGGGCGAAATGCGAAAACACCCGTGTACTTATATTTAGGTGCACGTTAAAGAACCCCAGGTGGTCGAAATTTCCGGAGTCCTGCACTACGGCGTGCCTCATAATCAGATACTGGTTTTGGCACGTAAAACCCCATGATTAAATTAATTAATATTCACAACCAGTGGAAGATGACAGAAGTTGCAAGTCAATGGCTGATGCGAAATGAGATCGCCAGGGAAATGTCGGAATTCATCCGCCGAGTTGAAAAGTAAGCAAGCGACACTGGCCAGTTGTGATAATCACTGTTGACCAGCAGACCTTCCGAATATTCCTTCAGTTACTGCCACTCAAATGCTCCGCCAGCTAAAACGACAAGTTATGAGCCCTTATAGATAGCAGATACACATAAAAAAAAAAAACTCGCAAATTACAGTCGGCACGAAGCGCGAACCTGCGTTCAAGCTGTAGTTGCACGTGACCAATTGGACATCGAAAGCCAGGATATATATATATATATATATATACGCGAATGCGAAGTTCGTACTGAAACACGCCTCCTAATTTCAACTGAGTTACGCGCAAATGCGTAACTGCAAATGCGAATTAAAACACCGTTCTCCATTCGCTTTCTGCGCCGCACTTCAACGCAAGACTCTAATTACCCTTTGTACTCAAGTTTCTGAAAGTATATGCAGAGAGTCATCGCCGGTTTCTCTCGGGGGACTTTTGATCCTGCGATGTTGAGGTGTCCCGCGAGTGACGCTGACGGATCTCGGCATTTATACGGCCCATCGCCGGCCGCACCAACTACCAGCTCTCGCAGCGAGAGCCGAGCCGACCGAGAGCCGCAGGGGGGAAACCTCATAACGGGCGCTGCTGCTGCAGCGCGTGGGAGGAATACGGCGCCGCTCGGCGAGGGAAGGGCGCGGACGAGGAGTGCGACGGTGGGGGGGAGAGTGCACGCGGGCCGAGCGGTGATCGATCACGAGAAAAGACCGGCAAAGCGTCCCGACATTGCGCCTCGTTTCCGATCCTTCTCCGGGCTTGACTCTGCGCTTTCGGCACCACCGCGGAACGCCCACGCGGCGTCCGTCACTTTAAACGCCGATCGCGCCGGGGCCACTTGCGGCGCGGGCTCCTGCGCGGCCAGATTGCGCCCGGGTTATTGCTTTATATCGAAATGGGCGGCCGGGAACAAAGGGAGGACCGGGAGCGATCGAATTTCGGCGATATGGCCGCTGACAGCAGCCGCGCACACTTTGACGCGTCATGCGCTCCGTGGGAAGAAATTTAAGCGTCGCAAAGAAAGCGCGGCTGGTCGCAAGCGCCGCTCGGCTGCTCGACATTTCAGACACGTTAAAGAATGGCCCGCCTTTCTCGAAAGATTGCCCCTGCTTAGCTGCTCTCTCCTCCGAGGCGCGGAGATAAGTGACGCCGCAAACAGTCACGAACTGCACAGCGACACTCGTGGTACGAACTGCCATCAGCTTGCGCACTTTATATCCTTTCGACGGCCAAAGTAGATCACCATCAATGTATTTTCTTCGACTTCCTTTCTCTTCAACGATCTATATAGGCTGGTGTTAGACTGGTCTGCTTGCAGTTCATAAGACGGACTCCTCAATAACCCTCTGCGAACTGTTATTGGATAACCACTGCAGCTTTTCACGTCCATAACTGGGTTTTCGCAGACGCTGTCTTACATACAGTCAGAATGGATAGATTCCTCGAATTCTCGTGCGTGACAGAATCCACGCTCGGAGATGCCAGTGGGGGCAAACAGCATGTTAAAAGCAGAGCCCATCGACTAAACCATTTGCAGATAATTAATGTTGAATCAAACATGTCGACACTTGTGCGCAGGGTTTCGGAACGAAATGTATTTCGTTCTGGTTCTAGTTTCCGTTCCGCTGAAAAAAATACCGTTCCGGTT
Source organism: Dermacentor variabilis (assembly GCF_050947875.1). Lineage (NCBI taxonomy): Eukaryota > Metazoa > Arthropoda > Arachnida > Ixodida > Ixodidae > Dermacentor > Dermacentor variabilis. The sequence continues at coordinate 43,043,081 of NW_027460280.1, read as the reverse complement.
CTGCTCGGAGCGAAAAAAGAAATTTCGTAGCGGTTCATAACGGTTTCGGTTCGCATGTAAAAATTTTAGAAGCAAAGTAACCATAAAACATAGCATTTATTTTTCTCAATAAGTGAATTATGAATTCAGAGATCATGTTCAGTGCTTCAGCCAAGGCACTGAGCGTGATTTTAGAAGCAGCACGTTATCGAGTGTACTCACCGAAATGCGAGACCACTGTTCGGATAAAACGAACATAAACGAACGACAAAACTTCGGTAACAAAGTGTTGTACCTGTAGAAAATGAAACGATAAGCTCTTCAACGCACAAGCTCTGGGCTTTGCTACGATGTCGATCTTCTAGTGCACCAAGCTGCAGGATAGATTAGTGGAGAGCTCGACCGGCTATTGCTCGCATTATCACTGCCTGAGATGTGCGCTTATGCGGCCCCCTGAGATACGCGCTAATTACGACATTGCCTGAAGTCGCTTGTTTCGGATTGCCTATTTCCCCCTTGAACCGAAAACCGATCAAAAATATTTTGGTTTCACTCCGAACAAAATAAGAAATAACGTTTCGATTACGTTTTCGTTCCGATCAAAAATATCGTTTCGTTTCATTTTTCGTTTCGTTCCGTTCCGACAAACGCAGATCGCACAGATCGCAGCCATTTCCCGTCAAGCATCGTGTTGTGCACGAGGGCTTTCATGAAAGGCAGGCACGCACAACGTTTCGCGCTACACCGTCGGAGAAACTGCCCTTTTAGTTGCCCTTTCTGTTTGCTTTAGTTAAGCTATAACACTTAGTTGCACGAAAGCGACAAGTCTGCTTGCACCAAAACAGTATAAAAGCCAGCAGATGTGTGTACTTATCGACGTGAGCCTCATAGACTCACAGCTTATATATGCACGCACTCGAGTGCACAGGTTCAACGTTGCGTAAAGAATAATGTGAGTGCATGAGCTGCATTTCTGTCGTTGTATCTATCCACCGAAAGGAGAGCGTAATAGGGAAGAACAATAAATCAGTGGTGGCTACTCACAGAGTTTGTTCGTACTACTCGTGCGCTCGGAGAAAGGACGGCAAACAGCGCAAAACCGCGAACAAGTCCTTCCGTATATGGTTTGATAAAGGCGGCACCGTTTTCCTAACACCGCGTAACTGGGCGGCCTGGAGAATGAACACGGCTGTTCAACGACAACAACAACATGACGCGAGGAAAAGAAGCGAACCCTGCACGAAGAAGGGAGGCCCGATTGCAGGGACAACAAGGCATTGTGCGCGCCGGTGCAGACGCACGCACACACAACGCCGCGGCGACCTTTTTTCCGCAACACAGAACGGCGCCATTGTGCGGACACTCCATTACACGTTGCCGGGCACCGACAGTCGCAAATTTATCGCGATCGCGGCGCCGCCTTTAGCAGCGTCGCCGCACTTCCTCAGGGCGTCCCTTCTCTCCTGCCATTACGGGCGCAATAATAACATCGTTGGCCTCCGGCGGAGGGCCAAGGAAGCGCGCGTCAAAGACCCGCCGCGGAAGACGAAAAATATCAGAAGGGCGCGCGGGAATATATGTTCGGGCGGGACGAGCGGAGCCATACGGCGGGAAGACACCGGTGCGTGCGTGCGTGCGCACAGTGGCGCGATATTAACAGACACGGCGGCGATAAAAGGATCACTCCATTAAAGGTTTGTACACAGCCTCGGCGGGGTGGCAACAAGAGATCGTCGTTCGCGAAAATCGACGCGACAAAAGGATGGAAACCCCCACACGTGGTGAGAGGAGCGTACATACCGGCCGGCCCGCGGAGCCGCCGGCGGCCAGAAAAGCGAGCACCGAGCACACCTACACTACCTACACGTATACATACTACATAAATAACTGCGACCAAGCTGGCGCCCCGGACATCCTCGCGAAGTAGAGTCTGCGCGACGGTGTGGCGACTCGAGGAGAGACGTTTAAATTGTCGCAATACACACACACTTCGCCACCGTCGTTTATACACGCTCTATACTCTTCATGAGAGAGTGGGGTCCGCGTGAGAAGAGGGGAGCGCTATGAAAGCCAAGATCAGTGCGAACAGAACGCGGTGTCAATACAGCAAGCACGGGTTCCTCTATACACACGGGGAGGTATACTTGCGCCCCGCGTTTGGGACGGCGACGACGACGTCCTTCCGCCCAGCTCACGACGGGCTGTGCGAAAAAGTAACGAAACTGAACGTCAAACAAGGCCATAGAAAATGTTGAGCGAGCCATGCAGCGTCGCCGGTGCCAACGGCGCCGGGCCGGTACACCGGAGGACTGTCGCTGCACACCGAAGGGAGAGGGAGACACTTCGTTATGGGGCCATTGTCGACCGGGGGCCTCCCCTTTTTCCCCACCTTTTTATAGGGAGCCCTTCGGGCGGACATCCTTAAAGTAGACTGCCGCCAAGTCGCCCGCCTTTTCTTCGGTGCCGCTCTTGGTCTCTCGCGGCAGTTGACTCGCGAAACGATCGAGTGAGTGCGGACCGGCGAAGCGGGGTATATCAGCCGTCCAGGGCGACAATGGGGCCGAGTGCGGTGGACCGCGTTATAAATGCGCCTACCTGTCAAGCAGCCCATTATGGCCGCCGCTGTTCAGCACGCGCGCGGGACACCACTCGGACTCCTGCCATGGGACTCTGCCGCCGGCGCAAGGAGAGCGGCCAAAAGACACGCGCGGCGACCGGCTTCGTCAGCCCTCCCCTTGTCCCCCGGGCACCCCCGTGGACTTTTCGAGAATGCGACGCCACCGCGGACAATGCGCCAACTCGTGTTCGCGCGAAAACGAAAGTCGGCAGCGGCCACTACTTCAAGATCCCCGCGCGCCCTTGCTGTGTAGGAAAAGTCGTGAATATCGGGAGCCGTAGCCCACCCCCTCCCTTTCTTCTCTTTTCTTTTTCTTTATCCTCCGCCATTTCCTTCTCTTTGCTTCGATGTGCGACGGTTAATTGTCAGTCGGCTCGCATGCCTCAGCGCGTATGACCCTCGTTTGCAGTATTCCTCCTCTCCATGCCTGTCCGTGACGTGCTGTGCGCCGTCTTCCATCTTTCCTTCTTCTCCCAAGGGGAGTCGGCACAGTGTACCTTCTATGAGAAAGGGACGATTACCAGCCTGCTGATAAAATGTTTCTCTTTCTTGTGGTGTTTGTATGTTTTGATGAAATTAACGATAGTAACCGTTCGCAGCCACTGTTTTAAACAATATTGTAATTTGGTAACAATGTGAAAGAAGAGGCCGGTGCTTTTGGGTGGCTCTGGATGCTCTTCTTCACATCTAAACCAAACAAAAAAGAGAAACACGAACACCGAAGAGAGCTGGATGGTGGAGCATGCATACATGCAAAATTCCGCACGTTAGGGATAAAAATGCATAGAAAAAAGTACAAGGACAAGCACAGACATGCACAGTTCCGCAAACAAGGAGACCAACACAACTACACATAACGACCTAACTGTATGCATAACTGTGCATATAACAAACTGGCGGAGTTGAGTTGCTTTATTCGGCATCAACTACTAGCCCTGAAAACAGGATTCAAACAGCAAAATAACACTTGGGAATCATCTTAATGAATATCCAGCTATTTGCGATCACATTCCATGTCCTGCTTCTCCATATAGATTAGACATTTTATCAGTGTGTTCTCCTATTGCGCCACCATTTGTAGTTTGCTTGAAATATCAGCAACAAGCGGCACGCGCAATTTAATTGCCTCGAGAATTCAGTTTGGTTAGATTTTTCAATTACACGAGCTTTAAGGAGATACGGACGCCCTTGGGTTGCACTGCTACTCTTAGCCGTATAATGCAAACAAGGAAAGCTTAAATGATAAAACAAAGGATTCAAAAAGTAGTCGAAATAGATATATTTAATGCTGCCTTCGTGTACCATTGCAAGTTCCTAATAAGGTAAGAACAACACTAGCTTAAGTCTCAGTTCTTAACAAAGATAACTGTGATACCACTCTTGACCGTCTTCGGACAGTGACACTAATGAAATCAGGCCCAAGTTAGTGCAACCGAGATTCTTGCCTGTCCTGTCTAGTCGCTGCCGTGTTGTCTTCTTCTTCTCTTGCACGCGTTTAATACTCTGGGGTTATTCATCTCGAGTTAAAACCGTAGAAAGAAGGCGCATGCATAAGTGTTCGGCTCCCCAGTGAACAGGCGGAACAGCAAGACGGCGGCACGTAGGCGGATTCATTACCCAGGTGGGTCAATCACCAGATGCATTGCCTTTGCTAATTAGCGAGAAGTGACGCTATTTTCCGTTTAACTCACTCAATGGAAGCGATCGCTTTTTTAGTCAACATTCGTAAAACGTTACACACACACACACACACACACACACACACACACACACACACATATATATATATATATATATATATATATATATATATATATATATATATATATAAACGAGAAGAAAGGAGGTTAACCGAGGGGCCCGATTTTTATTAGTCATATCATGGGAAGCGAACAAACACTGACACTAAGGACAACATAGGGGAAATTATTTGTGCTTAATAAATGGAGTGAAGAAACGATAAATAAATGGAAATTAAAGTGGATGAAAAAACAACTTGCCGCAGGTGGGAACCGAACCCACACCCTTCGCATTTCGCGTGCGATGCTCTACCAATTGAGCTACCGCGGCGCCGTTTTCCCATCCACTTTCTTGGGTATTTATGTGTCCTAGTAGAACCCTGGGAGTGTTAGCCAGCGCCACCACTCACAGACCTTGGCGGCGGACGTGGAACGTCCTTGTTGCCGTAGGTGTCACGAGAACGTGATCTTTTTGGGTGAAGGCAACTGGTCAATAAACCCACATATGCTACCTGAAGGCATCAATGTTGCCGGATTCGAGACCCTCGTTATGTAATAAACGAGAAGAAAGGAGGTTAACCGAGGGGCCCGATTTTTATTAGTCATATCATGGAAAGGAAACAAACATTGACACCAAGGACAACATAGGGGAAATTATTTCTGCTTAATAAATGGAATGAAGAAACGATAAATAAATGGAAATTAAAGTGAGTGAAAAAACAACTTGCCGCAGGTGGGAACCGAACCCACAACCTTCGCATTTCGCCTTCCCTTTCTTCGTCCCTTCCCTTTCTTCCCTTTCCCTTTTCTTTCCTTCCCCTTCCTTCTCGTTTATCCTTCGTTTAACCTTCCCTTTCTTCTCGTTTATTACTTAACGAGGGTCTCGAATCCGGCAACATTGATGCCTTCAGGTAGCATATGTGGGTTTACTGACCAGTTGCCTTCACCCAAAAAGATCACGTCAATACTATCAATAACTGTTTGAAAAGCTGTGCGGAATTAATTAAAAGGGCGTACACACGCACACACACACGCGCGCGCGCACTCACACACACAGTTTTCTTTTTATTTATTCAGTGTCATGAACCAACTCGTGCAACAACACGTCTTGCTACGCCTTCAAAAGTTGCGACTACTTAGGTTTTTCAAAAGTTTGTGCAGAAACCTCAACTCGCTTCAGCCATAGGGCCCATCGAAGTCATCCTGACGCGGCCACTTTCAGAGCTTGAACATCTTTCCAAGTAGTACAGCAGTCAGCCACAACGAAGACACCCAAAACGGCGCAGGCTAGTTCCCTGTAGCAGTCAGCCCGACTGCACAGAAGCGAAAAACCGAAAAAAGGAAAAGAGCGGAGGGCACTAAGCCACGACACATCACGTATGCACATCAGGCGGTCGAGCCGTGCTCACCAGTATACCAGCATGCGCGGCAGTTGCGCGCCAGGTTGTCGTGCTGGTCGGTCAGCGCGCGCCTGCAGCGAGAAGCCTGCAGAGGGCTGGGCGAGGGGATACACCCCTGCAAGCACACGCGCGAGTATCGAGTTACCGCCGCGCAGCACGTCGTATCGGCGAGGATGCGCCGAGTAATTACGGGCCGGCCATAATTGCCGCGCATGTCAACAGCCGCCGCGCCGGCGTTGAGCAGCCCCGGCCAAGCGGCGCGCGCGCGGTGTGCGCTCGCCTTCGATCGCGCGCGCGTGGCTGCCTAATTGAGCCCTCGACGGCAAGAGAAGCAAGTGATGGGCAATCAGGCACCGCGCGCCGCCTCTGTCCGCTGCGCGACGTGAAAGACGAGTCAATTACGGGCCGTGCGGCGAAAGCAGTTCCGTCTCGCCGACTAATTAACCGGCGAAATTCATTTGGCCATCCCCCGGCTAACACACCCGTCACGGCGCCGCTCCGTGCGGAGGCCTCCTCTTGCGCCACACTGGGCCGGCGCGCTCTCGTGCGAGTCCCTTCGAGAATGCGCGGCCTTGCAGTGTACGACACGTCTATGGACGCGTGCGTGAGTTGCGGCCCCCTTGTACCGACATCGCCCTCCCCTGGCCCGTTTTCTGGCGAGTCGCACGTAGAGTGACCACTCGTTGACCTCTCGGCACGGTAGAAAAAGAAAATACTAGGCCCTGTATCAACGTGAACACGAGTGGGACCTTTCTGTGCGGTCATTCTTCTTTGGCCTGCGGCGGAAGAAAGCACCCTGCGATCAGCAAAGGGAAAGGAAAACGTTGTGCACACATCTATACGTGCTTGTTCATATGCGTACACTGCCACGCTCCACGGTGCGTGTGTGAGGCTGGTACGCTGTTTTGTATGACTTTGCTTCCTTCTCTAGTCATGGCATGCATAGTTGCATCACGATCGTAGGAAACTGCGTCGGTCTGGCGTCATTCCCGCTACATAACGTTTTTGAGGTGTTAAGCCGCTGACGTGCAAAATAAATCTCGCAATGGACGGCGTCAGTGACTCCGAGGTCCAAGCGGACAACGTATTTCCTGCTGGTAGATCTGTACCTTTTTTTTGTGTGTGTGGGAAAAGAGCATACGCTCCGCGAGAATGGCCAAATCAAGTTCTAGTGATCTTTGCAGCTTACAAGAAGAGGTTTATAGCAGAAAACACTTACAAGACACAGTTCGACTCATGTTAGTAGAGAGGCGTGTTAATTACAGTAGTCTTGAGTGGAGAGCGAAAACAAACAAATTGTCTTTTTTGGGCGTTAACAACACTTCCATAATTACTGAACCAAAGCATTACCTTGTACACGTCATTTTGCAACATTTCAGTGGACATTTTGTAATAAAGATGTTTAGCCGTAACACAGTGTCGTCAGCATACTGGAATACCGAACATTTGGAAATTGCCAGAAGAAGTCATTAACGAATACATTTAACAACAATGGCGATAAAATGGACCCCTGAGGAACTTTGAGAATCTTTCAGCGATAGCGTAGAACTAAAAACGCCCTTATCATCGGTAGCAACCCCTTGAAATCTGTTGCTCAACTAGTTTTCGAGAATATTGTAAAAAGGCCCACGAAATCCCCCAAAATAGTTTAGTTAACAAGATTTGATGATTCAGGGTGTCAAACACTTTCGCTACAGCTAAGAACAGCGCCCACGTGAAAATATTCTGATCGAATGCCGAGAACAGCTAATCTGAAAATTCCTCAAGCAGTGCCACAGTACCACGCCCTGAAACAAAGCCCAACTGTCGATCAGTCAGGATGGAAATTTGTTAAGAAAGGAAGACATACTGTGGAAAATAATTTTTTCTATGACCTGAGCAATAACCGGTGATATAGAAATTGACCGATAGTTTTCAATACTATCTTTCTCCCCTGTCTTGTGTAGTGGTAAAACAACTGCAGTTTTTAGGATTTCTGGAATTTCGTCACCTTCCAAAAAAAAAAAAAACCATTCAGTATATGCAAGATAATATCTCACAGCGCACTGAAATTCCTTCTGATGGTGTGCAAAGATATTCCATCATATCCAGTGGGCTTGTTAGGACGGAAACTGAAAATTCTCGGAAGAAAGGCTGACGCAGATACGGATTGCCCTAACGACCGAGTGTTTGTGGATGGAGACACAGCTCTTTGGGACGCTCTAACAAAGTGCCTGTTGAAAGCATCAATCACTGCTGTGGGAGGTTGCTGAAAAGCACAGAAAACAGACAGTTTACTGGTACTCACTCCTATGAGATGATTTACCAAAGACCAAGTTTTGCTTACATAATTTGAAGATTGTTGGAAATTATAAAAAAGTAACATCGTTTGGCGCAATGCAGGAGAGCAACAACTCCAGTTCTTGCCGACTTGTATTCTAATCGCAGTGCTTGGTTTCTGGGATTTATTCTGCAGCCTTTCAATAAGGTGGCTCGATACGAAATAGAAGCAAGAATTTCCGTGTTCATCCAGCAGTGACCCTTTCTCATCGGCTTAGATATCAGCCGTGTGCAACGTAATTCAATTTTTTTTTTTCAGTTGCGTACAGAACCTTTCATACACTTTGTCCGACGAATCTTCTTTGGTTAAGGATGCCTAGTGAAACGAAACGATAAGCTTATCAAGCTTGGATTGATTAACAATAGGGACAAGACATTTGCGCTGCCCAGATGCAGTTTCGACCGACGGCGTTCCAGACGCGCCCGCTAATACAAGACGGCATGCTACAAAGTGGTGGTCAGCCAACCTTTGTACAATAGTACATGAGCTGAAGGAACAGCTGGGAGCTCTGACCGCTATGTGATCTAAGCAAGATTACACTAGGCTATTAATTATTAACTGATTCCGCTCAAGTAGAAGCTCCAATTGTACATTTCAGACCATAAGCGGACAACGTAGATAAATAATCACAAACAGTCACTTTTTCAGGGCATAAAATGTTGGCATTCAAGCCTCCGATTAAGCAGAATTGGTCCACTGAGCTCCACTGCTGCAGAGTTTCATCAAGCTCCACAAGAAACCGTAAAAGGCTGCATGTGGGTGGTCGATAAATCCAACAACAACAACAACAACAACAACAACAACAACAACAACAACAACAACAACAACAACAACAATAATAATAATAATAATAATCCCTTCAAACGCATGCGCAAGAATGAGATGATAGAATGCCTTTGGAGGTATTTTTTCGCAAGAAAAGGATGAAAAAGGTTCCTCAGCGAGGCCTCGTTACGCTTAAATTTAGTGAGACATTGATTTTGAATAATTGGCTCCCCCGTATATCCTTGCAACAAATGCGTATATCATTAATTTTGTTGCTGCTACGTTACCTGATTTCTGCTGATGTGATGAATGGGCATATTATCATTGTACGTATATGACAGTAAACTGTTGAGTGAGCTATTGTACTCATCTTCTTCGTGTGTCTTATTTATTTATTTATTTATTTATTTATTTATTTATTTATTTATACATTTATTTATTTCAACATACTGTCAACCCTTTGACAAGGTTATTACAGGAGTGGGGTGCAGAAAGAAGAAAGGTTTACACATAAGCAGTTACAACAGTGGTATTCTTCAGGGGCAAAATTTCTAAACAAGTACAAAATAAGAAGAAAGAAATATACGTACAACAGCAAGTATGAATACGAATGTTGACAAGCATGCCAATAGAAAAAGGAATTAATCATATGGAGAATACAGACAAATACTATGACATCAGGCGGACGAGTACGTATTAAGTGAATTATGCAACAGTTCAAGGAAATCATCAATTCTTTGCTGTTCGACCACAAGTCGGCCAACAGTATTCCATTCCATAATGCATCTAGGGAGAAAAGAATAATAGAATATATTGTTGTTGCACGAATATTCATGGAGTGTGAGAATGTGTGTGTGTGTGTGTGCGTGTGCGCGTGTGCGCGTGTGCGCGTGTGCGCGTGTGCGCGTGTGCGTGTGTGTGTGTGTGTGTGTGTGTGTGTGTGTGTGTGTGTGTGTGTGTGCGCGCGCGCGCTCTGATTTCTTTCATAACAATTTTTAACCTACTCCTTACGTAGGCATAATATGGCTTCCCTTAAAATTACGTTTGTTATTGACTGTGTAATGTTGACTAATAAATTTATTACTAACTGTTGTAGCTCATATAGCATTATAGACCATCGTTCTGGCTGCCGCACCGTTAGTTACCCTTATATTAGCACAAGGGACTCATAACCCTCGTGAAGTGTACCGGGTTTTTCTCGCAACTTGGAAGGGGAGAAAAAAGCGGTACTTAGGCGATTGAGACTGAAGATATACTGTTAATAGACGTCCTGAGTCACTCACAGTATGTTTTTTATCAGCATGAAGTTACCGACAAGTAATTAGCTAAGTTCTAACATGCAAATTCTTATAAGTACTTGTTTCAGGTCATATGTCTGCAGGTGTCTCAATATCTGTCGTGTTTCTTTTTTCTGATCTGTACCGCTTACTGCCATTCTGAAGTGCCTTGACCATTAGGGCTAGTTAAGTCGACGTTTCTGGTGACCTTTATCCTAACGCCTTAGACTCACGTACTCTGTTTTTGTTTAGTTTTGTTATCCTTCTATGATGGTGCTTACCAATTGCGGGGGATTGGGAGTGATTCGGATATTAGGAAATTGGAATTGGCTACTAATATTATTAAAAACTTCCTGGAGGAAATTGATCAATATAACGTATGAAGAACTTAACAAAATCTCCCTGAAACAACAAAAAATATAAAGATAGGATAATTATGTTTTATACATTATAAAACAAACTGCCATAGGGCTTAGCAAATACCCCTATGACAGTTTCGAAGAGAGAATGCTCCTAGAGAAAGAATATCCATAATGAAAAAAAAATCACGGATAATTACGATACACTCTAATTCGAAATTTGAGCGCAGCTGTATACGCGTTTTCATTTCGCGATATATCGGCTGGCGCGGACAATCTGTCTCTTGCGGCACGCTACAAACGGAGCGAAATGTGGCACGACTGCCTCGCTAATTGGGAAATCTCGAGAGGCGGCGCGTGGGTGACGCGTGGGCGCGATTCACAGCAGCCGCCGCAGAGAAACCTCCGTTCATGCAGCGCTTTGTTTACACACAGACTACGTGCACTGCTCTGGCGCCATCTAGTAGACATCGTCGCCGCTAAGCCCGTCTTGCCGCGGCACTACGCTTCTCTCGGTTTCGCCATGCCCTCCTCCTCCGCTTTCCACCCGATGGTTCCGCTGCACCGTCTTCCTCCGCTTTCCTTCTCGCGCTCTCTTCACTATCAGTGTCTTTCATCTTGCGGTGCGTTCCGCGTTCGCTTTCATCCTTCGCTGTGTTCGTTCGCTCGGTTACGAGGGACAACGCCGACACTCGCCGCAGGAATAGGCGCCTAAGAGCTGCGCTGTGAAATTTAATCCGAGTTGTCTAAACGTGATTCTCAAATGTTTATTCTTGAAGAAAAACAACAAAATAAGAAAGCATATCTAGCTATATCGTAGTCTCATCGTCTCCACAAATTGGGCTCAGAGGAGAGGGCGCCAGACCAGCCCTGGTGACGGTAAATGTTGAATAATAAATTTCTTCTTTTCACATTGGCACGTTGTAGTGACAGTGAAGAACACAGTAGCAAAACTGTGAACAGCGAAACGAACTTTTTATTGGGCGAATCTGTGCCCATAAAAGCAAGTGACACTAAAAGCACAACGGTAGCGGTGAGTGCAGTCAGCGATCGTCAAAGTTTCGTCTGCGGGTCAAGCGCGTCGGCTTTTGTATGCATGACTCGCGAAGGTTCCAGCGTAATCCTTGGTGCACGTGCCTTCCCAAAAGCACTACACAATTCGCGTCGCGCATACAATCAGATTACACAAGGTTCCCCGACAATGGACAACCATCGATGACATTCGGGAACATTCCCATACATGCAGGCGCGTCCTGCGCCGAGCGATAACGCTTAACATCTGTTAGCCGGTGAAAAAGCGGTCACTGGAGAAAGCTAAAAAAGTACGCGTGTCAATATGCTTGACGTGCAAGGTCTAGAACGTGTTCGGAAGTACCCAATGAAGTTGTCTCCATGTTATCTTTTCCGTGGTTCGTTTTCTCCTGGCTCCAAAGAAAGCCCACGGAAAAAAAGAATTCGGCGCATCTTGTATACATGTGAGAATCGGTTATAAGCGAAGTATTCTGCGATGTAGACTGAAATTTCTTCACTTCTATGTAGCTCAGCCCTCCTCGTTCAATGCATGCTCTGGTCCCATTTTGTTCAGTGGTTGTTGCCTCAAAACATGGATTCTTTCTCCCCACTCGAGTGCTTTCGATGCCAACTTCTTCACTTCTCTGTAGCTGAGTTGCTCAAATTTTTGTGGCCCATGTCGTCACTGCTTGTTTCTTGTTCTGCTCGTCTATTATATAGGGGGCACCTACCCACTATCACATACCCATTCTTGGGGATTGGCCAAGAATGTTCTCATATACCCGGGGCCACATGTCAAATTGTGTCTGTTTGTAAACATACTGGCAGGTGCCTTGTTGCCCATCCCCATTGGCCCAAGTTGTGTAATTGACAAAACAGCAGCAGCCGGCAGCCACAAAGTGGGGGAAGGGGCGAAGAAAGCATATAGCTTTTTGAAGTGCGGTATCGCCCGTGGCGCGATAGCTGACGAAAGATAATGTGCAGTAGGCCTTCAACTGTCTAACGTGGTCTTGGCTGGGGTAAACATTCGCAGGTGCGTTCGAGCAATCTACTTTAGAGAAGAAATAGAAAATGTGACTCGTATTTGTTGGCGAAAGCTGCGCTCCGGTGGCGAAGGGGAGAGACATAGCCTTACATATTCCGCCTTAGCCACTGGTCTCCACTAAAACAGCCCTTTAGTGGACATCAGTGGCCTTGTACGTTCTTACAGCTGAATTTGTTCGGACTTGCTGAAAGTTCTTATACTTAGGCTACCCCATTATTGGATCATTGTGTATGTGCAACTGGGTATGTGTCCATTTTTGGCCAATCCTCCAGAATCTTCCTCTACCACAGCGTAGCGCAACTTTACAAAGCAATACGACTAAGATTTATTTTTCTTCTTGAAAGCAGAAAGCAGACACTCTGCAGGATAAGGAAACTGACTTTCTGAATGGCAAGATAGGCTGACACCCTTGTAAACGTCACTTTACACGTGTTTACATTTTCTGTATATTATAGTCCGTTGCTTGAAATAATAAACCAGTTGTTAGTCTGCGCTCGTATTGTGTACTTCCTCTCGTCCTTCGTCCGGGTTGCGCTGCCCACCCATAGGAACACAATCGGCTCCATAGTTGTCATTATTTAATGCAGGAAAAAAAAAACTTAATTCAGGGTGGCCTCTGCAACCGCGAAGCCGAGGAGCTACAATGTGAAGGAGGCGCTGACGCCAGCTCTATTCAATGCACAGCTGTAGAAGTCGAGAGAGAGAGAGAGAGAGAGAGAGAAACGGAGAGGGAAAAGTAGGGAGGTTAACCAAGGACGCCCGCGTTGACTACCCTGCACTTGGGGAGGGGGAAGGAGGGAAGAAGTCGAGCGGATGTCAGAGAACCATAGTAGCTGCCGGCGCCATATGGCGCGCTCCAGGTGCGGTATTATCCCCTTCTGTAGCACCGGCAGAATGACTGAGAGCTGATAAAGCAATGCTCTATAGCTGTAAAGAGGCGATATTGTTTTCGGGCATGCGACAAAAGACATTCAGGGAAACACAAATTGAATTGTATCCACATACCGTTCTAAAGTTGATTATATACGCCCTTTAATGTGTAATATATGGCGTGCCCTTTAATGTTTTTTTTTATTAGACTACACTGTTTATATGGAAGACACGAGTGTCGAATCGCAGTGCTTAATCCATTGTTTCGCCGACAGTACAATTTAGTCGAATGATAGTTTTCCTAAAGGACGCCGTATGACCAAACAGAGTTTCTATAGGACTGCTATAGTCTCTGTTGATTACTTGTCTGTTGTCTCACTTTTAGCAAAGATATGCCTATTTTTGCTATACTTTCCGCTGTTAGTTTTAGTGATTGGTTGCTACTTATAGAAATCGTGCTTTTTGGGTCTTTCTAAAGCCGTCGTAGTGCGATGGATTTGCCCCTGTAATGCTCGCCTACAGTGTTACACTGGCTGCAATAAATATAATGCATAGAGGTAGAATCTTCGCGGAATTAATGAGGACGCCTTCTTTAATTCGGAAATTCCGCACAAATAATTTCGCGATGTCAGCAACCTGCCGTGGTTGCTCAGCGGCTAAGGTGTTGGACTGCTGAGCAGAAGGATCGCAAGATCGAGTCCCGGCCACGGCGGCCGCATTTCGATGGAGGCGAAATGCGAAAACACCCCTGGTACTTTGATTTAGGTGCACGTTAAAGAACCCTACGTGGTCAAAATTTCCGGAGTCCTTCACTACGGCGTGCCTCATAATCAGAAAGCGGTGTTGGCCCGTAAAACCCCATAATGTAATTTTTAATGTCAGCAGTGGATATCAAAGTGACTAGAGGAGTGACCCCATAACAGCTATCGCTGTAAAATGTGACGTCACTGCGCGCGTGCAAGTCTGGCTTGCAGTGCTCTAAAACGTGTTTCCAAGGAACGAAGACCACATGTGTTTTGTAATAAAAATAATCGGGCCCGGCGTCCTGGCAGTTACGTCAGTACCGTCGTTGTGAAGATGACAATCGCCCCCTCGGGTATTTTTTTTTTGTTCTTTTTGTTTTTGTATTGTTGTGCTGCTGTTGTTGTAATCCCCGTTCTACTCTGTAATGCTCCGGCCCTGAGAGTAAGATGCAATGAAAGAAAATGTTAAGGCATAGGTCAGCGCTGAAAGCGGATCGAAACGCTCGTCTGCTTATTTTACAATTGACATGCGGGCTTCGTTCTTCGCAAACATGGTTGAGAGCGCTGCAAACCAGGCACGCAAGCGTGAAGTGACGTCATGCTTGTCATGTTTCGCGGGCTTCCTTGAGATATCTCGAAAAGAAAAAAGAAACCGTAAGAGATAACATCATGAAAACACCCTCACTACCGGGCAATTGTGAGTACGCTCAGCAACTTGTACAATCAAACTTAAGCCATAAAAGAAATGTTTAAGATTTTGCATAAGTGGAATGAGGTAACTGACCAACTAATCGCACTTCGAAAAACAGTCTGAGTAACTAAAGTCGGCTACGAACATCATGTTGTTGGTCTCATTCGCCTTAGATGTACCGCTTCCTAAGAAATAAATAAGCGGGGTTCAGGTTACGTGAAACACCACGTATATGAAAGGAAAGACGGCACACCACTAGTCGGGGCGGAATCGACGACCTGTGAAGCTGTGTAAGTACGTTCGGCTATGAGAATTTAGTCTATCACCGCGCTTCCCCTCATGGCTTCTTCCGCCTGGGCGTCTCATGCAGAGAGCTGTTTATACGTTGCGTCACGGCGCCGTTCTGTTGCGTGAGCAAACACTTACCGCGCGACTCAAATATCCCCGCTGAACAAAAAAGAAAACGCGAGGGGGGGGGGGGGGGTTATACTGCGCGAAGGCAGAGGGCGAGGAAAACTAGCTAGACGTGCGGCGGCGCGATTCTCAGCACTGGATGAATGACATATCTTCCCTCGCTCCTTTTCTCCTTTGCAGGGTGACGCAAGTTCAGTCGCGCGCGGCATTTGTCACGCGCGTTCGTTGGCCGCGAACGGCCGAGAAACCGAATTGTTTCGCGCGCAGCGAATGCTTATCGAGGAGCGGTGTAATTAAAAGGCGCGGTGCCGTGGCGCAAGGCCGGTGTACACGCCGGGCTCGGTGCAGGCGTCCGGGTGGGCGAGCGTACGCCGCGAGGAAGAGCCGCGGTCGTATGCGCGCGCGTCTTCCCTGGATGAGACGTCCCGTGACAGGCACACTGCCCCGAAGCAATCGATGCGCACGCCGCGGGATGGCGGCGAAGGACAGGGCGCGCAGCCGCCAGGCGCTTTCAAGGACGTCTGTGCATACGGTCGGAACGCACACCGCATGTGATGTGTGGTGCACGACATGGTGCGGTGGTCGGGACGGTCAGGAGCAGTCGACAAGGAGTGCGCGCGCCGAGGCAAATTTCGTGCTGGAAGGAGAAAAACGACAACGCCGAAGAGCATCCGGCACGTGAACGCGCGGCGCAAGAAAAGCAACTAAAAGAAGAAAAGCCAACCAATAAAAAAAATCCACGGAGCGTCAATTAAACCACCCGATTCTTGTGCAGCGGGTCCGGCGGACCAATGGCACATCATGTGGGACTGTGCCAGGTTCCCGATGGCAGCTACCTCCAGGACTTACCCGCCAGAACTTCAAAGTGCACTGCAGTCTACAGACAAGGACTCACAACTATGGGCCGTCCAGCAGGCCCGGGGTGCGCTCGAAAAGCACAAGCCTCGTGACCCACTACAAACAGGCCCAACGGGGCTAGTGCAGAGTAGAGTATAACCCCGGGTCGACGCTTGGCCAGCGTCACGACTCGTTAAATCGTCGTTTGCCGGCACTTTATTAAAGTTATTCCTATCCTATCCTATCCTTGGCCAATCCCCCACTGTGGGTATGTGCCACGGCCACTCAGGACAACAACAACAACAACAACCAACCAATGAGAAAACGACGAATCGGCCAGAGCAGGAGAGAAAGCGAGGCGCGCTGGCAGAAGGGGGAGACGCCGAGAGACACCGGGAGAATTCCAGGAAGCGACGCCAGCAGAAGGTCGGCCACCGGACCAGGAGTTGAAGACGGGCCGTCGGGTTCCGGGCCCGCGCCACTAGGACTTCACCCGACCGGGGCCTCCTGCCAACCCGTTCCTGCGCGTCGCCAGTCTACCCGAGCGTGCCGCCAGCTGCTCAAGGCCGGCGAGCTTCTGCGCCCGTGGGCAGGACGAGAGTAGTCGGGCTACGGGCCCGAGTTCTACGCCCAGCTGCCCGGCCAGAACGCCGCCGCCGCCGTCTGCTCGTGCCGCCAAGCCGCCTGCTTTACCTCTCCAAGCCAGAGCTAGCGCGCTCCGGTCGCCTGGTCAACCATCCCGCATCCCGACCTTTGGTGAGACCGGCGCAACTCCTTTCGTCAACTTGCCGCCGAGTCTCCACTTCGAGACTGTTATGTGTCCCTGCCGTCGTGGCAAGCCCGGACACGCGCACTATTTAACGTCATACTAGCCCCAAGTGTGTTTCTTATGGCCGTGATGTCTGTTTGAGTGTTTATTTTATGCTTTCTATTCCATTCTATTTATTTTAAGCCTCTTTCTAGTTCCATTAAAAGTTTGTGTGTGTTTTCGAAACCAACGGCTTTGTCCTCAATTAGGTTCTCGGAGGCGCCGCCTAAGAGAACCGTTAAAACCTTTGAGCACACGAACCTTGCATCACACCCCATACTGGGAATCTACTCGATGACTGCTCCGAATTTCGGTTGCTTTGCCCCCTATAAGTGTGAAGGGCACTTTCGCGTGGCGCAGATACCGCTTCGTTAGTATTATTCTTTTTTTCTGCCCCTTCAAGTTTCGAACACCATGCTTTCAGCAAAACAAAAAAAAAAAGAAAAAAAAAAAGCACAATGGCTAGGGAAAGTCTTGTCTTCCCTACTAAGGTATATGACCAGGCGTGAATTATGCTAAATGCTAAATAAATGTCTGAACAGAAACTTTTGCTTCGAAGAGGATGGCAACGTAACGATAACTTCGTTAACTTCAATACTACGTGTCTTATTCGTTAAAATAAAAAAATGAAATTCTGGGTCTTACATTTCGAATCAGCGGTCTGATTATGGGGCGCGCCGTAGGGGGGAGGGGATTCTGGATTAATTTTGACTACCTAGGGTTCTTTAACGTGAACTTAAAAAGGAATACCCGTGTACTGCAATTTCCGTACACGCTAAAAAACCACGGGTAGACAAAACTAATGGGGAGCTGTGCACTATCGCATCCCTCTCATAAGGGTGAAGGTCAATTAATTATTTTTTTCCCAAATCGGGGTATCCTTCTTAGAAATTGATATCACGATTGAAGGCACCGTGCCCTTTCATTACGCGCGAAATATGTACGTTTAGCGGAACTGAACGCGAGTTACATTTCTTTTTTCTCCTTCACGTGGCCACATGATCGTTCGATGCCAGTTGAGAAAGTTGGTCATGGGTACCACATCACACCTCGATAGCATGTTGCTTTTTTTCCTCACTGGTAAAACTAATCCAAGCACACGCGCTATGTTAGATTAACTTATGGGGCTTGACGTGCCAAAGCCACGATCTCATTATGAGGCACGCCGTTGTGGGGGACTACGGAAATATGGACCACCTGGGGTTATTTAACGTGCACCTAAATCTAAGTACACGGGTGTTTTTCACATTTCGCGCCCATCGAAATGCGGCCGCCGTGGCCGGGATTCGATCCCGCGACCTCGTGATTAGCAGCCCAACACTATAGCCACTAACTAACCACGGCCGCTGTGCGATATGTCTTGTTACTTGTAGAGGTAGGTTGATTGCCCTGGAAATGGGTATGAAAGCCAGTGCTAGTTTTTGGACTTTAAATAATAAAAAGGGGTGGGGAGAGTTTTGTCTTTGTGAGGATAGTTTGACGGAAGACACGTGTCCCAGTGTGTTATCGCCACCAACTTCAGAGTATATGCACGCACGCGAGTCAGGAACTAAATAATTTTATTAGGTGATTATTGCATGCATGTGATGTAGCACGTCTCTGCAACAAATAAAACGCTAAAAAAGCTCAAAATTATTGAATCTTAGACACTTAATCAACCTATGGAGTATATATAAACAAATAAAAATTTCTCTGTCATAATATTTCGTAATTGCTTCCAAATCATGAAGAAAATCGCCGTTCAAAATTTGACAAATTGATTTTAGCTCAGAGGTCCCTTTATCAAGAAAGATGGGCAAATACACAGAGAACTGAATACGGCTCTGTGATAATACACGGAGTTGATTTGGCGACTGTGTCAGCTTAAGCTTTATCGTCAGAAGCTGCACTGCATTGAACAAAATGCTTTTCGTAGGCGTAATGTTTACTGATAACAATACCCTAAGCTGTCCGTGAGCGATCGCATCACGGAGATCAACCGATCAGTCAGTCAGTCAGTCAGTCAGTCAGTCAGTCAGTCAGTCAGTCAGTCAGTCAGTCAGTCAGTCAGTCAATCAATCAATCAATCAATCAATCAATCAATCAATCAATCAATCAATCAATCAATCAATCAATCAATCAATCAATCAATCAATCAATCAATCAATCAATCAATCAAAACGTTGCCTTTAATATAACGACAACTAACGTGTGCGTTTGCAGCACCGGAACAGGTGTGCATTAACCGCACAATCGACGCCCTTTGGGTCAAGGTTTATAGCCGACTCGAAGAGGAACGCAAGAGGTAGGCGAGAAATTCGGGGTGAAGTAGAAGAAGAAAAAAAAACATCCTACCCCGTTGTTTGACTGGCTCATGGCTTAACCTACAATATAATAAACAAAAAAATCGGACAGAGCTCATCTATGAGGACTATCCAAGTATGCGAATAGCATTCGTTTGAGACGAAAATGAATTCCGAAAAATTTGAAGCATTTTTTTTTTTCATTGAAGAGCGCCGTAAACGAGTTTAGGCTCACATTTTTAGACGGAACGGGCTCGACCTTCGGGATCGACCCACAAGAACGGTTAGATAAACAGCCAGAAATAAAACTGGTCTGACAATGCCAAGACTGATATTCGCATTAATAAGGCCGGCATCACGTCACTGGCCGCGCCAATCAGAAGCAGCGTGTTGAATCGATACTCGCTACTGAAAAGGGCGGGGCCGTTCGTGGTGTCCTATGACACCTCGTTATTTCACGACTGCCTTTCCTCAGGAACAGCAGCCCTGCAGTCCTTAACCTGCTGTTCCTCAGGAACAGCAGGTTAAGCGTGATATCGACAGTAATTACCTGGACAGCCCGATTTTCACACGCTTTGTTTTCCGCGGCGTCAAACTGTTGCACGCAAGATCGCATTTTATGTCTTTATTCGGGAGTTTCACCTGCAACTTGCAGGAAAACTGAAAGTGGACGGAAAAGCAACTTGCAGCCGCTTGAAGCCGAACCCTCCGCTTCGGCTCCCAATGGTGGCAAGTTGTTTCTACAGCAATAGCTCTACTACTCCACGGATAAACCCAGAAAACGCCTGGTTCCGTAAATCTGACCTTCCAGCTCAGCCAAGGTCAAATTGGAACGCCGAGAGCGCCGACGGCGCCGAGCAGCCATCTGTGTGTTTTCCCTTAATCCCATCTCGTCCGCCATCGAGGGCCGACACCTGCAACGCTACTGGCACGCTCATCACGCCAGCCTCCTGAGACGCCTCCAGTGCAATGCTAAGCCATGCTATCGCTTTCAATGTTTCACCTTCGGGTAAAACGGACAAATTTTTTTTGTCCACTTTCATTATCCTTGATCTTATCACTGCTACACTTCAATTAAAAAGAACAAATAATTTCCCCCTATGCTTTCATTGGCTTCTTTATGTGTTGGCTTGATTCATATGGTTACTACTAACAAAAATAAGGCCCCTGAGTTGCCCTTCTTCTCGTAACTTGCAGGTAAGTACAAAGCCAACCACACATATGTGAGCGTCAAGCGGTCTATATCTATATATACTATAGCGAACGCCACTAAGTACAGGTGAAAAAAGTACTCACTTTCAGTGTTAAGATGGATGTTACTGCGCGTGGTTGCTGAGGAGAGGGTTGGTCAAATGGCCGAGTGATACTGGAAAAGAAAGAAAGTAAGGAAGCAAAGAAAAAGAACTTGGCCGCTTATAACGTCCGTCTTCCTCTTTGTGCTCGGTCTTTCTGCACTGCCCCCCTCAGTATCCCGTATAACGTCTAATACCACTCTCGCGCCATTATTGTGGAAGCAGTCCAACTTACTGGCCACTTTGGGTTATTGTTATGAATATATGTGCGGCTTATACTTACGGGTGAAACCTTGAGTCCTTGCGGGGCCTACGTATTCTCGAGGTAAGCCTACAAAGAACAAGACGTCGACTTTACGGAATCCGTTTCATCGACTGATGTCCATTCAACCAGCAGATGCATCGCTTTACTCCTGGAACCATAGGCGCCGACTACGGGGGGAGGGGGGCTTCGGGGCCCGAGCTCCCTCCGGAGTTTCTGGGGGGGGGGGGGAGGGGGGCTGCCTCCTCCAGTGATGCCTTTCACTCGTACCACCTTAACCAGCACCAATGCTTGGAAGATAGGCACCTGCATAATCGTCTATATTTGTTGAACTGGGCCCTCACAAAAGCCGATGAGTCGCCGGACTTTTTGAGCAACATCATGTGCACAGATGAAGCAAATTTTCGCTGAAATGCCCTGATAAATTTGCATAATGAACACTATTGGAGTGACTCCAATCTACACTGGGTAAAGCGCGCTCGGCACCAGTACCAGTGCTCGTTCAATGTGTGGTGCGGAATTTACGCCGGTGCTATAATCACTCCCATCTTCTTCGATCACACACTGGACCGCGTTACGTGGACTAAATCGTTGAAGGAGTGGTTGATGAGTTTCTCAACGAAGTCCCGCTGTCACGTCTTGCACTTCTGTGGTATCAGCAAGATTGGGCGCCAGCACACAGCAGCAGCCGAGCAAGAAACTGGTTGGATGCGACTTTTCATGCGCAATAGATTGGAAGACACGGCCCTGTAAATTGGTCGGCTAGGTCACCTGACCTATCTTCACAAAATTTATTTCTTTGGCGTTATGTCAAAGATCGTGTTAACATGATCGAGGCGGACGTCAGGTGAGCGCAAGGCAAGGATAACGGATGTCTGCCGTAGAATTTCAGCGTCGGTTATCAAGAACGCCACTGAAGGTGTGATAAAGCGGACTCACTACAGCGCAGCTGCGGAGGGACACCTATTCGAACACACCCTCTAGGCAGCAGCTGGTGTTCAATGGCGCTTGCGAATTCACAGATAGTAAGGGCCATTGAAATGACGGTTTTCTTTTTCTGTTGTTTTCTGTGCAGACGTCGCATTTCCCATTCGGCTCATTTAGAAGTGGTACATTTACTTTCTTGAACGCATCAGCTTTGCCTTTTCTCTACACGTGGGTCGCTTCCCTGTCTGTTTATATCGCGTTTATTTTCCGCCTCGAGCTTGTTTTTCCAGCAGGTATGCCCTCTCATGGAAAATAAAACCGTCTCTGTAATTTGGCTTTGGTCTGAAGCAAGTTTCTCTGGCGAAATATAACTGCGCGCGCACTCTTTCGATGCGGTGCGAGCACAGCCAGGATTTTGAAACGTTCTATGCCTATTACATTGCTTTTCGCGTTTCGCGCATGGTCACAGCGGCGCTTGGGCGGCGTTATCCAGAGGCTTTTGTTATCAATGTGATCAGTGTCGGCCTTGAGAGACGGATAATAAGTAGGACGTAGATATCAGAGGAAGGAATAGCGGCGAAGCCGCAACACCTGCTGCTGGTGCTCCTTCCGTGTTATTATGAAGGTAATGCGCTGCCTCTTTCTTCGGGTTTAAAGCAGTTGTTTTCAATCAGCTTGTTTGAGGACGCTGCTTTACCATGCGGGAGGGAGCGCAGTCACGTGGTATTTTTCATATTTCGTTAGGTTTCTTTGCCAGTCGAAAAAAAATAGTATGTAATTAGTACGTATCTGAAAATACTGCAGTGAGATGTTTTTGGCTGTGCCTGCAAATGTCTCGCTGACACTTTGATAATTACGGCAGTGCTTCTCGAGTTAGATAATTACTTACAATTACCTAATTAAATCTCAGTGGTGAAAAAATTACTGGCGGCTACTCGACTTTACTGCAAACAATATGCACTAGGTTTTCTTTGAGTAAAGCAATTGCTCTTTCTTCAAGTCTTGGTGCATGATAGTTGGGAGACCCTGTATAATTCACTGGGGAACCAAAATGAGGCCAAGCCGAATTCGCTCTAAATCAGAATTAACAGCAGTCATGCGCAGCAGCGCTTACACTCGGACTCACAAAAAAAATAAAGAGAGAGAGATGCTGCAGTTTTTCGGGAAAGGCGAAGCAGTATTAGTGATAGCGAAGTATAAAACAATTTTACGAAGGAAGATTACACCACCGAGAGAAGCCAGAGTCTTGGTGGTGGAAGAGGACTCAGGCTGTGAAATTGACCTGTCTCCTACTATGAGGTCTTGTAAATACTCGTAAGGCCATCACTTCAGTGAACAAGTCTTCGAGGGCCCGCGAAGTTGCAAGTGCAACTGGTAATAAAGCTATATATATATATATATATATATATATATATATATATATATATATATATATATATATATATATATATATATATATATATATATAGTTGTGGGGTTGAGCAAATGACGCTGGCCCCGGTAGTAAAACGAAGAAAAGAGGGTACGACGGTACCTTGAATTAGCACAGTATGATTCACTGACATTTCGGCTGGTGGACCAGACTTTGACAAAGGCTGGTCCACCAGCCGAAACGTCAGTGAAACATACTGTGCTAATTGAATGTACGACGTACTCTCTTTTTCTTCACACACACACACACACACACACACACACACACACACACACACACACACACACACACACACATATATATATATACATATATATATATATATATATATATATATATATATATATATATATATATATATATATATATATGCACACACACACAGGGGGTTCGGAAAGCTAATCAGGGCCCAGCTCTCCCATCCCCCCCCGCCACCCGGAAAAAATAAAAACTTTCCGCCTATGCCTGGAACGCGAAACGTCAGAGATAAGTAACCATAGCGTTATTTGTGCCGGTTGGTGTCGACTTCGAGTGCCGGAGAATGGCTTTCAACGTAGCAAGTGAAACGGACAGAGCTCGCGTGCTTTTTGTCTTCCTTTGCGACGTCGTGCTGACAATGTTATGATGGGGCAACGAATAGCCGAATTCGTGATCCTGATTACTGTACGGTTCCCTGTCTTGCAGCAGCGGCGATATGACCTTTAAACAGAGTAACTTTTAAAAAGATAGACATTTTCACCTTTCCATATGTAACCGGAATTTAGTGGCCAACATAATGGCAATAATGTGTCGTAATAAAGACCATTTGCCCTTGACAACACTACTATAAAGCCGAAAGTATAATGTGAGGCCAAAAGTTTACAGTAATAAGAGCAAAACTCACAGCAGCGAACGATGTGTAACTGCGGCACCAGGTGCCATGTTACAGCATGTGCAACATGATTCCTGTCGTTGAAGTTTCTACAGTGTAATGCCATTGCAAACATTAGCGTCCATGTTATCTTCAGGAATGCAAAGAAGACTCCATGTGACTGTTGCCAAGATTTATGGTCAAGTGCATGAGCTACTAACCCCCCCCCCCTCCAAAAAAAAAAAGAAAAGAAAAGGAAGGTGACAGTGTTCGCCTTCATAAGCATGACGGCGTGTTTAGAGAGCACGACGAGGTTT
The DNA here is from genome assembly GCF_050947875.1 of Dermacentor variabilis. Classification (NCBI taxonomy): domain Eukaryota; kingdom Metazoa; phylum Arthropoda; class Arachnida; order Ixodida; family Ixodidae; genus Dermacentor; species Dermacentor variabilis. Next base: position 43,018,844 of record NW_027460280.1, on the reverse strand, counting down.
CGGCCAGTGCCCGTTCGGCCGCCGAGAAAGCCGGGCGCCCTGCGAGTCGCCGTACTGCTGCGCCAGGCGTCCGCGCCGCTCCGACGGCAGCGACGACGCTCGCCAGAGGAGAGGAAGCGCAGCTTCCCGAGCCAGCTTCCGGACCGGCTTCCGTTATCGACGCCGCCGCGCTTAATTCGCTGTCGAAGCGGCGCTTTCAAGTGTACTTCCGACGCGATGTGCCGCGCGCCGGGGTGCGCACAGCGTCGCGGAGCGCCGGGACGCGCGCGCACGCGCAAAGTCGGGGTGACCGGCTGTCTCGTCGGACGGATGTGCCCCTCGGTCTTTCGGGCCCGAATGCTGCGTTTAGAGGCCTTGGGGGGCGAGTGTTGCCACTGGTGACAGGCGCTTCCACCAACGCACCTGGTTCGCTGCTCTGCTGAGCCGCGCTGCCGTGCCGACATATGACGACAGGTTATACGAGCAAGTCCCATAAACGCTGTACATATGCATAGTGCTAAAGAAGGTGTGGCAAAATAGCATATGAAATGGAAACAGGGCGCACAGTCACGAAACGTAACTGCGGTGCGGAATCCCCCGAGGTCTTGGTGATCGTCTATAGTTATCGCTTATTCGTATGTACCTATAGTTCCCACCTGCCGCGGTAGCCCAGGGGATATATGGCTTTGCCCTGCTGAACTGGAGGTGGCGGCGGTTCGATCCCGGCCGTAGTGGGCGCAGTTCTGCCGAAATGAAAGACAAGAACGACCGTGTGCTTAGGCTTATGCACCCGTCAAATAACTCCAGGTGGTCCAAAATAATCAAGAGTCTTCCCCAACATGTCATTAATAAGTTGAGGCAGACAAAGGAGTGCCCAGAGCTCACCGGTACTCTGGGCATCTCACTGCAAAGCAGATTTTTACGGTTTTGCCAGTATCCCTGCTTCTTCTAGGATGCGCCTGCCGGCCCTGGTGGTCGACAGCCGCACGACCTGTGCCTTTGTCTGCGCTTCGATGATTTCTGATAGTGAATTGTGGACCCCTAACCGATCGAGCTGCTCCTTGTAGTGATCGGAAGACCTAGCACCCTTTTGACGCTCTTGCGCATCAGTGTCTCTATTTTGGCCGCGTCTCTCTTGGTCCATTTTAGCGCCGAGGCTACGTAATTTACGTGACTCATGAGGAAGGCGTGGTAAAGTCTGATGAGATTGCTCTCGCTGAGCCCTCCTCTGCGGTTCGTCACCCTGAGGATCAGCCGGAGCATGTTCTCCGTTTTGGACGTGAGTTTCATGACAGTTTGTGTGTTACCACCTTTCGCCTCAATTAGAGGAGGAGGAGGAATAAACTTTATTTGTGCACAGCAGATTTGAGACCTAGGCCTCTACCTAAATGACGGCCTCGAGCCCTTGGGCCCTGGCGGCATCTTCGGCCTGCTGGATTGCCTTGAGTTGGTCTTCCGGTGCACAGCTGAGCAACGCGGTCTCCCACTGCTCTCTGGTCTTAATTATTTTATTCTGTATGGGTGTACGAGGACAAGCCCAAACAATATGTTGTAGGTCCGCCCTTTCTTCACAGAATCTACATCTATCCGTGTAAAGGTCCGGGTAGTAGCGGTGGTAGGCCACCGGGTTCGGATATGTATCTGTTTGTAAGAGGCGCCATGCCGTCGCTTGCTGTCTATTTAACGAGGAGTGTGCCGGGGGGAAATGGGCCCTTCCCAATTTATAGTGTTTGGTGATCTCGTTAAAGCTGGTCATCCGGTCTCTCTCCGTTCCCTGTATTTGTTGCGTGTCACCTGCTCGGCCTGTCAGTTCTCGAGCCAGGTTGTGCGCTATTTCGTTCCCGGGAAGGGAGGAGTGTGCGGGTGCCCAAATAATGTGGATGTCGCGATCTCCACGAAAGTTGTTTAAAATTCTCAGTGCTTCCGGCGAGATTCTTCCCTTTGCATAGTTCTTGACGGCTGTCTTGCAGTCGCTTACTACGATGTTAGCTTCCGTGGAGGCTATTGCCAGTGCTAAGGCAGCTTCCTCCGCCACCTCTGCCTTCCATGTTTTTACCGTCCCACTAACTCTGCAGTCACCCTCTAGACTCGTAGCAACTATGGACATACTATGTCCATTTGCGTACTCCGCCGCGCCCACATAGACCACGTCCCTGGCACTACGGAATCTTTTGTGGAGAGCTCTCGCTCGTGCGTTTCTTCGATCTTGGTGAAACTCCGGGTGCATGTTTCTGGGGAGTGGAGGTATTGATAGATGTTCCCTTATTTTCCTTGGGATGTCTCTCCGCACTCCGTGCTGTGCTTCGTAGGTTATTCCGATGTCATCTAAGATGTGTCTCCCCGTCAAACTCTGTGTAAGCCTTTCATACTGCGCTACTCTCTGGGCCTCAATAAGTTCGTCTAATGTGTTGTGCACGCCGAGCGCCAAGAATTTCTCGTTTGACGTATTTGCCGGAAGTCCCAAGGCTTGCTTATACGCCCTTCTAATAATGCAATCTATCTTGGTTTTCTCCGCAGCGTAGAGCTTGAGGTAAGGAACCACATATACAATGCGACTGATTACGAATGTTTCTATTAATCGGATGAGATTGTGCTCTTTCATGCCATAGTGCCTGTTGGATATCCGCTTTATTAGTCTGATTGTTTCTTGAACACTATTGTCAAGTAGTCTAATGGTTTCTCCGTTATGGCCGTTTTCGGATATGCGGAGTCCCAGTATTCTCAGGCTCTCCACTATCGGTATCGTGGTGCCTTCTACTGTGACCACAATGCCCGGCCTTTCCCTAATGCTTTTTCGACCCCGGCATGTGGGCCTATAGAGCAGAAGTTCTGATTTTTGTGAGGAGCATCTCAGTCCCTTGTCTTTGATGTAGTCTTCCACCGTGTTTACTGCTGTTTGAAGGATCTCTTCCACATGCCCATCGCTTCCACCCGCCACCCAAAGGGTGATGTCGTCCGCGTAGAGGCTGTGTCCGAGTCCTTCTATCTTGTCAAGTCTCGCAGGAAGACCGATCATTGCCACGTTGAATAGAAAGGGAGATAGGACTGAACCCTGCGGGGTACCCCTATTACCTAGCTTGAGGGCGTCCGATTTGGATTCTCCGATTGAAATCTTTGCGGTACGATCTGTCAAGAAGTCTTTGATGTACGCGTATGTTTTACGTCCTACATCCAGCTTTTGGAGATTTTGTAGTATGGCCTTGTGCGTGACGGTGTCAAATGCCTTAGTGAGATCGAGACCTAGTATTGCCTTAGTGTCTAGACTTTTCTCACCCGCATCTATGATCTGATGTTTTAGTTTGAGCATAACATCCTGCGTTGATAACTTTGGTCGAAATCCAACCATGGTATGTGGGTAAAGTCCTCCATCATCCATGTATCTCGTGAGACGTGTAAGAACCACATGTTCCATGAGTTTACCGACGCAGGATGTCAGTGATATCGGCCTTAAGTTCGTCAGTTGTGGTTTTTTTCCAGGCTTTGGTATAAAAATGATTTGGGCTGATTTCCATTGACTTGGAATGCTGCCTTGCTCCCAGCAGTTATTCATGTAGTCCGTGAGAGCTCGGATGGATACATCGTCTAGGTTCCTGAGTGTTTTGTTGCTTATCCCATCAGATCCTCGTGCAGATTTCGAGTTGAGCCTGGTGAGTTCATATCTGACTTCTGCCTCCGTAATAGGGGTATCAAGATCAGGATTCTCGTTACCTAGGTAATCCGGAAGTAGTTCTCTCTCCGCATCTCCAACGTACATCTTTTGGAGCTCTCGAAAGAGCTCTTCTTCTGTACCGTTGTAGCTGTGTATAACCTTCTGTAGATTGTGTCTTTGTATGGTTTTTGTACTTCCGGGGTCCAAGAGACATCGGAGAATGTTCCAGGTCTTGGACATTCCTATCTGCCTTTCCATCAAGTCGCACGTGGCTTCCCACTTCTGTTGGGTTAACCTATTTGCATATATCTCGATTTCCTTGTTTAATTCCACAATTCTCTTCCTTAATTTCCGATTATGTTTTTGCTTTTTCCATCTTTTCAGCATGCTACCTTTAGCTTCCCACATGTGCAATAATCTGTTATCCATCTCCTCTATACCTGCCTCCTCTGGAACAGTTTTGGTAGCTCGTTTAATGTTTTCTTGCAGTTTCTCTGCCCATTTCTCAATGTCCGTTATAGTGTCTTTCGCATCATCTTGTCGGATTTTGTGGAAAGCGTCCCATTCTACTAGCTTGAGTTCTCTCCCCCTCTTTTTCCTTGGGCCTGCTTGTACCGTTGTGACGACGATGTAGTGGTCACTACCTAAGCTTTCCTGCATGTTTGTCCACTGAGAAACTGCTAGATTCTTCGTAAATGTTAGATCTGGTGTCGTGTCGTTGGTTACGCTGTTTCCTATTCTGGTTGGTGTCTGAGGGTCAGTTATGAGCGTTAGTCCTTCGTGCTGAGCGTCTGCCCATAGGCTTCGGCCCTTAATGTTCTCTATCCTGTATCCCCAAGCCGCGTGTGGCGCGTTAAAATCGCCGACCACGACTAGTGCCTGCTTCTGCGCTACGCTCAACACTTTGCGGAAGAGTGGGCCGAATTTGGGCTTGTGCCGGGGTGGACTATATATGTTCAGAATAAACAGACTTCCCTCTTCTTTACGGGAGGGGATTATTTCAATCAGGACGTGGTCTATGCCGCGCACACCGGTATCGTGCTCGACAGCCGAGAGGTTTCTGTGTATCAGCGTCGTGACGGTTGCCTTCTCGCCGGAAGCACTGTACGATTTATACCCCGATAATTTTGCGATCCCCCCGGTTTCCTGCAGGGCAATGACATCTGGCGCCTCCTTACTTGTTACGAACTGCTGCAGGTTTCCTCGCTTGCGACGATACCCGCGGCAGTTCCATTGCCAAATCGCGTATTGGTTACGCGGCGCCATGTTGATTTATCTGTTCTTCCCCGGTGGCCTTGCTATTTTCTACCGCATTCGGCCTGCTATACGGTTTTCTTTTAACCGGTCCTGCGCCTGCCGGCCTAATATCCTTTGGTGTGCTTTCTAGTGCCGCTACTCTATTCTCTAATCCATCGAATCGTTGTTTAATCTCTACATACATGTTTGTGATTTGTTGCTGTAACCCATCGAACATTCCTTTAAACGTTCCCATAACCTCGCTGATTGCAAATACACTCTTTTCTTCAGCCGTTTCTTGCGCCCTCCTTTTGTGTGGTGGTGCTTCTCCGTTCGCTTGCGTGGGAACGGGCGTTGGAGCCCGACTACGCGTCGACGTCGTACTGGCGGAGGGTGCGTTGACATTCTTTTGTTGCTGAAGCTTCGCGTTTTCTGCCCTAAGCTGCTTGATCTCATCTTTAAGCGTTGCATTCTCTCGGGTAATCTGTTCTAACATGTTTCTAATCTGTGTCATTTCCTGTTCTAGGGCGGACCCTTTAACTTTAGGCGATTGAGTAGCAGTGCCGGAGACCGCGCTTGCCCAGCTCACCTCTGCTTTGCTCCCGTCTCCCCCTCGATTAGTTCTCGAACCGGACCTCGACCTTGATCTCGTCCACGATCTGGTCCTGGACCTGGACCTGGACCGGACCTCAATTAGAAGCCCCAGGATTCCTATAGTGTCCACTCTGGGAATCGGTTGGCCGGCATTCGTATGTAATTTGATCGGTATTTGATCGATCGGCGTCAAATTCCTCATGCCTTGTTTTGAGGGCCTGTACAGCAACAGTTCCGATTTGCTGGGTGACAGACGGAGTCCCGTTTCCTTCAGGTACTCTTCCGTTGTGTCCAGCGCCTCTTGAAGAGCCTGCTCGACTTCTGCGTCGGACCCTCCCGGGCACCACACCGTAATGTCGTCTGCGTACAGGGCGTGATTGACGTCGGTCACTCTCGTCAGCCGGTCAGAGAGCCCTTTCATTGCCAGATTGAATAATAGTGGGGAGAGCACCGCCCCTTGTGGTGTGCCCCTCGCGCCCAGCGTGTACCAATCGGAAGTGGCCTGTCCTATTTTGATCGTGGCTTTCCTGTCTCTGAGGAAGGAGTCTATGTAAGAGTGGAATTTCCGGCCGAGCCCCATCATCGAGATCGTTTCCATTAGAAATCTGTGTTTGACCGTGTCGAACGCTTTCGTTAGGTCCAGGGCCAGTATGCCCCTGGTGTCTCTGGTCATGCCGTCAATTATATGCTTCTTGAGTAGTAACATTACGTCCTGTGTGGAGAGGCCCGGTCTGAAGCCCACCATGTTATGTGGGAAGAGGCCCTCTCTCTCTATGTACCGGGATACTCGGTTATGTATGGCATGTTCGGCCGTCTTGCCTACGCACGAGGTGAGCGATATTGGCCGCATGTTCTCCGCCGCAAGTGGTTTACCGGGTTTCGGTATAAGTATAAATGCCGAGGCAGAGTGCAACGCACACAAGATTGCGCTCAGCGCGGCGGTAAGGGGCACTTTCAAGGTAGAACCGCTTCCGAGAAACGTCCACCCGCAATTCAACGAGGGGCGCCGAAAGGCGAGGGCCCGAGCACTACTGAAATCGACCGCCAACTGCCCGGGCCTGGCGGCATTTGTAGACGCGGCCCAGTATGGGCGCAGCGACCGGTACGCGGCCGTCTCGGTACGCTGGGATGGCACGATAATTAACGCAGCATCGGTCAAGGGGGTAACGTCCGAAGTGGCCGAACAGGTAGCAATAGCCATGGCAATGAGAGACCCCGAACGTCCTTACGTCTACACAGATTCGCGATCGGCGGCAAGAGCATTCGCCTCGGGCTCGATATCCCGGGAAGCGGCGGCCGTCCTCGGCAGCGAGGGAGCCGCGGGTCAGCACATCGTCAAATGGTTTTCGGCCCACATGGGGGCCGACGTGCACCCCGAATTTCCAAACGCCAACGAGCTGGCGCACGGACGCGCGCGAGGACTCACGCACCGCGGCGATCGTGGCGAGCGAGGTGGCGGGGAGGGAGGGGAGCATCGAGACCCGCTGCTCACCTTTAACGAAATAACAACACACTATCAGCTGTCGAGGAGGACCTTCCCACTCCCCCACGCTAAACTCACTAGACCACAGTCATCGATATTCAGAATGCTTCAGACAGGGTCGTTCCCCTCGAGAGGCAGACTGAGCCGTTATTCACCAGAAGTAGAGCCGCAATGTCCGGATTGTGGCGAATCTTACTGCTCACTAGCGCACATGCTCTGGCAATGCTCCGCGTGAAGCGGCACCGTGTTCACCAAAGAAGAAGACTGGGTGGACGCCCTGCAAAGCGACGACCACCAGACCCAGCTCCGGGCCGTCCAGAGGGCTCACGAAAGGGCGGAGGCTCACGGGCTTCCCGTCCCAACGTGGGTGCGGCCCGCGACCCCTGCCGCCCACTAAAGCAAGAGTGGGTGGGGAGGGGTTCCTCAGGACTCAATAAAGTTATTTCCTCCCTTGCCAGTATCGTGAACGCACTTTCATCAAGGATAAGCAAGAAGACGCTAACACGGCCTCCTGAATAAGGTCAGTCGTCTACTTGATCGCTCATGCTTGGATGACGTGCCTTTGGCATCTCGGACTAACTCGATTAGCAAGTACACCGTAGCCACGGGCCGCCGTACGAAGATGCGCCAGATGTCGAGTGAGCAGACTTCATTCAGACATTTACTTTCTAAGTTCCAACTTACAATTGTTAATTAATTCCCTTGTTTTTTATACTCCTAATTTAACCACCCCATTCACGGCCGATCCCCCACTGTGGGCATGCGCCGCAACCACTTCGGTCAACGACAACAACTTCATCTAAAGAGAGTAAAGAACAAGAAAATAAACTTTATTAACAAGAATGGTCCAGCAGTTTTGGTTGTGGTGGCCTCAGGTGGCGGCTCGAAGTCCTTAGACTCGGGCGGCATCTTCGGCTTGCCGGACGGCCCAGAGTTTGTCTTCCAACTCCGAACTTTTGAGAGCCGTCTCCCAGCGGCGGCGACGCCGACGGAGAAGGTCCCCGGCGGCCCCCGGCAGCCGGGCCGGCGTCGGGAAGAAACGAGCTCGAGGCTTCCTGTACGCTGGTAACGGCCGCTGTTATGGAAGTTAGCAGCAATTTTTGATGGTCTCTTACGTACCGCTTTCGGCGTCACACAACCTGAACTCTCTAAACAGTCCATTTATGAAAGGATATTTTGAAAGTGTGACTCCTGGGCAAATAATCGAAATCCGGATCAACACTCGAAAAAACGTCCTGACGGTATAGATGAAAAAAATTAAACGATAGTGGAGAAGTTAGACTATTCGAACATTAAGAGCAATTCCCGTCCGTTCCTTTATAAATTACGGCTAGGAGTCAAAGAGTGGTGTATTTCCGACGTCGACCTTGACACAAGTTTGTGGACCTGAAGATTCTGCTGAGCTTATCGATGCGCATTCTTGAGATTCATCGCTTGTTGAACTCCCTGTGCATCAATTTAGTATATGCTTCCTCAACTTGACCAACGTCCGTCAAAGTGGGGTACGCGATGCACCGCGTCCGAACATTTGTTGTTGAGACCTCTGCAGTGTCTCAAGATAGGCCACGTTAGTGCTGTGTGCAGAAATCAAGTAACCTGTCAGCGTTGCGGTGGATAGCACAATAATGCCGACTGTGATGCGCCTTCGTTGCAATGTCGCAAGTGTCCTGGCTCTCACGAAGCAACGTCGAAGATGTAGCAGGATGCTCCGACCAGGGAAAAATCCTTCCGTAGAGAGGCCGCTCAATCTGTTCGCCGAGACAAACAACGCACGCGTAAGAAGCGCCACCCAGCGACTTCAGGAGAACGGCGTTGAGGGGGTGCAGGTGCCACGACTACCTCTGCCCATGTCGGCATCGAGGACGATAACCGCTCGTCTGCAAATTCAGGTTCGCTGAGAGCAAAGGGCGAACATTCGTTCGCCCCTGGCTGGCCCAGACACGGAGTGGCCTTTGCTGCCCTCTAGACCACTGGGCATGACACCATGCTGCAGTGTTTTTCTACGTTAAGGAGTGGATGCTAGGGCTACTAAAGCCGACGACCCTATAGGCAAGCAAGGAGCCGAAAAGAATGACGAGGAAAGCATTGAGAAAATGCGGAAGCACCTGCTTGAACCAACCAATGCGCGTGATTCTCTGGGATCTCCAGACTGCGGCGGCTAAAAGCGCCGCGCATGTCCTCGCCGTACTGGAGCCGCTTAACGCTGCCCTTGACATAATTCAAAAACCTTTCTTGGAACCTGTGCTGCTCACGCAGGAGAAGCCCCCCACACAAGCTTCTTTGTTGCGCGTCTTTTGTAACGTTTCAATCGCATTCGTTACTCCAGCCAAGGTCTGGAAGGCGGATGGCACTTCTGAACAACTTTTTTGGACATCATTGATAACCACCAGAATGCTCTACTTGCCTTCATTTTACGTTATACAGCCCTGTTCTATGTCATCATCATCCTTCATCCGACCTTTATTTTCCCACTCCTCCCTCCCCCTGTACAGATAGCGGCTAGAGAACGCTAGTTCAAGCCGACCTCTATGCCTTCCTTCAAATAAATTATCTCTGTCATTAATAAGTTAATATACTCTTCCGATTCCCTGGGGACGGGAACAAAACTTGGGATAAATATGAACCATTCATCACGATCAAATTTACGGCTGATGGAGTCATCAGCCCAATGTAGCCCTAATTTGTATGTCGCGCTTATCAAGCACTGTCGGTTAAATATTAAGTTTAGCATAATAGACGCTGTTTTGAAATGACAGAACGGCGCGGCCTCACCCCTATCACAGTCGCTGTGTCAATGCGACAAGGTGGAGCCAGCCGCATATGCCCCGAAAAAAAAAAAGAAAGAAAAGCGAGTCTCATCACGTCCTCCGGGATGCCGTCGCCGCTCCACCGGCTAGACACAGCATCCAAGGACTTTGCAGAGCGATATCTCCGTGCTTACATTGTGGATGGCCGGATATGGGCTCTTTCTTGACGAAATACTGGAACAGTATCCGGCCACAGCTGCCATTATCTCGTTATCGCAGCAGCAGCAGCACGACGTTACTCTTAGATTTACCGTGACCATAGCTTTAGGTGACATAGAGGAACTACAAATGGCTGAAATTGATGCGAAGACTCTCACTTCATCGTCAGCGCCAAGTTTCAGGGCATAAACCACAATATGCTTTCTTTTAAGCTCACTCGGATCGTGCGACTTTGCCAGTGTAGTTTGCGGCTGCCCTGCACCAGAAGTGCTATTAGCAAGAAACTGCGGCGTCAAATTTAGAGAGTTATCTTTTTAAAGAAATCAAAGTCTAGGGAATTACGCGTCAAAACACGATTTGGTTTTTAGGCACGCCGCAGTGAGGTACTCAGATTGATCTGGCCATCTCGTGTCCTTTAACGTGCATCCAAAGCACGGTACACCGGCGTTTCTGCATTTTACCCCCATCAAAATGCGACCGCCGCGGCCGGGATTCTAGGGATTCGATCCTGCGCCTTCGGGCTTAGTAGTGCAACGTCAAAGCCACTACGCCCCCCCCCCCCCCCCCCAGGGAAACTTGAAGTGTGTTGTCGAGGTAATAATTAGTGATGCAACTCGTCAGGTCGCACCTTGTGATGCCGTGTCGTTTTGCCTCTATAGCTTTAGCAACAGCCGCAGGTGCTTCAATATTATTATTATTCCTTTTTATTTGCAGATTACCATTTGAAAAAAACTTTGTTCCTAATTATGAGGACAGGGAGATAACCGCTAATGAGATGAAAAACCTCGGCGAGCTGCTTGCTCTCTGCTAGTGTAATCACGCGCCGCTGATCCGCGGACTCGGCCGCTAAAGGCGTCGAAGGCAAATTGACACCCGGCCGGCAATATAGGCGCCTTTGAACGGTGCTCTGTATCGAATACAGGCGCAGCACAGTTTATTATATTGATTAGACATCACTTTATTGCGTCTCAGCGTGGAGGATATTTCGGGATGTATACAAATAGCAACGCCCGAACTCACATTACGAGCAATAAATTACGCCCGTATCGCGAGATCTCCGCGGCGCTAATCCGCACAGTGCCCGGCAGCCGCAATAAACAGGTCCTCCCGCGAGGCGACTCCGTGCGTTTTTTTTTTTTCCTTATTTTCCATTCCCCCCCTCTTCGTGTTCTAGAGGCGCACGAGTGAGCTGGTGTGCTCGCCTTGATGCTTACGTGAGATGAAACGAAATAAAGATTTTATACCCAGGACGCCGTTCGAAGAGGATTACGTATGAGCCGTTCAAAGCAAAGAACGAAGTAAGAACAGATAAAAAAAAGCAGGGGGGGGGGGGGGGCACACGGCGATACATGCACGACGACATGTGTTCTTCGGGTAGCTAGTGCACGTCTTGCGAGATAGAGGCGCTTTTATTCGAGGGAAAAGAGTGGCGCGCTGATACGCTGTTGTGGCTGTTTCAACTTTTGATTTGGTTGGATAACGTGCGTTTACCGCGAGCTAGTTCTGTATATAAGTTACCTTATCTATACGTACCGATGGCGCACACAGCACTGGAACACGCACGCGTCTTCCCTGATTACGTATAATCTATAGTCGCCATGCAGTTACGATTAGGCGATCAAGGCACCAAGGCAGCAGTTTCGAAGCTCCTTGGTGGCTGCCCCAAGTCAGCAACTCAGGTTCGATACTTTGGAACACTTGTGCGCTGCTTTGTTTTTCTTAATTATGGGGTTTTACGTGCCAAAGCCACCTTCTGATTATGAGGCACGCCGTAGTGGAGGACACCGCAAATTTAGACCACCTGGGGTTCTTTAACGTGCACCTAAATCTAAGTACACGGGTGTTTTCGCATTTCGCTCCCATCGAATGCGGCCGCCGTGGCCGCGATTCGATCCCCCGACCTCGTGCTTAGAAGCCCAATACCATAGCCGCTAAGCAACCACGACGGGTGCGCTGTTCTTACACACACTTTGTTTGAAATGTAACTACACGACGCTATTCTGTTAACTGTGAAGTCAGACACTCCTATGTGGCAGTTTTAATGCAGTAGGACAGTGTTTTTCTGTTTTTTTTTTCTTGGTCCGTCTACGGATCAAAGTGCGCGTCCATTAGTGAAAAACGTCAAAATGTGAGAATGTACTTATTACGGAAATCACCTCATTCAGAGAAATATACAGATTAGTTGAGGAGGAGTTGGAAACCCTGTTGACAACACCGTGACTCTATCGCCTCGGTGGACGTCTGAACGTAATCGATAAAAGCACGAGAGAAAGAGAGAAATGAGGACGTCGAAAGGTTCAGGACGAATCGAGGCCATGGAAGACTGACAATTCTGCATGCGGGGACAATCCGCAAAGCGCGGAACTCTCTTCGTTATGAGGGTGGAGCGTGAGGCCAGGCCGCCACGGACCTCACTTCCATTACGAAGGGCTACGAGTCCAGAGCCGGCGGAGTGCAGCTGGAGACCGAGTCCCGACTGGTCGAGAAAATTGGCGCAGCCGCGAAACCAGACCGACGTGGCGAGCATGAGGCGTGCTTCGCGGGCGCATGTCCCATCCATGAGACGCGCAGACAGAGCATCAGTGAACGCTGCCGTTGCGACAGCGATGGCTCAGAAATCGGGGTAATCCGCTCTCTGCACACAGCGACTGTGCGCGGGTGCCTCGCGGCCATAGGGGTCCGGGTGAGCAGGTACGCCTAAGGTACGCTTATAAATTCAATTCTTTATATGTACACGTAGGAACTCAACCCAGCGTGGGTTGAAATTTTAGCCTATGTGCGGGAAAACAAAGAAATTGGGGAGGAAAAAGTGCAAATAAATTATGGTATTTTACGCACCACAACTATAATCTGATCACGAGGCACGCCGCAGCGAGGGACTACGGATTAATTACGACCCTCTGGGGTTCTTTTACGTGCACCTAAATATAAGTGCACGACCGTTTCTGCATTTGCTCCAATAGAAATGCGGCTGCCGCGGCCGGGAATCACACCCACGACCTCGCACTCGAACGACATACACAAGAGGCAATGCTGCTCAAGTTACTGAGCCTCGCGACCGAATAGGGATTATTATTATTATTATTATTATTATTATTATTATTATTATTATTATTATTATTATTATTATTATTATTATTATTATTATTATTATTATTATTATTATTATTATTATTATTGGCATCCTTTTTGAAACGAGGCGGTGACGAATAGTCACCTAGCTAACTTCAGTTACTCAGGTATGCTATGCATGCTTTTTCCTTTTGTATACATCTCTTCAATCTTTCTTTTTCTCTTCCTAAAACTCCTCTATCTACCTTGTACCGCTACCTATGCCGTTAACGGATCTCGTCGTATCCAATCGCTTCCCTGCATTTTCCACCAATGCTCCAAACGTCTCTAGCTCATCTTGACTGCTGACCGGTTGATGCTCCTACCCACGTTAAGTACGAGCGCTTCTGAAAGGCGTACGTTATACCTACGGATCTCACAGGGGTGAATCCCTACGCATTTCATTAGGATGAGCCGGGTGTTCTCCGGATTTTCGCTGCAGAATGCACATCCCTCATTTTGTTATGAATATTCGCGCCGGTAGGTTTTTGTCCTTAAGCAACCAGCTCGAGCCTCAAGTAGCAAGGCACTGCCTTTTGTGTGATCCTACAGATTTTACCTTCTAATTTCTATTTTCCCATTAGTGCAGAACTCCATGGTCTTCTTTATTTCCATTCTTTTCATAGTTCGTTCTCTCTGTTTCTCTCCCTTTCTTTCTGATGACTCCTGGCTGTTTATTTACACCTTCAATTACCCTGTACTTGGCCTTTTGTCCAACACATTGACGAAACTAGATGGGCGTCCTCTGAGTAAACAGACACTACTAGAACACCGTCTCCACCGATCATCGGATCAGAAAGCAGTGAAGGCGCTTTTGTGCTTTGTGAGAACGTCTGGTTTGCGCGAGCGGCTGTGACACAATGACTGCCGGTGCACGTCTCTCTCTCTCTCTCTCTCTCTCTCTTCCCCCAGCGTAGGGTAGCCAACCGGACTCTTTACTGGTTAACATCCCTGCCTTCCTCATATCTCCCTCCCTCCCTCTCTCTGTACTTGGTTGCCAACTTTCTTGGCCTCTTCGTTCATTCTGTGTCCACGCGTTTCAAGTACAGATGCTTGTGCACTTTAGCCGCCCATTTATTTTAATCCACGTTCCGTAGTCTATCTTCAAAACTAATATTGTTCTGCTCTTCCCTGACTTCAAGAGAGGCCTAACCCATGTCACCCTGCACTACCTCCTTTGTGTCTTTGCCATGGGCTTCCAACGTCAACCGGCCTACTGATCTTTGGTAAACTTCCAATCCAGACAATATATCCGATTTTGAGCCCAGAATGTCATTGAATAAGCGCTGGCACCATTACTCTTTTCCAGATTTCACGCACCACCTTATATTTATTGTGGCCTCAAAGTGTTCTATGTTTGGCGACTTGCTGTTGTATTGACACCACGTTATTACTCGTCTCTTCATTGAAGATCATAATTCCCTATTTCTCTGCGCTAAACTTCAGACCAAGATTTGTCACTGCGTTGCCACAGATATTCGCAAGTGTCTGTAAATATCTTGCATTGTCCGCTAGGAGCACTATGTCGTCCGCATACATCAGTGCGGGACCTTCTGTTGTACCATCTGCACATTACGCACTTAGGATAAATCAAACCATAATATACTGTTTTCCAGTCGTCTTTCTATGCCCTTAACATAACGCGTGAAAAAGACTGGAGACAGAGGACATCCTTGCTGCAGTCCTTGGTGAATTTCCACCACTTCATTACATTTTCGAACTTCCCATACAATTTGTACTCGGCTGTCTTTATGTATCCCTCAACAGCTCCACGAAATCTTCATCTATGCCTTCTTGCTTGAGAATATTGCATAACAATTCCTTGTCTTCGTTGTCATAGGCTCCTTGAATATCTAGAAATGCTACCCATAAAGGTATATCCTGAGCTACTGAAATCTTTATTCACTGTACAAACATATTATTATCTAAGCGTCTGCCTGATCTGAACCCATTGTGTAGTTTCCCCAGTACGTCATTTTTTTTTTCCACACACTTCGACAATTCTAATTTTATGGCTTGCATTCTATAGGGCGTCCCACCTAACTTGAGCGGAACTTTAAAAATATGCAAATGTCACTTAGCTGGACAGAACCAAGGTAATGTTGTTTTCTGTCGCTTGAAGGTACTCAGATTATTTTTTTGCATTCTGCCAAGTTAAATAATTAGTCTCAAATAATTATACAACTTCTCAAATATTATATTTAGATTAAAATTGTAAATGACAAAATTGTAGAGCAACACAAAAAACTCCCGATACAGCTTTCTGTTGCTCAATACGTGCTACATAAAAGTGTCTTGCCAAGCATGAAAGAAGCCCGCGAATACGCGAAAAATCGCCGCGCGACTGGCCGCTCGAGGCACATTTTTTTTTCCCGTGTCTTTCTTATCTCCTGCTGCCAGTGGCGTAGCAACAGGGGGGGCCGGGGGGCCGTGGGCCCCGGGTGCAAGAGGCCAGAGGGGGGGGGGGGGGGTGGTGTCATACACGTCTGAAGACACCCCTCTTTCCGCCGGCTACCCCCGGGGGGGGGGGGGGTGACAGAAGATCTATGGGCCCCGGGTTCCAGACGACCTAGCTACGCCACTGCCTGCTGCATAACGTCGACTAGTTCCTTACATTACCAGACTGTTCTAGGAAATGCCCCCCTTTTCTTCTTTATTATGTTTCTTTGCGATCTCTGTTATTTGCTTTTCATTCGTTTTTAGAAATGCTGATGCTATTGGTTCATGTTCTGCGTTATTATCTCTCCTAAATTTTTAGGCTAAACGTTTATGATCGCTACCCAGGCTATTTTTTCCATGTTCGTCTATCATCATTTGGTCTAGCCATTCGTAGACCGTTTCTGAGACTATACGGCGCATACTCGATGCATGACTGTCTGTTTCTGCATTGCTACGTTATCTGTCCATGACACTGATTTTCCCTGTTAACTACTATAAGGTTCTGTTCATCGCACAGATCCAGCGCTATTGAACCATTGTAATCAGAACATCCGTCTATATCCTCCACGTGCGCATTCATATCTCCCACTAAACCATCTGGCCCGATTTCTCGAACTCATTACTACTTCTTCTAATGCAGTCAATTAATCATTTTTATCTCTGCTATCATTACATGTCCATAGGTAAGCTACTTCAAGCCGCGTCTTTTTGCCTTCCCATGTGCCGCTAATCCATAAATGCTCCGTATATGCCTATTTTACCCTTTGCCACTTCACACCTCGCCGAATCAGCATGCCACCGCCTTTGCTTGACCCAGGCATTCTGTTGCACCTTTCCCATACAAAATTGTCAATAACAGGTGACTGCTCCAAATCTCGAAAATGTGCTTCGGTCGAGCCGTACACGCTAATCGCTTCGTCAGTCAGCTACGTTTCAATTTCCAGCCATTCTTCCTGCTTGCGATCACCATACCCAGTGGCGTCAGAACATTTTTCCACTGGGGGAGCGAAAAAATATATAATAAGAAAGAAACTCCACCAAAACAGCATCATCATCATCATCACTTAGTCTCCTTGAGGTGCCCAACATTTAATAAACAAACACAATCAACAGACCAACGTAAAGGCTATATTATAAACAAACTACAATTTGGGTTACTAACTGCGGCAAATAATTAAAAACGTAGTGCCTGAACTGTATATCTTGCACAACGTTTTGTCAAGTTTTTATTACCGATATTCTATAGATTTCGCCAGATTTTATTTATATACATTTATCATTTGACGCGATTCCGTTTGTCCTGGCATTGAGGAATATATATATCAATGACAAGGTACCCCTGGCGTTCAGTTAGCGTTGGGAGCCACAGCAAACTATAGACTACACATACGAAAACACACGTGTATCGATATAAGCGCAGAAAAGAGGAAAGTAAACCAGCCCGACAGCTTTTCACTTGTTCGCTCTTCGGCGCAATAATCTACTTCAGCAGCGACAACAACATATTCCAAGCTACAGCCAAAACATGGAATATTATGACACAACAGAAAATAAATTATATACATACACGTGATCATGTTATCACATGTATGTATGTCAAATACACATGATCGATCATCTGTAGAGCGCTTGCTTCAAGAACGGAAATTGTCTTTTTTTTTTCACCAACAGATTCCTGTTAAAGGAGAATAACAGATATTTTCCTAACCTAACCACAGAAATTTTCTGTAGAAGTGTTTGTAATTTTTCCCTCTGACCGTGGGAGCAATGCTCCCACATTTGTAGAAGAAGGAGAGCCGTTACTCCCTCCGTTCCCCCTGTTCCGACGCTCCCGACCCTGCCTTTTTACGCAATTCCACATTTTACAGCGTCGATACTTCTTTGTGCGGCATTTCATAACTCCTTGTCGTCTAATTCTGTTCAATGCTGGTGTGCCGCTGCATTCAATACTTACGCTTCCTTCCCGATTGCCTGGGGCCCGCGTAAAACAGCTACTGCCCGTGTCGCGAATCGACGCCCAACTGGTGTTGCTACACTATCGCTAAAATGTATTTCGTCACGCACAAAAGTGCCTTCGCGGCCTGCTCGGTGCACTTATCGGTGGATATCAATGACTGTAAAATTCATTGCCTTAGCTAGCGTCCAAATTTCCCTATTTACTGCAAGAAATGCCCTTTCAATTGCATGCCCCTGACTTTCAACGTCTGGCACCATGCACACTGCAATTTGTACTTCCTTTGAAACATTCCGCAGATTGGTTTCTTCTTTGGCTATTACAGCGAAGCTGTCTATGGCTATAGGATCTGATGGATCGCGTCCGCGCATAGACCAACAATTTTTAAAGCGAAAGCTTTACTGGCCGCGAACTTGCGATTTCGCCGTGGCCGTGCTCCGAGGAGGCACATGACGTCACACCGCGCTCCTCGTCACACCGCGTTCCTAGTCGTTGCGTTCGCCTCCGCTCGCTTCGGCAGCTGCGTCGCATGCCTGATAACATGTCGGAGGATTGAAAGGGCGAGCTCGCGTGCGCTGCAACCACAGATGAGGCGGCAGTATGGACGGCGACAATTCTGATAAGCAGGATGTGGCCTGGAATCGACATCGGAACGAGATGAAGAGGAAACGAATCGCCCAGGGAACAGACGAACAGCGCGCCGAACGACTGGCTAAACGCCGCAACATAGCTAGACAACCAGACTAACCTGGACTTGCAATCAAAAGTAACCAAGGCTAACCACGCTATGCCTTAGCTTTCGCTACGTATATCCTGGCATAGCCGAGTTAAGCCACTGTTTTTCATACGTGGGCCGATCACGAAGATAGTGCAATACTGGGTCGACCTGAGGCGGAGGTGAAGCAGTTAGGCGTTAAGCACTCCCCATACGTGGGCGGCCGATCACGAAGATAGTGAAATACCGGGCCGACCCGAGCCGGAGGTGAAGCAGGCGTTAAGCACTCCCCATACGTGATCCGATCCTGAAGATAGTGCCACACCGGGCCGACCCGAGGCGGAGGTGCAGCAGCTAGGCGTTAAGCACTCCCTATACGTGGGCCAATCCCGAAGATACTGCCATACCGGGCCGACCCGCGGCGGAGGTGCAGTTCACCATTAAGGGGCCCACATACACAGCTTCGCTGGTCATCCTTCTTCACAGAGTGGAAGTGCAGAGTTTTTATTTGCTTCGCAATCCCTGTCTCCGGTTCTTGCAGTACGTCAATCACTTCGCCCATTATCAACCCTAGTTGCCTCTAATCCATTGCGTCCCACGACAAACAACGGAGGCGCACAAAAACAAGGTTCCCAATAGGGGTTCGGAAAGTTTGCTACAAGCGCTTGGTAGCGCAACCCACTGCCCCGTTCCAAAGGGGACGCTCATATCATCCATCCATCCATCCATCCATCCATCCATCCATCCATCCATCCATCCATCCATCCATCCATCCATCCATCCATCCACATGTGTTTCTTGGCTTTCGCTGTCACTTCCCTCATCGATTCTTCCCCTTCCCCTCCCCCCCTTGGGTAGCTAACTGGGCACGTCCTTGGTTAGCCTCCTTACCCTTTCCTTTTTCGTCTCTATCTCTTTCTCCCTAATTGGTTTCTCTGGAAGCGCGCTAATCTGAACTCGCTCGTCTGCGCCTACCCTCTCTATTATCACCGATGCTACTTACGCATCTTTGAATGACCACTCGACGCTCTTCCTCCTCCTCGCCATCGAAAGCTGCACCTGAGGCCGCGGTGCCCTCCCTTCCTTTCTTATCCATACACTTCGCTTTGTAGGCTTCTTCCACGGCCAGCATCTCTGTGGTAGCCCCTTCATGACCATCACTGAGGTGTCCGCCACTACTTTCCGGCGTGGTGGTTTCGGCTTCCTTATCTGTCCTTGCTTCGCAGCCAGCCCCGTTCGCGGAGCCCGCATCGAAATATCCACCATTGCTTTGCGGAATGGTGGCCCTCAGTTTCATTTCTACGTTGGCTAGCTTATCGTCTATCACCTTGCTCTGCTTATGGTCGCTATTGAGTTCCTTTCCTAGCTTCCCAACCCGCTTAGCTAGCTTCTCCTGTTCTAGACAGTCTAGTCGCGACCCTGGCACACACATCCTACAGTTAAAAACTTCCCCGTTTGCATCGCGTTCTTAGTCAAACCGCGTTTCTTCCTGTGCGTGCATAAGAACGCTCGCACTCAGAACAACGCACTCTTGGGTTACTTCTAATACTGACCATTATCTTATGCTAACAAGGCGTCGTACAAAAGTAACCCTACTTGTAGAAAAAATACAATTATTTGTTACGTAATTTTATGTAACCAAAACAACGAAGAAACTGAAAAGCATGATATATGACATGTTTAGATTGCTCGTTTAACCGAACACTTCAACAACCAAATCAACAAGAAACCAAATTAAAAAAAGTCACCGACGATTAGGATACTCCCTAATGCAAGATTAGAGCCCAGCTGTACACGTGCTTTAATTTCGCGATATATTGGTCGGCGCGGACAATCTATCTCGTGCGGCACGTTACGAACAGAGATGAGTGTGGCGCGGCTGCCTCGCTAATCAGGAGATCGCGAGAGGAAGCGCGTGGATGACGCATGGACGCGATTGACAGCAGCCGCCGCAGACAAATCTCCGCTCATGAAGCGCTTTGTTTCCATACAGACGACGCGCGCTACTCTGGCGCCATTTCGTAGCCATCGTTGCCCGCAAAGCCCCTCGTGCGCGGCATTATGCTTTTATTCTGCCGCTTTCGCCCTACCCTCCTCCTCCACTTTCATCCTCGCGCTCTATTCGCTCTCACCACTTTTTTCATCCCCCGCTGCGCTCCGCGTTCGCTCTCATCCTTCGATGTGTTCGTTCGCTCGGTTACGAGGTAGAACGCCGACGCCGACGCTCGCAGCAGGAAAGGGCGCCTATATCTGCGCTCTAAAACATCGCTTTGGCGCGCTGCTCCTGCTGCGCTGAGAAGGCACTACCAATCGGCACGTCTTTTCGAAATTGTTGGCGTCACTCGAGAGAGTGACACCGAAGTGTCGTCTAGGGCGCCTCGATACCACGCTTCTCCGGCGAGAGGCGGCGTTCAGATCGAGGCAGATCGCCGTTGCTCAGTGGCTATGGTGTTGGACTGCTGAGCACGAGGTCGCGGGATCGAATTCCGGCCACGGCGGCCGCATTTCGATGGGGGCGAAATGCGAAAGCACCCGTGCACTTACACTTCTGTGCACGTTAAAGAAACCCAGGTGGTCGAAATTGCCGGAGTCCTCCACTACGGCATGCCTCATAATCATGAAGTGGTTTTGGCACGTAAAACCCCATAATTTAATTTTTTAAACATCGAGGCGCCCTGTTGTGACGGCGAATGTCAAGCGCCATCTATCGACTTGCCGCAAAGGGATGTCCGCCATCACGAAACTGCTGGCTACATGCATAGATGCTGCTTTCACATGCGTTCTGCTGTGTCCTGCCACTGGCTGTTCGGTGCTGTAAGCGAAGCAAGCGATCCGTGGCAAAAATCTAGGGTTGTTCACTTTCAGGAGTAGGCACGACAACTGAGCGAATAAAATAAAATCCGCACGCTAAACAGTGGTACGTCGACACCGACGACATTGTGGACTATACGTGCTGCGTTTAGCAAGTGAGAGTAGCAATTAACTTACATCTCATTCTCTCATGCCTTTACTGCGACTAGTAATATAGTGGCCCAGCCACCCCCTTCAGAAAAAAAAAGAAATATTTCTGTATTATATTCCCCCACATCACCTTTGTTTAAATTTGAGCTCCAGGCATACCCAGCTTCTGTACGAAAAACGGCTTTAAAAGTGTCTGTTCAGCATACAACGCTAAATTTTAGATTATATTAGATTATGGGGCTTTATCTGCCATAACCACGATCTGATTATGAGGCGCGCTGTATTGGGATACTCCGGATTAATTTGGACCACCCGGGGTTCTTTAACGCGCACCTAAATCTAAGTGCACGGATGTTTTCGCATTTCGCCCCCATCGATATGTGGCCGCCGTGGCCGGGATTTGACTCCGCGACCTCGTGCTTAGCAGCGCAACACCAAAGCCACTAAGCAATTTTGCTTTGTGTGTGTTTGTGGCGAGGCTTTTCTAACAAGGCACTTTGAATTTTTTTTGTATTTTAGTGGTTAAAATACCGTATGCAAATCAAATAACCCCCTCTCCCTCCGCAGAATGTTGTGGCATACAATTTGCAGGAAATTTTTTTCAGGCCAAGTAAAAATGAAAAACTTCCCAGAAGCCAGCGCGAAGTTCCCGAAAATTGTGTTTCCATTCGTACCGATAAAAAGTATCTGCAGTGGGCGAACAATGCTTCACATTAAAAATGTGCGCTTTGACACATGCCTTATCATAAGGGTGCACTTATATCTCTTTTATTAGTGTCATTTATTCACTGAAAATTTGAAACAGCTTAGCGAAGTTCATTGAAGCAGATTTTGCCAAGCCGGGAAAATGTAAGAGCAGTTACTGCACCGCTGCACATTGCTGCTGCACGCATTCTCAGCTGCGCACACACCGTAGAGATAGACAATGCCCGCGCGCTCTGTCGCCAAACTGTCGGTGTTTCACCACGCAGCTTGCTGTTAAATCGCATGCGCGTTCGTTTCCCGTGCTTTTCTTTGGCATTAGTTCACCTCGCTTTTCTTCGTTTTAGGGTCTTCGTATGGAGACGCCGCGCTAGTGGGTCTAGCCGCACGTTTGCAGGGTTGCTCGTTATTGCACTGTGCTTGCAGCCGGAGCGTCTGTGAACAATTAAGTCCTCAACTTACAGGCACAAAAGTAACGCGAGAATTAAGCAGCGCATAGAGCGTGAGCGAGAGAATACGTGCGCGATGCGAAAACTTTTACGGGCTGCGCCGAACGGAATAGAGCGCACGGAACCAAGTCCTGACATTCAACTTTCCGATAAAGTTTCTTCTCCGTTTGCATAGGACACTCGAAGCGAGAATATAACGCGAACAGAGCAACCCCAGTTCTCATTATGTATAGTTGCGCGCAAGGAGTTTTATGAGTCAGCTTCGGCAAACAGCGCGTAGTACCGGAGCTTCGATATTTCACATGCGACGATCTTTCTTGCGGGGGAAACGAAACATAAGCCTTTTATTGCAACGCACGGAGGTTTTAAAGGCTTGACTCGAAAATTCGAGAGAGAGAGAGAGAGAGAGAGAGAGAGAGAGAGAGAGAGAGAGAGAGAGAGAGAGAGAGAGAGAGAGGATAAGGAAGGCAGGGATGTTAATCAGTCAAGAGTCTGATTGGCTACCCTACGCTGGGGGAAGGGAGAAGGGGAAGAGAGAGAGAGAGAGACGTGCACGGACAGTACTTGAGTCAAAGCCGCTTGTGCAAACCAGACGTTCTCCGAAAGCACAAAAGTGCCTTCACTACATTCTGAGCCGATGATCGGTGGGGACGGTGCTCTAGAGGAGGAGGAGTATAATCTAGAGGAGTATAATCTAGAGGACTTAGAGGAGTATAATCTAGTTTCCTCAATGTGTTGGAAAAATATTGTCTTTGTGCGTGCTTGAAATTGATGACAGTGGCAAAATAAGGCGGTCAGTGTTCTCCTCGCATCCGCAAACATCACATGCAGGACTATCAGCCATTCCAATTAGCGCTGAATAAGATTTCGTGAAGGCAACTCCCAGCCACAAGCGACATAGAAGGGACGCCTCGCGTCGGTGCAGTCCGGCTGGAGGTCCGAGTTGCAGTGAAGGGTTTAGTCTCGGCAGTCTGGTGCGCGTTGTATGTGCGGTATTCCACTCTGCTAAGGAGAGCGTGCGTGCTAGAATGCGAAGTTGTCTCGCAGGGTCGGTGCTTGAGAGAGGAATGGGGACGCAGCGGTCTTCTTTGTTTGACTTCCGTGCTGCCTTATCTGCGTCATCATTTCCAACAATACCACTATGACCTGGCATCAATTGAAAAGAGATATCATGGCCTCTTTCTCTCAAGTGATCGACAAGTTACACGATTTCGTACGTGAGCTGATCATGAGTTCCATGTCGGAGAAACGATTCCACACATTGCAAGGCCGGCATTGAATCGCAGAAGACTGCTCATTTTCGAGAACTTTCAGCATTCATCACATGAAGCACGTCGCGGAGAGCCGCGAGCTCTGCAGCTGTAGACGTAGTGATACGGGAAGTCTTGAAGCGCTGGGTTATTCCCATTGTTGGTTGAGCAATGTAGTTGAGCCATCAGTATATATAGACGTGTGTGTATAGTCGCTGTATTTCTCGTACAGGAAGAGTAAACTAAGTTGCTTGAGTGCAGATGGCGGTAAGTCCAACTTTTTCTTAAGTCCTGGGATTGTTAGGCTTACTTGAGTACGGCTCACACACCATGGAGGAATCGAAGGTCTCACCCCAGGTGCGTAACCTGACCTGAAAGAGGCACAGTGTGCGAAGACAGTTGCACCGAAAGTAGTGTGGGGCCTTTCTACAGGGAGACTTGGGAGATGGTAGGTAGGGGTCCGGGCGAAGTGTCTTATGTGCACAAGCATTGTTTCAATGGTTATGTGTACTCTTATAGTGTAATCTTGAGCGACTGCAATAACTTCAGTCGTTGACGCACTCCGCGGTAGACCAAGGCATATCTTGAGGGCTTGGACTTGGATACTTTGGATTGTATTCAGGTTAGTTCTGCAGGTGTTGGACACTTGACTGCATCGACCAAGAAATGTGCATTGATTGCATTCACACGTAAACCTATGACACCATACCAAGCCTTCATTAATGAACGCACTATCACCTATGGAAAGACCCATCGATTCTTATGTGTAATAATCGATCGAAATATTTCCTGGAGCCCTCGTTGCATGCACCTGAAGAAAAAACTGTTGTTGATTGCACAGGTACTGAGATTCATGTGCGGGAAACATGGGGCATATCTGTACGCTCCATGCTTCAGTTGCACAGAGCTCTATTCCTAGGTTATTACACTACAACCTTCCAGTATTGTCCAGTACGTGCAAGTCAAATAGTCGCTCATTAGAGAGCTTACAGGGCCAAGCATTGCGCACGTGTTTAGGACTTCTTCGCTGTGCATCAACAACTGCAACAATCGTGCTCGCCAAAGATAATTCCATCCAAACATACGTTGCTGTCGATTGTCTCAGTACGCATATCCGTCATCTTTCCCACGTCCCTGATCATCACTTGGCGTTCTTGTCATCGCAGAGACCGCGTGCAACGTTATAATCACCCATACAGATTGTCTTCCATTAGGATACATACCAGCAGCAAGGCCTTCATTACCCTTGTGGTGTTTTCAACAGCCTCAGATGCGCCTAAGTATTCCGGGTGTAAAGAAGGCCAATCACCCAACAGTACCTTTGAAACAGATGACGCTGCTATTAATCAATAAAACATACGGGGACCGAATACACATCTATACTGATGGTTCGGTTTCACCTACCAGCTCTTCAGGTGCCGTTGTCATTCCGACTACGAAAACCACAATCAAATTCAAACTGTCCCACATGACAACATGAACAGCGGAAAGCTTGCTGCCCTGCGTGCTTCTGTCAAATACCTCCTGCAAGAGAAACCTCAGAAATGGGTCATTTTTGCTACTCTAAGGCAGCGCTTCAGAGTCTGCATTTTGTCCTATATCATAGGACTCATGAGCAGCTGACATATGAAATAAGAGAACATCACCATCAAGCTATCGCAGTAGGACATGAAATTATATTCCAGTGGCTACCTGGACATACCGGCATTGCTGGTAATGACCTCGCCGACGAAGCCGCCCGGTCCACCCATCTGGATGCCCGACCAGTGCTAATCCCCTTATTAAGAACCGACGCTGCAAGAAAGCTTCATATTCTGGCTAAAGCTATGACACACAAATACTGGTCTTGTCCCAACCTCCCGAAGTGTCACCTTCATAGGCTGGATCCATCTGTGAAAGCTACAAGTGCCATAAAAAAATTTCCCGCTCTGAGGCGACAGAATTGTGCCACCTCTTACTCGGGGTGGCATTTGCGAAGGCCCCCTCGTTTCGCATTAGAATGAGGAATACGCCCATGTGCGACTCTCGCGGGACCACAGAAACGATTGAACGATTGGTATTTTTTTTTCTACAGATTTGTGAATAATTAGCTACCATCAATCACATTTTCACCATCTAACCTGATGATTCATAGTACCACCAGATTTGCGTTGAATAACAATTTTCTTTTACCAAGAATCTGCACTAACTATGGTAAACAGACTGTAGAATTCACTTCCATATCAATATGGAAGACTCTTCCTTTCATAATGAAAAACGCAAGATCTTTATCACAATTTAAAATAGAACTAAAAATGCATTTATTATTGACATATTAACGACAAGGATTACTGTATTCGGTGTTTGTTCGCTGTTTCTTTTTCTTTTCCTATTTTTTTCTTTTGTTGTTGTACATAAACTGTTGGTATTTTCTTCCCACACAATTTTTCCTGCTACCATGAGATATGCTAAACCTCGTTATTATTTGTAATCAATTCTGCATTTTGTTTTGTAACCGTTCTTTTCTTGTTGCTTGTATACTATCTTATTATATGCTAGTGTAGCTTTGAGATAACTATAGTAACTGTTCTTGTAAAGGAGGTCCCGATACAGTCTTTGACTATGGGAACTCCTTCTGCATACTAAATACTTGTAATATGACTCAACTTCTAATAATAAATTCTGATTCTGATTCTAACACATCCTATGTATCTGTCCCCAATACAACGTCGAGCGCGAAGTTCTCAGGACAGCACTGTACCAGCTGGACTCTAGGCCATTTTCCGTAATGAAGATCCTTGGGCCCTGGCCGCACGCGTCGATGGCACAGAAGGCCACGAAAGCGCTCTTGAAGTACCTCAAGTCGACAGGTCTTGGGAATCGTGTGTAAACTCGGTGCGAACCTTCCACTGTGCGCGAAACTGTGCTCTCTCTCTCTTCATACCCCCTTCCCCCAGTGCAGGGTAGCAAACCGGATGTGCGTCTGTTTAACCTCCCTGCCTTTCCTGTCTTCTATTTCTCTCTCTCTCTCTCTCTGTACCGCAGGAACCCAATAAAGATGACCCTGTACAGTTGTAGTATATATTGTATTGACACTCCCCAGGCCTTACCTGCTAGAAAGTTAAAGACGTGGCAAATTCCCGTCAGGCGTTTTCTCACATAATTCACATGAGGCTTCCAGGAAAGATTTCTCTCAATGACCCCTTCCAAAAATTTGTGACTTCTGCTGTTTGAGATCAGCTGTCCGTCGACGGATATCACGTATGAAGACATTGGTTTCCTGGTAAATGCCACCACTGCGCACTTTTCACGTGATATTTGAAGTCCTTGTTCTCGAAGGTAGGATGATGTTAAAGCGGCTGCCTTCTGAAGCTGCGCGTGAAGCTGCATGCAGTCGCGTCACCCCCGACGTCAAAATTCATATGTCGTCGGCATAGATGGAGAGCCTAACAGTGCATGGAAGGATGTCGGCGAGACCAATGAGTGTTAGATTGTAGAGGGTTGGGCTCAGTACTCCGCCCTGAGGCACCCCGTGGTTACTGTAATGCTGGGAGGTTGGGCCATCCTCGGTAAATACGAAAAATGATCCCTTATACAGATAGCTACTAATCCAGAAACAGACTTTGCCGCCAAGTCCAACTGCCTCTAACGCGTTGAAAATCGTTTCGTGCGTTACGTTATTGTATGCTCCTTTAACATCCAGAAACAGAGCAGCAGATAATCTTCTGCAGGACTTCTGGTGCTCGACGTACGTCACTAAGTCGACAACGTTGTCTATGGAAAAATGGCCACGCCTGAAACCGGCCATTGCATCTGCACATGAAACACTCATACCCGGACAGTCTGATCTTAGCTGATAGGGGCTCGCAGATGACGCCTAATTAGATAATTTGGCTTAATTCAATAATCAACTTCTCAATTATTATAACTATATGAGTAGCGTCAATGAGAAATTGGTGAGCAACATGAAACACTCACGATACAGTTTTCTGTCGCTCAATACGTGCCACATAAAAGTGTTTTTCCGAGCATGAAAGAAGCCCGCAAATGCACGCAAAATTGCTGCGTGAGAGGCCGCTTGAGGCACTTTTGAGTGCATTTGCGAACTTCTTTCACGCTCGGAAAAACACTTTTAAGTTGCACGTATTGAGCAACAGAAAACTGTATCGGGAGTTTTTCATGTTGCTCTACAATTTTCTCATAGACACTTTTCGTCTAATTATAATATTCGAGATGTTGATTAATTATTTAGGACTAATTATCTAATTAGGTAGAATGAAAAAAAATATAATTTGAGTATCTCCGAGCGACGGCAAACAACATTACTTTGGTTCTGTCCAGCTACATCGCATTCGCCTATTTTTACGCTCTGGATAAAATTAGCAATTAGCGGGACACCCTGTACACCAGGGACATGCCATCAGCTGTAATTCTCGTTAGAACGTGAGCTAGCTTGAATAGAGAGCACTTAAAATGCTGATATCCCCATTCGCGTTAGACTGCTGCAGTGTTTCACCTGTGGCAAAGATTGGTGGCCATAACGCCTTTTCTAACCGAGAACGAAACAAAAGAAAGAAACAGCGTGACGCCTCTCTTATCGGGTGCTAGCGGCACCACGAACGTGTCAGCGCCTCGTAAAATTGCTTTTAACGAACTCGTTTACCTCCCCAAAGCTATCACGTTGCGCGAAAACTCTCATACACAACCAGAACAATCGGCTCGCCGCATGAGGTCGAATACAGTGGCTGACTTGCTCGCTTTTCTTCTTCCCTCAGCCATCGGGCGATTTGCCATCTTTATTCCTTCAAGCGGCCGTAACTTTTTTCCACAGAGACGGAGCGATTGCGAAAAACGCCCGCTCGGCGCGCACATAGTATACAAGCCGGTGCCGCATGCCTCGGACAGGGAATTCGGTTTCGAACAGGCCACTCATTTTACCCAATACGCGATACAATCTAACGGGAGCCGCCGCTCGGCTTAACCTTGTCCACCCTGTTATCTTCTTTCTCGGCAGCCGACCGTTCCTCCCCACCTCTGTATATATGATGCTCGCGATATATTTGGGCCCCCCTCTTTTTAAATCGGGATACGGAGGAGGTGCGCGAGAGAGGCGAACGGGCCGACGCTCTCCCCTGGAACTTGGGATTCAAGACGGAAAAGAAGCGACGAAAAAAGAGCGCGTCCGAAGAATATCGCAGCGCTGTTGAGGAGGTTGCGCGAGGGGAGTCGAGAGCGGCGAGGAAGAACCACGAGGCAGAGCGCGACTGACCGCCGCTGCTGGCGCTCCCACGAAGCTCAGCCGTGCATCGGTGCTCGAAGCATGTCCGACGCGCGGCGCGGCCGGCAGCAGATCGGCGCAGCGCATGCGCGGACGGCGGTACAAACCGGTGATTCAGGTTGCGAGCTGGCGCTCTCGGGGGGCGTGGGGGCGCTCTCCAATCTGCAGCCGCGGCGTCATTAATTACGCGTCTCGGAACTGTCGCCCGGCCGACCGCAGTCTTTTCTTTTCTCCAAATTGGAATTGCCTCCGAGGGAGGCCGAGCGCTGCCGATCGCCGCGGTCGATACCTCGCGGCCCGGACCGAGTGCCGCGGCAGCGGGCGAGGCTGCGCCGAGAGCGGCGCCCTCGCGCAGATGCCGCACGCCTCCCGAGTTTCGACGTCGGCGGCAGCGCCCCGGCTACCGGTCGCGTTATGAGCATGACGTGCATGTTTTGACCCCGAGGGATCGACGCTGGAGCAAAAGAAAAACGGTGAAAATTGAAACGTTATCGATGATTTAGGAAATAACCACGGTTCCCACTTTAAAAAACAAAAGCATAATGATACAAAAATAAAAATCACTTAGTGCGTGGTCATCGCATCAACGAGAAGACCGTACGAGCTTGTACTAAGTGTTGTCGTTACGGGGCAGAACCTTCAGCCTTTGTACTTCCTGGTAGTCATGCTTCAGTTTTTTTTTTTTGTATGTGCGTACTTGTGGCTGGTCTATCAGTGTTTTTCTTTCTTTCTTTTTCTTGGTGGTCATCGCGTTTTGCTGCTGATCAAAAGGTCGTAGTATTGAATCGGTACGCGACGGTAAAATTTAAACGAGCCTGGCACGCATGAGCGCACTCTTTCATTCAGATTTTAGACGCGCGTTAAAGAAATCGAGCTGGTCAGAATTCAATTCAATGCAATTTAGTTTATTTCTGGAAAGCTTCCAGGAAGGGAATATTGGCAAAAAGCGCAGTCAACCTCTTGACGAGACCCATAATCCCCCACTGGGCAGTGAGTGACGACGCAGGAAACAATACAGTGACAATGCAAACACAATAGTGGAACATGAAGCAGATACCCCCTTTTATTTAGGGAGGGGCTAAAGAAAAGGCGATACAGCATTGCTTTTAGGACTAAGAAGAAAAAGTTCAAGCACGTGATATCGGCATGTTTTCATGCCCACATAAGCGATACAGCAAGAACATACAGCACTGCAACTTATGCAATACTGAAGAAGTTTTGTAGTAACATATTGCAAGAGTAAACATACCACGAAAGTTTTTCTGAGCGTGAAAGAAGCCCGCGAAAACACGCAAAGTGTCTCGAGCGGCAAGTCACGCGGCAATTTTGCGTGTATTCGCGGGCTTCTTTCGCGTTCGGAAAAACACTTTCATGCAGCACGTATTGAGCAACAGAAAGCTGTACCGGGAGTTTCTCATGTTGCTCTGCAATTTTCTCGTCGGCACTTTTCATCTTGTCATAATAATTGAGAAGTTGATTAATTAATTAAGACTAATTATGTAGTTAAGCGGAACGCCAAGGATAGTCTGAGCATCTCCAAGCGGCGGCAAATAATACCTTGGTTCGGTCCAGCTACGTTGCATTTGCATATTTTTAAGGCTTGGTTCAAGTTACGTGAAACACCCTGTATATGTTCAACACTTACAATATTAAGGAGGAGGAAGAGGAAATAAAGAGAGAAGGCAGGGACGTTAACCAGAAATGCGTCTGGTTGGCTACCCTACTCTGGGGGACGGGAGAGAGGGAATAGAAAGATGAGATAGAGGGAGGGGAGGGGAGGGGAAGGAAAGCCGAGGTGAGCTCGCGCACTCAGGTGGAGGAGGGCCTGAGCGCGTCAAAGGCACAATATTAAAGTTTACAAGGGAACCGCGGGTTGAAGCAAAATAATCAAGGTTTGCAATTTGCTTCACTATTTTTGTTATATATATATATTTTTTAGCAGGAGAACTAGCTTGATAATGTTTCATTTTTTATTTATTTATTTCAGACACCCTCAGGGGCCACATGACATTAAAGAGGGGAGTGGTTACAGAGTAGTAGTGTAAAGCAAACAAACAAGTGCAGCCACTTCTGTTAATACAATGATTTTCGTGATTATACAATGTTAACAAGATTATACAATGATTACGAGAAAGCATTTGATTCAGTCGAAACCTCAGCAGTCATGGAGGCATTGCGGAATCAGGGTGTGGACGAGCCGTATGTAAAAATACTGAAAGATATCTATAGCGGCTCCACAGCCACCATAGTCCTCCATAAAGAAAGCAACAAAATCCCAATAAAGAAAGGCGTCAGGCAGGGAGATACTATCTCTCCAATGCTATTCACAGCGTGTTTACAGGAGGTATTCAGAGACCTAGATTGGGAAGAATTGGGGATAAGAGTTAACGGAGAATGCCTTAGTAACTTGCGATTCGCTGATGATATTACCTTGCTTAGGGGACCAATTGCAATGCATGCTCACTGACATGGAGAGGCAAATCAAAAGGGTGGGTCTAAAAATTAATCTGCAGAAAACTAATGTTTAACAGTCTCGGAAGAGAACAGCAATTTACAATAGGTAGCGAGGCACTAGAAGTGGTAAGGGAATACATCTACTTAGGGCAGGTAGTGACGGCGGATCCGGATCATGAGACTGAAATAATCAGAAGAATAAGAATGAGCTGCGGTGCGTTTGGCAAGCATTCTCAGATCATGAACAGCAGGTTGCCATTTTTCCTCAAGAGAAAAGTGCATAACAGCTGTGTCTTACCAGTACTCATGTACGGGGCAGAAACCTGGAGGCTTACGAAAAGGGTTCTACTTAAATTGAGGACGACGGAACGAGCTATGGAAAGAAGAATGATGGGTGTAACGTTAAGGAATAAGAAAAGAGCAGATTGGGGTAAGGGAACAAACGCGGGTTAATGACATCTTAGTGGAAATCAAGAAAAAGAAATGGGCATGGGCAGGACATGTAATGAGGAGGGAAGATAACCGATGGTCATTAAGGGTTACGCACTGGATTCCTAGGGAAGGGAAGCGTAGCAGAGGGCGGCAGATA
This sequence comes from Dermacentor variabilis, assembly GCF_050947875.1. NCBI lineage: Eukaryota > Metazoa > Arthropoda > Arachnida > Ixodida > Ixodidae > Dermacentor > Dermacentor variabilis. Next base: position 42,987,056 of record NW_027460280.1, on the reverse strand, counting down.
GTTGGGTGGGCGGATGAGATTAAGAAGTTTGCAGAGACAACATGGCCACAATTAGTACATGACCGGGGTAGTTGGAGAAGTATGGGAGAGGCCTTTGCCCTGCAGTGGGCGTAACCTGGATGATGATGATGATGATGACAATGTTAGCTTTTGTTTCGCGGGATGATGACAATGTTAGCTATTGTTTCGCGGAAAAGTTTGTTATCGGTGATGGCTACAATATTTGAGGGAAGATGGTTCCATTCCTGAGATGTCCTGGGGGGGTGAAAGACGGAAAGAATGACTTCGTGGGATATGAATGAATTCCTTACTGGGATGATCGACGCGGTTTGAAATGTACTGAGGCCGCAGGATGAAATCGTCGTGAAGCGTGGTGTGATTAAAAATTTTATGAAATAGCGAAAGACGGGCAATTTTGCGGTGGTTAGGGAGTGGAATAAGTGCTAGGTTAGTTTTCATTAAGGTTATACTCGCAGCACGGTTATAATTAGAAAGAATGAAACGGGTAGAGTTATATCGTACTAGTTCAAGTGACGTAATGAGATTAACGTCTCTGGGATCCCAAATTGCAGATGAATATTCAAGTTTCGAGCGTATTAGAGTCTTCTAAAGCTGCAACTTTTCAGTAGTGGGTGCTTTGAAAAAGTTGCGCCGTAAGTGCCCGAGCATGCGATTAGCATTGTTAATGACGTACTGTATATGCATGGTCCAATTTAAGTTATTTGTAATATGCATACCAAAATATTTATATGACACAACGGAATCTAAGGGAACGTTGTTCAGATGGTAGGTGCTAGGAGTACAATTAGATCTGTATATGCACATTATTTTGCATTTGTTAATATTTAATTTCACTAGCCACTTCCCGCACCAGTCATGTATATTATCCAGATCAGCATGGAGTGTTTTGGTATGATCAGTGCTTTCAATTTCCCGGAAGATAACACACTCATCTGCAAACAGATGTATGTTAGAAGATAATTTGGCGGTCAGATCATTCATATATATAAGAAATAATAGTGGTCTCAGCACAGACCCTTGTGGTACACCAGATTGAACTTCAGTGAGTGGAGAGTTACGACCGTTAACAGTAACAAATGGAAGCGGTTAGTAAGGAAATACTCTATGCATTTTAGAAGGTTAGGGTCGATATTTAGCAAACTTAGTATAAAAAGTAGTAGCTGATGGCATACTTTATCAAATGATTTACTAAAGCCCAAGAAGACACAGTCAGCGCACGATGAGCGATCCAGGATGCGATGAAGGGCATGAGTGAATGATACTAGTTGTGTTTAGCAGGAATACGATTTTCCAAAACCATGTTGCGCGTTAGTAAAATATGAGTTGGATTCTAGAAAGCTAGCCAGATTCGTGAAAACTACATGCTCTAATAATTTACAGCAGCTACTTCTAAGGGATATGGGGCGATAATTGAGAGGTGAATTTCTGGGACCAGATTTATAAATTGGAACCGCCTTCCCAATTTTCCATTCCTTTGTAAGCTCAAAAGAGTTAAGGGATTGTCGGATTGGTCGCATTATTGCTGTAATCCATACAAATGTGCAATCATAAATGTCAGGCACAAAAACAACATGGCAAACTCGGATATTGACGTTTGCGGGGAGAAGTTGTCGGCACCGAGAAGCGCACCTGCAATTATTGAAAGTTTTTTGCGCATGCTATCTACCTGCGTGTCCCAGCTAACGTGGGACGTGAAAATAACTCCCGAGAATTTGGTGCCCGTTGACGATTTCGATGCATGGATCACCATCTTTGAGGCCATCCTGTGGTCTAAATATTTTGCTCATGGCTCTGAAGATAATTACTTTCGTTTTATTCGGATCGATGCTGATACAATTTGACATGGATCACAAGAATAATTTCTGAAGAACAACCTCACATTTTATTTTTAGGTCGTCTGCATCGGCGACAGAAATTAGTTAACTGCTGCTGTCCGCATATATCAGAAAGTTTACTGCTACGCAAAAATATTTCAGAGTATTCCACTACGATGTCCCTCATAGCCTACGTTGCAATTATGGGATGTTGAAACCCAAGAAGTATCATTAAATGTTATTTATTTTCCTATATTAAATTCATTTTGCTATATGTTACTCAACACGACTGGCAAGCTGGAATATAAGGTGCTTCTTATTCACAGTAATGACGGACGTTCAAACAAAGAGAGTTGTCTTTAGCTGTTGCCTTACGTGCATAACGTAATCGGTGCTTAGGGGAAAAAAAATATAGGCACGTGAGAAAGTCCCAGAGATACATTGAGAATTCCTGTCCTTATGAACTCTATGCCCGGCATCGGACTGGTCCTTTTCAATTTCTTTTGCGGTCTTCTTACTATAGTTTGGACGCGCACGATTGCCCACCAATGTATATATAAAGCTCCTTGAAATTTCTGTAGCATCCCATTCACGGAAAACGGATTTTCCCATTTCAGTAATTTCACCATTGTAGTGACGTCTTTCTCCAGCGAAAGGAAGTATCTGCACAGATCGCAAAACAGCTCAGCTGACATCGATATCTTATCGCGTTCACACGCGATTTTGGTTTTGCACATCTCGGCGTTTGCTCTTGCTATGTCTGGCAACTCCACATTAATGGACCCGAGGTGTTTGATCGCACGGGAAAGAGCTTGTCATGCGTCGTAACTTTCATGATAATCCAGTATCTAGGCTGATATGTACGGGCGTATCCTCTCGTATTTATCAACGTTGAAATTCCGAAAGATTAATGCGTTATATGTCTGCTTTGCTGCTACAGCGGTGGAGCAGAGGACTGTCTCATCCTGTGAGTCCCTATGTATTGCACTGAAATTGAAATCTATTTATTCGTGTAAAGTTTGTAGCTATACCGCGCTCGATCAGCGGAGCTATGCGCATACGCGCAGAGCCTGATTGCACACGGAGAGAAAAGTGCACGCGCAGCACAACTTGCCACGGAGGCTAAACAAAACCTTACTGCGGCACTTATAGGCATACGGAATATTGTGTGCCCTCTCACGTTCAATGCATCATTATCAACCATACGCCTTTTCATTGGGAGGAGTAATTTTGGCGGTGCACGTCAGGCTGTGCCCGCGTTCGAATGCACTGCCTGGCGTGTTGACGCAGATAAATATTTTTTTTATCGGTAATTGAGACACGCGTTTAGGAGCGTGCTATGCGATAAAAAAAAAAGAAAGACAGGAACCTCAATAGTGGCATTCACCTCTATATACGAAATCCCGCAGCCTGTACATTTTAACAAGCCCCGCACAAGCTGCGCCTCTTCTAACGGCAGCTTTTGCGGCTGTACTGAACTCGCACAACGCAGTGCCTTGTGCAAGTATATACCGACGCGAAGTGCTCCAACGTCAACAAACCCGCTTTTCTCAGCGCGGACGTTAAATGTTTCAACTCTTTTTGCGCAGCGCGACGGCGCACACAAACGCGGCCGATTGTGTGCGAAGGGCGCAATGGAATAAAGCCCAGCACCGCACCCCCGCGTGGCGCGCTTTTTAGCGGCGAGAGGTGTACATAAATCTCCGGTGGGCGCATTCCGAAATCCCAGGCGGCGCCACGCTTCCAAAGCCGCTCGTTGAAGCGGCGCGAAGTCTTCCCAATTAGTTTCCCGAAGAGGAGGCCAAAGTGCGGACATCGAAAAGAAGCGAGTGAGATTCAAAAAAGAGAGAAGCCTTAGAGGCAAAAGAGAAATGCTCGGAAAAGGAGAACCTATCGCTGCCGAGGCAGTTGGAAGCCGCGGTTGCGCCACGTCCGGCCGTGGCGCGCCGTAAGCGAGCGTCTTTATATTTCGCCGTGCTTTCTCTTGGCCGCGGCCAGCTCGGGCGCACCATGCTCCAGCCCGAGACGTACAAGGGCTGCCCGTTGGGACGCTTGCGATGGCGCCGCGTCGAGCGGGGCCGGAGGAAAAGCCCCTTTCGCGACGCCATAAATCCGATGAACACGGCGGGGTCAATGAAGGCACCTTGTTTGGCGCCTCCGCGTCCTCGCGCTCGGGAGGCCGCCTTTCGCCGCGTTCCCTCGCGCGAGCTGTTGCTGCAGGGACGACGGCGCGACGCCCTCCGGTGGGCCGCGTTGTGTGCCACTCTGTGGTGGCTCACTTTCACTGCCTGCTATAGTCCCTCCACGCAACGTGCAGCGCAGAGCAGACAGCTGGCGCGCGGCTTCGCCGCCCGACGACATCTCTGCGTCCCTCTGTATTTTCCTTTTTCCGCAACAAATTTCACGCAGTAAAAGAAGGCGGCTCACACACATGCGCAGACGAGGTAACTTTAGTACTGGAGCACATCTTCACATTTCCGTAGGCAAGAGGCGCTCGTCGCCCTGTGTAACGGCAGGAACCACGCAGGCTCTGATGTTCTGCTTATATTTTGTTTTGGTTATTGAAATACTCTTATATATACTTAACTTCATCGCCAGTGGTCGAGGTATTACATGGTAACATGACACCTGGCGCCAAGGTCACACATTGTTGGATCCTTTAAATTTTACTGCGATTGATGGTAAACTTTAGGTCTCACAGTAATTTAGGCCTCATATCGGCATCATTTTGAACAAATATACTATTATTTAGAGTATATTAGCATAATTTAGGGCAATCAGTGCCTCTTGCCTATGAAAACGTTAAAATTGGCCGCTTTATAGGAAGCTGCCGGGTTTAGAGTGCGTAAGGTGTGTCAGCTGTCCCGTACGATTGATAAAGTATATAGTATACTTGGCACTACTAGACAGCTTAAATTTTTATTGCGTACAGTACATCGTTATTTATTATTATTATTATTATTATTATTATTATTATTATTATTATTATTATTATTATTATTATTATTATTATTATTATTATTATTATTATTATTATTATTATTATTATTATTATTATTATTCAGTGCTTAGATGGCATGCCCATCCGCAAGCTGTGTACAGGACCTGCGCTGCGTTCTCGATACCGTGTGGAACTCACTTGTGGCCTCTTTCCAGTGGCATAAAGCCGTTGAACAATGTATAAGTCTAATCCAACTGTAGTCCAGCTTGGAGTATTAAGACTTGGAACACAACAGTCGCCAAAGTTTGTTCCCTCCTCACATTGTTCCTCTTCAATCGCTGTTCCCATAACCACCCTTCCTGATGTCAGTGACAATTACGGTTACTGGGACTCCTCGTTCAAGCCAACGCGAAGGCGACATATACCCTGACGCTGCTGAAGAAACAAATTAATCAGGTAGTCCACATGATCCGCAGGGTCACCAACCGCTGCCATGGCCTAAAAGAATTCGGTGTCATGTGCATCATACACGCCTTAATCGTAAGCCGTATTACCTATCACGCACCTTACCACCGACTCGCCCATAAACAAACAAACAAGTTAGACAACCTCATACTCACAGCGATGAAAACGTCGACAGGCCTTCCTATCTACACCTCAGCAGTCAGCCTATTACAGACTGGTTTTCACCACACCATGGTCGAATTAATCGAAGCTCAGAAGGTCAATGTAGATCGATCGGAAAGCACGTACTCAGACAATTACGATACCCAACACCAGAGTATACCCCACGCGAGTCCCTGTCAATCGCACCAAACATCAGAGAAAACATTGCAGTGGCCCCCATACCTCGGGATACGCACTCCGAACACCATAGAGGCAGGCGCGCTGCACGTGCAATGGCACTGCACCGAGCATACGGCAACGACCGCGACACCTTCTATGCAGACGCCGCGTGCTACCCCGACATTGCAGCTAACGTGGTAGCGGTGGCCGACTGGAGGGACGAAACAGTATCATCAGCCACAGTACGGGCCGACAATTGCACGGAAGCGGAAGAATGTGCCATAGCTCTCGCCATCAGAGCTCAACCCCCAGATAATATATATTCTTACAGATTCCCAGCAAGCATGTCGAAACTACGCACAAAGCCGGATTTCCCCGATGGCTCATAAATTGCTACATAAGAACCAACATATCCCACTGGTTTACCTAGTTTGAACACCTGGGCATGCGTCTCTCCCTGGCAATGAGCGCGTTCACACGACAGCCCTAGGCCTCATCCTTCATGCGCCGGCGGAAGGCCAGTCAAACCCAGACAAGGTGGAAAAGATACCACTTACATACACGCATATACTACAACACTACAGACTACCCCGTAGCACGTTCCCTCCACCACACGTGAAACTGAATCGTGCAGATGCAGTCGCTTGTCGCCAGCTCCAAACTAACACTACGTTCCCTAGCCTTGCTCTCCGCCAAACTCTTTACCCTATCCAGTATCCCGAGAAATGTCCTTTCTGTGGAAGACACCCAAACCTCTACCATTCTACGTGGGAATGCTTCAAACCACCCGGCCTTCCTAGAATACCCAACGTCTCCCCATCCCAGTGGGAAGCCGCTCTTTCCAGCAAAACCTTAGACGACCAGCGATACCTGATTGGGCTGAGGATTGGGCGAGTTGGTATTGCATTCTAAAACTGGTACAGCGCAACATAGAAAGGAAGAAACAAGCCGAGCCGGCCAGATAAAGGAACCTTATTGACTGGGCCAGCCGGATAGCAGCAGCAAATGAGGCTCTGGACTGAGGGCTCCACCCCTTGGGACTTCATTACAAAATAACCAAATAAAGTTTTCTACTATTACTACTACTACTACTACTACTACTACTACTACTACTACTACTACTACTACTACTACTACTACTACTACCTTTAGACGCTTGACACCAGAAGCAGTAGACTTGGAACAGCAGAAACTGATAACACTGTGTTTAGATCGCAATGAGTTTTCCAGCGCTTTTGTTAATACCAATTCGACTTCTTCAGGAACTTATCTGAATAAACTTGCGAGGAACAAGACCTCTTCTGCTATATGACATTTTGCGCATCACAAGTTATCTTCTCTGTTTTTTTTTTTGCAATGTTGCATCGTTCCTTCTATGAACATCGTTAAAAGATATTGACGAGCAGAATTTGCTTCTTCGTAAAACTTGATGCAACATTGGCAAAATTGTAGAATGAGTCCAAATTTGAAAACATTACGAAAACTTCGGGGGAGTACCACGTCACCTCTTCCAAGTACTTTGGCGCGCGATCACTTATTTCACGTGATATATATTTCAAACCGTTCAGGTGGCTTAGCTTTGCCTGTTATCCTGCTGCTGCGCCTGCGCTTTTCGTATCTTTACTACCGCTGTCGTGCACCCTTTTCTTGATTTTCTTTAGCGCGCATGAAGACGATGCTCAACTGGATTCCCAAGATTCCAAGCGCGCACTGCCGAGAGTGCGTACAGCGGCAAGTACTGCCCACAGCCAATTAAATGTGCGTTGCGCGAACGTCCCCTGCTTCAGGCTAAATTCTCCGGGCAGCACTGAACCAGGTGGACTGTAGGCCATTTTCCGTAATGAAGATCCTTGGACCCTGGCCGTACACGTCGATGGCACAGAAAGCCACGAAAATGCTCCTGAAATACCTCAAGTCGACAGGTCTTGGGAACCGTGTGTAGACTCGTGCCGAACCTTCCACTGTGCTCTCTCTCTCTCTCTTCATACCCCCTTCCCCCAGTGCAGGGTAGCAAGCAGGACGTGCGTCTGGTTAACCTCCCTGCCTTTCCTGTCTTCTATTTCTCTCTTTCTCTCTAGCCGAGGCAGGAATCGGCTACGAGAAGTTTACCTCTCTGCCATGCGGATGCTTTGAGATGGGGATGAATTTGCCCAATGCAGCCACAAGGCACGCCCTGTCCCTTCCACGATAAAAAAAAAGGAAAAACGTTTTGTTTTACTGGTCTCGTGTCAGGTTACTGCAGCCTCATGCTCGGCCGCCATTCATGAAGACAGGGCGGTCTAAACAATCGGAGCTGCAGCGAATGGTCGAGTATACGGTCGCCAACAAACGACGAACACGGCATCCGCGTCCGCGCAGCGGGCACTGCAGCGTCTGCCGACTCATTCCTCTCTCGAGGACAGACGCTGCGAGACAGCACGCACACTCTCGTTAGCTGAGTCGAACACCGCACATACAAGGTGCACCAGACTGCACAGACTAAACCCTTCGCTGCAACTCATACCTCCGGCAGGACCGCGCCGACGCGAGGCGTCTCTTCTGTGTCGGTTTTGGTTGGGAGTTGCCTTCGAGAAAGCTTATTCAGCGCTCATTGGAATGGCTGACAGTCCTGCATGTGATGTCTGCGGCTGCGAGGAGAGCATTGACCACCTATTGTGCCACTGTCCTCAGTTTGAAGCACAAGGACAATCTATGACCAATGCATTCAGGAAATTAGGTGATCGTCTTCTGAGAGAACAGACAATACTAGAACACCGTCCCCATCGATCATCGACTCAGAAAACACTAAAGGAAATTTTGTGCTTTCTGTGAACATTCGGCTTGTGCTAACGCCTTTGACTCGGTAGTGCTGTTCGTGGACGTCTCTGTACCTCCATCATTTCTTTCTTTCTATTCTCCTACTCCCTTCGCCCAGCGCAGGGTAGCCAACCGGACTCTTGACTGATTAACATCCCTGCCTTCCTTATATATATATATATATATATATATATATATATATATATATATATATATATATATATATATATATATATATACATATATATATATATATATATATATATATATATATATGCCGACTGGCGCTTGGAAGTCCTATGCCAGCAACAAACCACGTGATCGATCAGCGCGAGCAATTGGGAGGGCAGGAAGCGGGGGGAAAGGGAATGCGATACTCTTAAACTTGTTTTTCTAGTGAATCTAGGTTAATTTCGACCGTCAGAAGAATTCCGCAATGTGCCCCGAAATTCACGTGAATGGGTGTTTCTTTTTTTCTTCTGTTTATTTTTTTCCCCACGAGAGTCGGTAGCATAGGCCTGATAATAGAGGCGCAGTTCACGCGGGAAACTTCCCGGTGGAGACATAAAATGTCACGCGAAAACTGGACAGAAAAGAAAGCGCTTTGCCGCTGTTCAGCGCACGAACTTGACACTGCCACTGATTTTTTACGACCGTTTTACTGCGTTTTTATCAGTCATGTGTCATCAAAGCCCCCTGAGCTTATATAAAAGGTGTAGCTCCATTCTTCTTTAACGTTTTCGCCGAAAGACACCCTGCCACGCGACGCCGTAAAACCGGGCCCCACGGCGTCTTCTTAAAGGAAACAAATAAATACTTTGCACAAGTGCAGAGAAAAATCTGCACCTCTCATGCGGTGTGGTCGTATACGGTCGTGTGACTGATCAACGTCGAAGAGAAGAGGGAAAAAAACACCGATTTCGCACATTTGATTCGCTAATCTAATCTCACGAAAGAAACACCTCAATTTTAACTGAATTCTGGGGCTTTACGTGCCAAAACGACGATTTCATTATGAAGCACGCCGTAGTCGGGGACTCCGGATTAATTTTCACCACCAGGAGATCTTTAACGTGCCCCCAATGCACGAGACGGGGGCGTTTTTGCATTTCGCCCCCGCCGAAATGCGCCTGCCGCGGCCGGGATGGGGTCCCGGGACCTCGTGCTGGCAGCACAACAACATAGCCGCTAAGCAACCGCGGCGGGTGTGTCAGCAGTTATTTAGCCGTTTACTTTGCCCTCGTAATATTTTATACACTAGCTTTCACATCAATTAGAGCTGGTTTTGCTCTGTAGTGAGTAGCTTGTTGAAGCGGTAAGACAACCCTTGTACAGCGCCACAGACAGCATGCAGTAACAGCCCCATTAAAAGCTTGTCAACCTGTTATAATACCCCTGTCACATGGGCCCACCGCGAACTCCTTATAACTCCTTCGTCTTTATCTCGAGGGAGATGCAATCGGTGTCACATGGTCGCCCTTCCGCTAAAGAAGTTTAATGGAGCTTTTGGTCAAGGGAGGATTGCGATCTCCGTCGGCGGCTGAAGGGAGTGCTGTCGTGCCCATACTTGCTGACAATTTAAGTATTGTTCGCATTAAAATTAATTTTGCGTGTGTTTGGAACATTTCTATTGAACTAAATAAAAGTTCAAGCACAATTCAGCAACAGCTGTGCTTGCTGCTGAACAAGTATACTCTCGATCCAGGCCGCTTGGCGCCATTTTTTTCTCGTCTTTCCGGGCGCTTACACGAACCCGACAGAATCGCGGTCGGCTTGCCGGGCTGGAATATGCCTGTCGAGTTCATGTAAAAGCTAGCCGGTTGGGCTGAACAAGCGTCGAGTCCGGCTGAGTCAGCCCGACTGCATGGGGCAGATTGACCCAGCTCGACGCGTTTGCAGCGTGCACGTAAACGCGGACGGGTCGGGCCTGCCATCGCCGAGGTTCGAGCGGGAACAATGGGGCGTCGCGATTTAGTAGCCGGCAGCGGGAATAGGAAAAGGCCAACATGAGGTTGTACTGTGCAGTGCAGCCTCATCGTAGTGATAATTGTCCCACGAAGACGGCAGCGGGAACCGGAAACACGGTTCGCACGAGTTGATGTCTCGGCTCGACGCTGCGTGCCGTCCTTGTTCAGACTCGTTAGAATGGAGTTCAGGTGAGCGCGGTCACGTCGGGCTCGATCAGCTCGATTCCTGACTCGACCAGCTCAAGCCGGGTGCATGTAAACGTGGCCTTTGTCGTGCTAGCCCTGCAGCGGTCGGTGTGGTCACTCATGACTGACACTGGCACAGTAGTCAAAATAAAAGGAGAGCTCAGGAGGTCACCGTGCACGAAAGGTTGCGTTTTAGTGCAGTTTGCAGCAGTTCGAATAGCAGAACGCAGAACACATACACGCCAGGCCGCAAAGAAACGCACAGGTAAGTACAAGGTGGGTAGCGTACGTCGCTGTCAGCACTGCTATGTTTAGCGAGTGCACTTTTATTTTTAACGAGCTGTATGTTTTTCGCGTCAAATATATTAAATAATATTCGTTTCGTGGAAGGAGCGTTAATTATAATAGCTGCGAGCGTAACTAGAAGTTAAATTTTCGTACTTGTACAAAAACCAAACACCGCTGAAAACCGCCTCTGCCGGCTTCTTTTGATAACTCTTTATTGGCCGTGTTAGACAACCACAACTTCCTCGATTGTGAACTCCCTTAGGAAGTATGGCGCTCCCTTATCCTAAAGGAGTGCCCGTGTGACATCGGTATTAGACGCACTGCGTGGTTAAATATAGGTCACCCTGGTGTTCTTCTTTTTTTTCCCTGATAGATAAACTGTTCCAAAATAAATGAACGGTTTCAACAAATATATGTGCGGCTAACTGTTTGCATGAATTTGTCACCGTAATTTTGTTCCTGTTCTGAAAAATTCAGCTTGGCTTAATTTTTTAGAGTACTTATATTGCCATAAAGGTCGGCGTAACCGTCTGCTCGCAGATTCTACGCGCGCCATGCAATTATTTTGCGCACATCCCATTTATTTTCCGCCGTGCCATGAGCGGAAACATGCCTCTATATCAATCGTTGAGACCAGTGTGTCACAGAAAAGCTTAAGCGCCTTCGTAGCGCGACTATGGAACAAATCCATAGCCCAAGCGTATTTTGTATAGTTCAAGGTGCCATCCCTCAGGTATACGTTCAGTGCAGAGATTAGGACAGCCCCGTGGAGCGTAAAAAGGTTGCACTAGCAGATTAAGTGTGCTACGCCCTCTTGTGCACTGCATGCAGGGAACAGTGGCAATTCTATCCACTTAATTTTTAATCAAGAAGTGTTTTGTATGGGCTACGTTCAGTCGACTACAGTGCAGACGTGTACGGCATACTGCCTATCAAGTCAACACGGCTTGCGGTAAGCACGCATCAGGTCGTATGTGTGCAAATGTGCATACTGCCGCTCCAGATAGCACGCTCTGAGCGCCACGCAAGAGGGTGACACTATGGCTCGTAGCTATAGTATCTGTGGTACTAGGTTTAGCTGGTAGCTATAATTACACACGCAGAAGGCTACGCGTAGAGGCGTTCAGACTCCTATCGCCTGGGCAGAGCGTTAGGAGGCACAGAAAGCGGTATTAAAGCGTTAGCATTAGGAGTGTCAAAGTGGGGGAACAAATGCAGTGGCGATTCAGCTGTAAATGCGAGAGAAATGCGTTAGCACCTCTTTGACGTCCTCGATCCATGATTGTAACCGCGTTCACCACATTGCAAAGTATTGTTGAGGGGCTCGCTAGACACACGTCCTATATCTCTTCGACGAGCAAAGTGCAACTGACTGGGGTCACTTTTTACACTCGGACATTGTTTGACATTTTACACAAGGTTTGACATTGTTTCTGGTACTAGCAAACACAGCCGATCCTTCAGGTGCTGAGTAATTTCGCGCTATAGTCCCACGCAGGACGTGCGGACTCCCTGAACCAAGAGAGTCATTGCGCTGTGCGGCGGAGTGGGCGGTACGAAACTATACCGAGCGTGGTTGAGGGGCCTAGTTCAAAAATTCATATCTCGCTTAAAACGAAACTCAAAATGAGATAAGGACGGAACTTGAAAGCCAAGAAACAAGCCTATATATGTAATGCATTTTGTGTAATATTTTTACATGGAGCACCTCACTGCGAAAATCAGTGCTGAAAGTGGACCAAAACTGACATTCTGGTATGTTGGTAATGTTTTATCATAAAATCTCTACAATGTATCGGCGCAAGAAAGTCTTTAACGTAAGGCATAGTACTAGGATATTCCAGAAAAAATAATTACAATAAACCAATCAATAGCAATTTCGCTAGTTAATGGTCAAGTTGGTGCATTTTCGTCAATATTTGGTGCTCTTAAAGCCCTTTTTCTCACCAAGATTGCCAATAGACACCATAGAACATTGAAGACAAACCTTTCTAGGTTCACCAGGCGAAGTTGTGCAACTATGTAAACGAAAATGTATTTTATATTAATTTACTCGCAGAACTATGTTTCACGTACTTGAATAAACATTGGAAGCACGTCACGTGATAAAAGAAACCTTTCTTCGGCAGAAATATGCTGCAAAATTACTCCGAGCAAGCTAATAAATAGCAATGAATTTTACAAGAGAATATGCTATGGTCGAGCGATACGTCTAGGACATTTGGCATGGGATGACCGCTGTGAAGTTTCTGTGAAGACCACCGTTGTTAAGGCCTCCTATAGTCACTGCGGTTTTCTTCGCTAGGACGCTGACTGGACTGTGCGACTGGTTTTGAATGCACAGTGGACGCTGTTGTGTGTGCCGCGCATGCCACACCTTCTCTCTTTCAGTTTTATTTCCCCTTGTCCCTCTCTCAATGCCTATAGCAACAACCTGGTTAATCCTGCCTCTCTCTTATTGTGAGGCAAGTCGAAAGATTATCACGTATCGATTGATATTGAGCCCATAGGCGGAACAGCTATTAGCTGTTAAGGCTTCGCCTTTAATTACGTAGCGAAGTTATGTCGTATAAACAGAACCTGACGTACGCTTACTCCAAAAACGCAAAAGTGCGTTCGTAATTTCAGCAGCTGTCCTTACTTGCAGGTATATCCTCGCCAGCAGATGCTTTGAAGGCACTGGTCCGGTGTGATAGCATAGTAGTCGACCGACAGGGCGTTCATTGTGCCCTCGAGGTGGAGAGAGAGAAAAAAGCTTACTTTCGAGACAATTTTTGTGACAAAGGCGAGCGATGTGGCAGCTTTTGGTTACCTACGAAGAGGGGCGTCACGTTTACCACGAAGACGCTAGAGGACGAGGATGAGAGCGGCAGGTGTGATGTGTTTGAAAAGAGAGAAGGAGAAAGCAGCTTGCGCAGGCACGTGCTTGGGCGGCCTGCACGCTCTACTTTTCCCGACCAAGGTGGACGCGCCGCCGCTGGATGCCGCCGCGCTGCAGCGCGCACAGGAGCTCGTCAGCGCAGAGCGACGGCGGTGCAGTCGGCGGTGGCCGATGAGATCACGTCCCGTCGCCGAGTCAGCAGCGGGGGCCGATAAAGCGCGGACGCTATTTCCTGGACGCGTCGATCAGGCGTCGTCCCAAGATGGCGAGTCCCCGCTCCTCCTCTTGCCGGTGTGTTCCGGTCGGGGAGGGTTATCGTGGCCGGCCCCCGAAGGATCGCGCGGCCCAGTCATCAGCTCATAAAACTCCATTAGACGGGGGAAATTGCTGTGTAAACGCTTATCTCTGGCCAGATGAATTGTATAATGGGTGCGCGCGACGTCTTATCTGAGAGCGCCCCCTCGAAGCCGTCGTCTGACGACTCCTTTATCGTCTCCTTTGCGCCCGGGGTTTTCTCCCCCAACCTTCGGCGGGGAAGAGCTCGGGCTCCGCCGCCGCCAATTCGCCCCCACGAGCGATAAATGAGCCTGGGGCTCGGCCGAGCGCGGCACCGCGCTCGCCGCTAATTGGCAAAGTGCGCCGGGCTCCTTCTCCTCGCAGCTCTGGCGCGCTGCGGGAAAAGCCGCTTTCCTTCGTCTCCCGCAGCCGTCGAGCTGCTAACGACCTGCTTGCGCGGGGGGGAGGAACTGCGTTTCGGAAAAACTTGCTCGAGTGCATTGCTGTGTCCGCACCGCATCGCCCGTGGCGCCGACGTGCGACAAGGCCAAATAAGAAAAAATTTCTACACGTGCGCCGCACGGGATCTTTCGCACTTTGCTTCCTCCATAGATGCTTCGCTCGCTTTTTTTTCCTTCTTTATTATGTCTCTCTTTCTTTTTGCGATTCTCATCTGTCGCGCCGAGAGCCCCTGCAGTCACAGCGGCCTTTCGCGATCACGAAACGCATTACTGAAGGCGACGAGGCGCAGAGTATGATAAATAAATGAGCCTAGCAGCATGTCGCGCAGGATGTGAACAAACTTGAAGGGAATGATAACCAGAAGGGCTGGTGTTCTCCCCCGACGCATTGCTTTTCTTTTTTCCCGCAAACGACTAAATGAACGCCTTCTAAAGTAAGCCATGGTTACTACCATCGCATGAATTGCTCACTCGCATGAAGAAATTGCTGGGGTACGCCTGACTGATATTGCTTACAGTCGAGCGCGTTATAGCATGATACCGAGATGAGCACGGCGTCAGGAATCCAGGCATCAGCCATATCCAAGAAATCATGAGAAATAGCTGAACGTATAAACTGGGAAGGTTCATTGTGTAGCCGTGATGAGAGGATGACCGCCGTAGCTCACCTTGGCCAAAATTGATGTGCCAAGTGGTACTGAGTGTCCCGAATTTTTATTTAAAAGCGTGACACCTGACACGAATTAAGTGTGAAACAGCTGACACCTCATTCGGAAGAGAAAACTAAGTACAACGACATGTGAGCCGGCAGCGTCATCTGAGCAAGCACAGCTTAATGTCAAGTAGTGTACCACAGACTACGCCGCGGCAACTACGACAGTGAGCAAGCGAGCAAGCCAACAGCCTCCCCCCCCCCCCCCCCCCCCCACATCACATAAACTTCAATGTTAACTCGACGCTGTTCAGACATGTCTTCTTTTTTTCATAGAGATAGAGAAACGTTTAATGATAGTAAATGTGTAGAGGCAGGCCGGAGGAGCTCGTCTCTGGTCTACTACTCCATAACAGAAGTTAAGGTGTAGGGACTGTGCCTATACGGTGTCTATACCGTACATTGGACTAGCACTCTCTGTAATATTGAGTCGTCACCTGACCTTCCCCTCTCCTTTTTTTTCCTTTCTCTCCCTAACTCTTTTTGGAGAAATTCTGGCATGATTGCCTTCCAGAGAAGGTGAATACATGTAGTAATACTGTCTTGCCTCCTGTTAATATTTAAACGTGAACAACACTATCCGTACATAACGACTGAATGCACGAGTTCTCAGTGTTCTTTCCTGACCTGGACGGCAAGATGGCTATGTGGCTTATTAAAATTTAATAGAGAAAGGCACGCAAATACTTCACTCTATACAAAGAGTCGCCAATCACAAATGGCACCGAAAAAAAAAAGAGAGAAATGAGGTATGTGGTCCCGGCTCATGCTTAAGTGTGGTTCACGGCTAAAGTCATTACAATATGGTCAAACATCAACGTGGCATTTCGGACATGCCGAATAAGAAAGAAATCCGGCTGAACACCTTTCTTCCAAAATGTACCTGTACTGAGGTCCTGTAGGACTACAGGGGACTTAAACAAAACTGAACGCTTAGCTGACTGCTCAAATATTACTAGCTACTACGGCTGTTAGGAGCACAGGCTAATATGCGACTTATTGTCTTGAGCACCTCCACATCCAGCGCTTCCACTAGAGCCCTTTGGAAGACATAGTGTTGCAAGCGGCACACTATTGTCAACCTGTGTGGGATGGGTACACATGGCCGATCCCAATACATGGTGTGACAAGCTTACCTCAGGAGTGGACCTCGAAAGTACTGAGCTATAGTGGCCATATAGTAAGCAACCAGTTACTCTGAGCACAAGTATAATTCGGGTATAGGTCGAATGAGTACACCTTATCACAAGAAACTTAAAGGCCGACCGGCCGTTGCTGGCGATGGCCGACTAAATTTTATTGCCTTTTTTTCCACAGATTGTACACCACCATATATATACATTGATTCCGTGGAGGTTGACAAGGAATAACAAGGAACCTTAGTTTTTTTGGTGTCGGCTTGGTACTCGCCCACGTTGGCATCCACGCTCGTCCCTGTCTTGTCTCGGCATTCTTCTCGTGTCTCCGCGCAAACTTCTTCAGTGTACATTTCTGCTAACTAACCCGATTACCTGCTCTCCTAAGTAAAGCATAAGTTTGTGGCAAAGTTTGTGCAGCACTGAGCAGACCGCTAGCGCCGGCTGTTGACAATGGTATCCGTTCTATTTACACTAAAGGAGACACGTACGCAACCAGACCTCACGGAAAGACTCTCACTTGCGGGGCAAGAACATCAATGTATTCCTCGAAACTTATGAGCTGCGGCGTCCAGTGCCCAGAAGCATAAGCATGCGGCACCTCCTATGCCATCGGTGATAAGCCTGGGAAAGACAAGTCTCATTGTCGAAACCTTGGCCCCGAAAACTTAGTTCTCTATTGTTCGACCACTTTTGAGCATTGGTATTTAAAAAAAAAAATTGTCGCTGACCTCGTTCGAACGTGCGGCCTTTCATAAGCGAATGAAACCTGCACGGTTTGACCGACATCTATACCTGATAGATAAAGTCAAAATAACGCAGTCAAAAGCGTGGCACCAGGCCTCCTTAGAAATCAAAGAAAACGCTGCTCGTTGCTACACTATTGAAGTAGCATTGAAAGCGCGTTACTTTGCATGGGAGTGTGGATGACTGAGTATACTACATGATATGGCTCCAGACGGGGACGTTCTTCGAGGACTACTAGGATAAAGGTCATGGACTAACATTGAAGAGAAACTCAACCTACTATAGGAGTTGAGCATGCGAGGCCTCTACAGTGAGGAATACTAGGCGAAATTACACTTACATACCAGATACACGCAGCCACTCCTTCAAGCATGCACGTATCCTTTTATTCACAAGGTGCTACTTGATTTCCGCGTTTTATGACCAATTTTTTGTACGTTTCGCATACGCATTATACATCATATATAGTGCACCTTCTGTACTGTCGTTTTGCAGACCTACGGTCACTGATAATGGCGTCTTGGATTGATAAATTGTAGGTGGTCAGCCACGCCTACAGTCAAAGTGAGCGACTGCATCTTTGATCTCAGAAATACACGTATAAGGGGCCACAGCGAAAGCATTCAAGATTGTAAGTCATTAAGGCAAGGCTCACATGTGGCGGGCATAACCGGACTTTTGTTTATACTAGGTGCTGTGAAAGCGGTACGCGTAATAAAACTTCGCTTAAAAGGCCACCGCACAACGCTAATCGCGCGCGCACACACACACACACACACACACACACACACACACACACACACACACACACACACACACACACACACACACACACACACACACACACACACACACACACACACACACACACACACACACACACACACACACACACGCACACACACGCACACACACGCACACACACGCACGCACACACACGCGCACACACACACACACACACACACACCACTTTCATTTCTGTTTATTTATCATTTCTTTAATTCAATTAAGAACAGCAGATAGTTTCGCTTATGCTGTCCTTCGTGTGATTATTTGTTGGCATCTTATGATTGGTAAAATAACGGGCCCTTCAGTTTCCTTTCTTCTCGTTCTTATATATATATATATATATATATATATATATATATATATATGAGTGGCGCTGGCTAATACTCCCAGGGCTAGATCTGGTAAACATAAATATACCCAAGTTAGTAGACGGATTGATAGCTGTCGCCGTAGCACAACGGGTAGTGCAACGTACGTGTATGTTATGTGGCGGTTGTGTGTTCGACTCCCACAGGCGGGAAGCCATCTTTTCGTCCACTTTCATTTCCCATTTATTCATTCTTTTCTTATGTTTCAATTTCAACCACAAATAATTTTCCCGGTGCTTTCGTTGGCTTCAGCATCTGTTGGTCTTATATGGTCATTATTATATATATAGTTGGCAGAATAAGAGTTCCTGGCAATTGTTGAAATATATTAAAAAATCGACGTTAATATACAGATACACAACAGATTATAGTTTGTCGAAGATACAATAAAAGGGTCTAGTAACAGCTAAGAAAATTAAGCGATAACGTAGTAGGTACACTCGTCTCACACAGTCCCATTCCTGGCAGGTTTCTATTTGCTGCATAAAATACATCATACTGTTCCGGACGCCCCATTGTTTCGGGAGTTCGCACTGTCCCGGAGCAATTATCGCGTTACGTTGATGTAATAATCAGCAGCCTTTCATGTACTTCCTAATCCTATCTTAAATATACAAGCCATGTTTTATTGGACATCGACGACTTCCTGATATCAGATAATTCCCTGTTCGTGACGTTAGGTGCGGTTTCACTCTAGACAAACATGCCCCATAGTGATGGCATTCAGGCAGTTATTCATGCATACGATAGGTCACCTGATGAAAAACCCGTTAGAAGTGACACACTGGCTACATTGTTGAAATTAATTTTACAACTCAATAATTTTGAATTTGATCCCCTGCATTACCTTCAGATAAGTGTCACACCAATGGGCACTCGCATTGGGCCTAATTATGCTAGCATTTTTATGTCTGTTTTGGAAAATGACTTTATTAGCAATCGCGTATTAAAACCACTTTTTATAAGCGATTTATAGATGACATTTTTCTGGTCTGGACTCATGGTGAAAATGAACTATTATCCTTTATTGCTGATTTTAATGGCACCCACACATCCATTTCTTTTTCACATGAGTACTCTCGTTATACGATTAACTTTCTTGACGTTACATTTGTCCTAACAACAAGCTGACCACTAAACAGTACAGAAAAGCAACGGACAGTCACCGTTATCATCTCATTAATAGTTCGCACGTAACACATTGCAAAACCAGTAAACCGTACAGTCAGGCGCCCCGCTTTAAGAAGCTTTGCTCGGAACAGGCAGACTTTTATTAAATCTGTAAGCAACTTCTCGAAGCTTTAATCAAGCAGGAATAACCACGTTGTATTGTTGATGATGTCGTTAAATTAGCCGATGCGCTGAATGGCAAGGATTTGCTATTCGCGCAAAAAAAGCAGTCGTACGTTCAGACTCAAAGTAACCTTGTTCTAAACCACTTAGCGTCGGTCCTAAGTGCTTCGTCAATCCTTAAAAAAAAAACATTTCAACATACTAGCGCAGAGTGAGCACCTTAAATTGATATTTCCAGAACCACCTCGGGTATATTCTTCAGACGGTCTTGTAATCTGCATGACATCCTAATGTCATCTATAAAATGAGGATACCTGAATCTTCGGGATGCCGACCTTACAAGGAAGCACAATTCAAGGTTTGGGCAGGCATGAAGATATCATGTATTGCCAAAAGCACTGCATCCGACTTCTACATGAAATTAAAGGTAATTTCACGTGCGACACAAACAACTCCATCTATTTGCTCGAATGTTCTGTTTGTAAATTACAGTACATTGTAAAAACCGAAACGCCATTCAGATCCCGCCTTAACAACTACGCTGCTACTTTTCCTAATCTTCCGCTATCAAAACATGTACGCATTCCGGCCACTCAATTGATAAAATCACCGCAACAATCCTTCAATCTAGTTTTCGTCCCCCGCACGAAAGCGAGCTTTGAAAATCGTATCTAATTCAGGAATTTAGAGAGGTAACTTGTGGAATCAATGAAAGTGCTGGCAAACTTTTCTTCTTACACGTTTAGTGTGCTAACTTCTCGTCACTTTCGTCACCCCTTATTGCTATCATACATATATATATTTTTCCTTATGACTTTTTGGCTGGTATGATGTCGAAATGTTTGCATGTGCGTTTCTTGCTGTCGCATGTTTTCCCTACATTTCTCTTTTATTTGGACACTTGATTGTGCGGGTGCCACGTGTCCATTGCCGCCATTTTCCTTTCTTTTCTTTTCTTTTTTGTCCGAATGCGCACGCGCCCATTTGCTGCTGTGCCACGTTTTTCTGGAGATATCAGGTGTCGTGTTTACTTACCTTTGTTTTTTTCTACGCGTGCACTTCTTGTTGTCCCACGTTTCGCTCATATGTCACGTGTCCTGTTTACATACATGTTTTTTATCAATTCGTTATTAAGCCAGTAACAGTGCTGTAATACGTCACTGACACGTACAATGTTACGTTAATGTTACCTCATATATCTCCACCGTTGCATGTGCGCATCGATCCGACGAAGGCCGGTCCTGCGGCCGAAACGTCAATAAAGCCGCATTGCTTTTTCTTACCTGCTTCTGTTGTTTGAAATAAAAAAAAACAAATATATCTAAACAAAACAGTATCCAACTCCTATTCTCAAAGGGGACTTTTTCGAAGCTGTTCCTCCTCTCTACCAATTGCACCGTACATGTACAGCGGCGCCCGTCGTCTGAAGAACACAGATCTTGGGCAAGGTTCCTCGGCAATACGTGCACATGACAAGGATGTCCTTGAGAAACACCCCTCCACTTCAGTGCGTGCGAGTAGAGAGAGAGAGAGACCGAAGAAAGGGGAAAGGCAGGGAGGTTAACCAGATGGGAAGATCCGGTTTGCTACCCTAGGCTGGGGAAGAAAGGGGGGTGAGGTAAATTGATTGCAAAGTAGAGATGAAGAAAGAAAGGAGCATAGACATACAATCACAGTCGGTCACTGTCACCGCATACCGTCACCGCACAGCACTGTAGCACATGCAGCACTATAATCATCTGTTCAGGCTACAGCCACTTGTCCAATTCTGTTGCCCTTAAAAAGTGCAACAGTGCCCTCGTCAATCTCCGCCGCGATGGCTTGTGATATCGGCATTCTAAAATAAGTTCATCAGTTAGACGTCTTTGGTCAAAGCGCGCTATCGCGATTGCGAGCGCTCGTCTCTGCAAATTGCATCGAGGGCATTCACAGAGAAGGTGTTGAAGAGTCTCCTCGCTACCACAGTCATCCCACGAGGCGTCGTCGGCCCATCCGATTCGGAATGCAAAAGACTTAGTGAGGGCGAGTAGGTACTGAGTGCGCCTTCATGGTTACAATGGTTTGGCACGGAAATATGAGAGTAGCTGCCAAAACAAGGTAACCACTGCAGTTGGGAGGCGGCTCTACTCCTCCCCCCTTCTCGCTCCCCCCCCCTCACTCTTCTGGAATGGAGGTAGTGCGTCGAGCGGAGGAATGCTTTAGAATTCTGGATATTTTGCTCATTTTCGAGAAATGCGAGACCACCTTGCGAAGCGTGTAGATATAGAGTAATCATATGTAATTATATGAAATAAACTAGACCCCGGCGCAAAACTTGTGAATGCGTGTCCCCCCTCCCCCCTTTTCCTCTTTTTTGGGTTTTTTTTTAACTTCATCCCTTGTAGTTTTATGCCCGAACGATAAAGGCATGTGAAGCTCCGTACGGATTTATTTATTTATTTATTTATTTATTTATTTATTTATTTATTAGGGATACTATCAGTCCGGTCAGGACCAAGATAGGAGTGGAGTAATAAAAATACAAAAAGGGTGAACATACCAGGCAGAACACAAGCACCATACAATCGGTGCTGAATTACACACTTTAAAACGGTACTGATCTGTCCGTAACAAAGTACACAGAGTCTCAATATGACTAAACACAGAACGCTGGGAAAACACTACATGTTTAACCCAAAAGCCAAGAACACAATGCGTCAGGAGCTTGACTTTAACAATTATAGGACACCAGCAGAGAAAGCATCTACATTTGGAGCGAGCACTACATGTTCAGGAAGTTTGTTCCAGTCTTTCGCTATGGAAACGAAAAAACAATGCTGATAACACCGCTTAGAAAACTTTAGTTCTTTTACGTGCCAAAGACGTTTATCCCGAGTGACCCATGATGTGGTTTCGCTTATGTATTGCTGCTTTTTGATGTGTACTATGTTGTTCATGATTTTGTAGAAAAGAATTAGCCTTTTTTGTTTCCTTCGGTGTTAAAGAGGGACCAAGTTAGCTAGGGTATAAAGCGGCGTTACTGAGTCTTGTCGTCGGAAGCGAGAATAGATAAAGCGAAGTGCACATCGCTGCGCTCGTTCCAGTTCAGTTGTGAGTGTTTGAGTGTACGGATCCCATGTCTCGCATGCATATATCATTATTAGGCGTACCAGCATCTTGCAAGCAGTTAGTTTAGTATCCAGTGTAGCATGTTTAAGTGAACACCTAATGAATCATAATCTTTTCTTGACCCTAGCAACAACGTTAAGTACGTGTGTATTCCAGCGGTGGTCACTCCCAAGTATGTATATTCTGTCAGCCGATTCAGTTTGTTTCCCTGGATTGAGGATTCAAATTCAAGCGGCTAGCGTCTGTGTGTGACTGTCATATATGCTGTTTTAGTGGGGTTTAAAGACATTTGCCACTTATCACACCATTCGTTGATAAGGCACAGATAATCATTGAGCTTAAGTTGATCATCAACAGAGTTAACATGAGTGTAATGCCATCTACTTGTCCATTTGCGCCATATAGCTGCGTCCATTTAAGATGTAGAAGGCCGCGTCTTTTTCGCGTCATCACAGCGGTGAGCCCCGCAGAGAGCTGCGTTCCAGGACAAGCCGCGCGGTGCTAGCGTATATGTACACTGCAGCGGCGCAAGATAGGTGTGAAAAAGGCTGCCACGATTTCAACAGCGAGCGTGGAGCAATACGAGCTCCATTGTGTGGCGCCCACTCAGCGCTGCCGGGCTCGGCCACCGCGTTTATCGTGCGTGCGTGGCGGTGCACTGAGCGAGGCGCGAGGGAGGCACCGCGATAGAAAACGGGGGGGAGGCGGCTGTAGTCTGGGCGCTCTTGATCGACCTGCGCGCGCCCGTTAATCGAGCCTCGGCCGGAGCGTGCGGCGTCAACGCGGAGGGGGGGGTGTCGCCTTTTGTGCGGCCCCGAGTGCGCGTGGCGTCCGTATCGGTTCAATTCCATCTCCCGGCCCCCGGCGCGGCCCGAGAGCCAATCCGGGCCCAAGGTGCGCGCCGTTTTTCAGCCGCCGCCGTCAGCAGCTATCGGCGAGAGATGGGCGGCCCAGATTGGCCGGCCCTTTGTGCGGCCGCCAAGAAAATAGGCATCCGTGTAATGGCAGGGAAAATTGAAACCTTCTGGCGCGTTCCAAGACGCGTCCCCGTGAAGTGCGAGCGGCCCCATCTATCAGGCGCGCGCGGGCGCCGCCGATAGCGCTCCTCGGCGCGCGGGGCCTAACGAACGCCAATTGCAGGTATACGCACATCTCCCTCCCTCGGAGGAGGAGAAGGGAGACGCCGGCGTCGATAAGGCGCTCGCGCAGCTCCTTATGGCAAAATCAATTGATTCCGTTGGCCATTGTCGGCGCCAGATCGAATTTCAATTTCCGGACGGACAAAAGGCGCGCGCGGTCCGTCGCGCGCGCCTCTGGCCGTCACGCCAGCAGCAGCGGTCGCCGGAGTGCCGCGCGGCTTTCAATCAGGCCCCAGCGGCGGCCGGCAATTAACCTAATGCGCGCGGGCCGGTCGAAGCCGTTCGATGCTCTGCCGACCTGTGGCTGCCGAGCAGAAGCAGCTGCCCTCGCGCGACGTCTAAATTAGGGCCGCCCTGTCAGCGCCGTAACTCAAACCGGCGGCCGCGGGAGGCGCGCTCGTAAACGCGCCGCTCGCTACTTTGTCCCCGCCGGCAATTTACGGGCCCCGCGGGGGTGCCGCAGCCACCTGGCGCAACCCTTCCGCCGTACCTGCAGCCACTCCCCGGCGGGCGGCATCGCAGGAGACGTCCTTGCTGCGCCGGTCGACCGCTGGGCGCGCGAGCACGCAGCGTCGCGCAGGCAGCGTGGAGGGACCGGTCGGCGCCCTCCCGCTGGGGCAAACAGCGCTGCAACAAAGCGCGGCGCGTCGTGACCGTGTTTCGACGGTACATTATGCGCCACCTGCAATGCCACGATTCGCCGACCGATTTATTGCCCGCGCGCAGCCTGCCTTTCACTTTCATCGCGTTACCTTGACCGGGATCCAGCTTTGTGCCGGCTTTGGCTACAACTTCCCAAGCCACTGCGCGCGTGGCCATGGGACTGACTACGGACCGTCCTGTCAGCCTCGTAACGTATCCGCAGAGCGTCAAGGCATGCTGCGTGAACGAAACTCGCGCCTTCGCCTATACGTTGCTTCGAAGAGAAGTGCCCCGCAGCAGGTCCAAGTAGCAGCTTTGGTTGCGCGTCTTCAATTTTGTCGGCACTTCATCTTTCGTAGCTTCCCCTACCTTCTCACGAAAATTTCAAATACTCGTTGCCCCGTATGAAGCGACGCACATCGGTCGGTATACAAACAGGATGGGTAATTTTATATATATATATATATATATATATATATATATATATATATATATATATATATATATATATATATATATATATATATATATATATATATATATATGCGCTCCACAGCATTTAGCGAGCGCACTCTTTCTTCGACGACGCATCGACCACCACTGATTGTTGGCACCCTTATCAACACCAAGGCTGTCGCGGGCGGGCCACGCCAAATAAGGTGCAAGCTCTGCCATTTACTGCTGTGGAACTTGTTTGAGGGCGGTGCTTTTTGATAACAGCTAATAGAAAATAGAAATAGCCAATTCCAATTAATTAGTAAACTGAATGGCATCAACAAAAAATTAACTGGCGGCTACTCTACTCGACTGTGAACAATATGCACTTGGGTATCTTCGCGTAGAATGGCCTGTCTTTCTTTAAAAACGCGATGCAGGATAGCTGGGACACCTTGCATACCGGTTGCCCCACGTAAGTTGAGCCAAACATTAAAAATGTGCAAATGCCACGTGGCTGGACAGAACCAAGGTAGTGTCGCTTGCCCCTGCTTGGAGATAGGTTAATTTTTGCATTCCGCCTAAGTGTACAATTGGACTTCATTATTTAATCAGCTACTGAAATATTATCTTTAGAATGAAAGTGTCAATGAGAGAATTGCAGAGCAACATGAAAAACTCCCGACGCAGCATGCTCTCGCTCAATGCGTGCTACATAAAAGTGTTTTTTCCGAGCGTGAAAGCAGCCCGCAAATACACCAAAAACCACCCCGCAACTGGTCACTCGCGGGACTTTGCGTGCATTCGAGGGATTTTTCTCATGCTCGGAAAGCACTCTTATGGAGCACGTACAGAGCAATAGAAAGCTGTGTCGGGAGTTTTTCATGTTGCTCTATAATTTTCTGCTTGATACTTTTCATCTAATTATAATATTTGAGTTCATTAATTAATTAAGACTGATTACGTAATTAGGCGCAATGCAAAAAATGATCTGAGTATCTCCAATCGACGGTAAACAACCTTACCTTGGTTCTGTCCAGCTACGTGGCATTTGCATATTCTTAACGTTTGGCTCAAGCTACGTGGGACAATCGGTATACCATGTTCCCCACTGTAACTTGCGCCAAAATTTAAATATATGCACGTGGCACGTAGCTGGACAGAACGAAGGTAATATTGCTTCAGGTCGCTTGGAGCAAGACAGACTGTATTTTTGTATTTCGCTTAATTACAAAATTTGTTATTATTAATCAAGCAACTTCTTAAATATTATATTCGGAGCAAGAGTGTCAATGAAAAAATTGTAGACCATCCTGAAAAATTCTCGATCCAGCTTTCTGTTACTCAATAAGTGCTATATAAAAGTTTTTTCAAGCCTGAAAGAAAGCCCGCGAAACACGAAAAATGTTCATACATAAGAGATAAAGAAAACAAAGGCTGCGCCTGAGCTATTAAATACACCTAAGCTTATTAAGATGAGTAAGGAATGGGAATCTTCTGAACCGTACAAACGAAGAAATTTATGAAAGCTACGAAATAACCCTTTAGCGCCAGTGACTTATGCACCTGCAAGAGCACGTTCCTGTATCGGCAGATTGACAGCCAATCCCGAAGCCTCCACAAAAACCGGCATGGTAATGTAACGATGCGGGCAGCACATGTTCTGGAAAGGTGTGTTCGACAGCTAATTGAACAGGCCTATGTTATCTGGGCGTGTACTGTTTCGCACCTCGCTACCGCGCCAGTTCAGAGTTCAAGCTTGCAAGTGAAGGTGCGAGCGGCCGATGGCGCCGGCATCGTTTCATGCATTCCATATGTCCACTGACGTTACGAGTAAAATTAGAGCGTCACGCGACTCTTTTGTGGCGCTTATCGGCGCCCCCTTCCCCCCTCCCCCATCCTCAGACTTTTTTCATGGGGAGCGCCTGACAGCCCTTGGGCACTCGCGTCCATAATCACGGCTGCCATGGTTGCGATCGGTACAGTCCGAGACAGCGCTGCTGTCGTGCCCTCGCTTACGCCCTCTTTGTCTGCCAGATCCAACCTGTGAAAGCTCTCCTCTTTTCAGGGCGACCCTTCTTACGCCTTCGGTTCCGCAATCTGGCTCTTTCCAATGCATGTGCGCGCGACAGACCATTTAAGGGCCCTTCACGAGTACGCGGTCGGTCGCTTCCTTCTGTACACGTATACCGCCGCTGCGGCTGTCGGGCGATGTGACTTCCTCGCGATATCGCAATATTTGACGGCGGAATAGACAGCGTTCTTGAGCTCTTTGCTCGAGACTTGTATTGTCGTGACGTGTTTAATAAAGGCTATATTCTGCAATATTCACGATGGCGTCCTTTTGCACGAAAGCAGGAAATAAAGACCGCCGAAGGCATTTTGCCAGAGCGTTACTTTCATACTTTCGTGCTGTTGAAAAGTCTTCCGGCGGCGCTGGCCCTCCGCTAAAGACGGTAGCATTGTTGCCAATAGTTGTTGTAACAGAGGCAGGCCGGAATGACGCACAGGCAAGGTCAAAAGTTTATGGGATGCGCGTTCCACAAAATAATATCGAATGTCAGCCCACTTTCTTTATGTTAGCCACGCACAGCTAGTATATACATGCCGCGCACTTGAAATTTAGGCACGCGCGCCCAGGCTCAGGAAATATTCTGGTTTTTATCGGTTCCTGAATTCCGTATGCCTGCGGGTGTGTGCGTGTGCGTGCGTGTGCGTGTGCGTGTGCGCGTGCGTGCGTGCGTGCGTGTGTGCGTGTGCGTGTGCGTGTGTGTGTGTGTGTGTGTGTGTGTGTGTGTGTGTCAACGTGTCAACGTGTCAACGGTATATTGCTGTACTCAGAAGGCAGAAAGAATAAGACAGCAGTCTCAGGTACGGGGCGCTCATTAATTCTCAATGTTTTCAAGAGCAAGCGTGTGCAATATATTTTTAGTGGCCAAAGCATAGTATGTATTGCAAGTATTGTGCATTAGGACAGTGTAATTGCAGAAACTGCACAGGGTATTCTCATTTTTATTTTTTTATCTGGGGCTCCAGTTGGGAACACACAAGCCGTTGCAACCTGTTTCAGGTATGAAGTGAATGCGCTAAAACGACGGAGGACAAAGAACACACACACACACACAGGGCGCCACTTCCAACAATGTTTAATCAGGAAAAAACACCACTGATTTATACTAGGAGCGCAATCACAGTTTCTCAGGGCGTATTCTCGTTCAGGTAAAGCAGTTATTTGCGTGATAGTGATATGGATGCAACACTTACGCAGTTATCACCTGCTTCAACGATCCTTTTGGCCTCAGTTATTAATCTAACCCATTTTCAGGGCTTCTGGCAACCACAGCGCTGGCGTGGAAGTCTGGCTTACATTTGCAGTTTCTACAATGAATTGCCAGGTGGCCCTCCCTCCCATTTTTCACTTTGTTATTGGGTTGCCAGCCTGTCATTCAGGCACTGCTCTGTTTGGCCCACGTACTTTCTACCACAATCTAAAGGAATCTCATAAACAACTCCTGCCTGACAATGTACGTGTTTGTTATCGTGTTTAGTGACAAAGGCCGGTGCCTTGCGGGAAAAAGGGTTGGTCATTCTACAGAGCTTAGAGAGCTTGCACGGGGCAGAAAACATGACATTAACGTTAGCTCGCTTTGCAATTTTCTTCAAATTATGCGACATGCAGTGTATGTAGGGTATAACAGCAACTTTTTCTTTTTCGCGGGGTGACGTAAGTGCGTAAGTGTTGCATCCATATCACTATCACGCAAAGAACTGCTTTACCTGAACGCGAATGCACCCTGAGAAACTGTGATTGCGCTCCTAGTATAGATCAGTGGTGTTTTTTTCCTGATTAAACATTGTTGGAAGTGGCACCCTGTGTGTGTGTGTGTTTCTTCTTTGTCCTCCGTCGTTTTAGCGCCTTCAATTTAGATCATGCTTAACCAACACGCCCAACTATCCATCCTAACGTTGTCTGTTTCAGGTGGTGCGAAAAGGAGGGTTAGTGCGTTCGTGTCTATTTTTGGAGCAAGCATACAGTTCCAAGATTTTTTTTTCTGCTTTATCAGAGTGATGCATTTTTAAAAACAGCGATACGTGTGATCCTGCGCGATCACCTCGCGGATTACGTTGTTTCTACAGGCGCTGTAACACCTGGCGTGCGACCAGGATTTACGCGCCTATAGTGGCTGCTCATCGCATACTCCTTGCACAGTTCACTCTTAAATGCCTCTGCCTTTCAACAAAACATAGCTGTATAAAGACTTAGCAGACGCTTTCCTTCCGACACCCATCATCATAATCACCATCACCAGCCTATTTTCATGTCGTAACGTAGCAGTCAGCAGAGGGAAGTGGCAGCGATATATCTCACCTATATTGTTTTCTTCCAGTGACATTCACTAGCATAAGAAGCGTGATGAATAAAAGGGATCAGCTTAACTCTGCGGTGTGAGCATGTGATGCAGACATTATAATATTAACGGAAACGTGGTTAAGTTCGAAAATATCGAGTAACGAAATCTTTCACACTAACAAACACTGGGGATAACATTACCCAACCAGGAACAACTTATCGCAACACAATCCATCTTCGCATTTTAAAACAGCGTTTGTTAACAGCTAATTATAATGTGCCACACCGTACGGATGCACACCAACAGTATGACACATTAGGTTGTAATATGACGGAAGCCATTCTGCATTCTACAATCACGTGCAAGAAGAAGTATATGAGGCTGTTTGTCCGTGAATGGCGAACGCTATTTTACAATTAATAAAAAAAAGACTATTGGCACACAAAAGTTAAATTCAATAAAGGTAACTTGTACTATAAAGGAAAATTCCGGGCAGCACGAGATAAGGTGACGTAAGTCACCCGTACTCGTAAGAAAAAGTACTATTCGCAACTCATTGCTAAAAATTCTAGACACTCTCAAATAAGATGGCAGATTATAAAATTTGTAATAAAACTCACCCCTAATCAATACATTGTGCCTGATGTAGAAATGGTGAGAATATCAGCCGACTTAGTAGCTTTGACTTTCAATTGTTGTTTTGGTAACATCGGTAAAGTAATTTCGAACACTTGCCGTGATGTTACGCTCGGTACCGTTCGCAATAGGCTTGTCAATTCTTTAGGATACATCGACATAACTGCTGAGGAAATTGTCACAGTCGTTAATACCATGTCATGAAAACATAGCGCCGGATGTGATGAGGTATCGCCATTTATTTTACTAAACTGCGTAGAATTTATTTGCGCTGTTCTGGCTAGAAATATTATTCGCACACTTTACGCGGCTATACTTAACCAGATCTCTTAAATCTAGCCAATGTGGTTCCAATATACAAAAATGGAGACCGTAGCCTTCCGGAAAATAACCGTCCAATATCTATACTAAGTGCCATTAACGTAGTATTCGGTAAGCTTATCGCCAAATGGGTGCTAAATTTCCTCGATCGAGAATCTGTGTTAACACCTAGCCAGCATGGCTTTCGGAGCAAGAGCTCAACCTTCGTTGCAATGTTATCTCTTTCAGATGTGGTTCAATAAAATTCAAATAAAATTCAAGATTCAATAAAATATGGAAGGGATGTTATGCTTGAAAAGCTTGTGACAACTTTATACGCAATATGTCACGACTTTAAGTGTAGAAGAGAAGTGTAGAAGGCTTCCTTAAGCCAGCCTGTTGTCACGGTTTATTGAAGTATTGCCCTGATTGTATCGAAAATTACCTCGGTGAATATTTTATACAATACTAAACACAAGCTAATGGGCCTATAATTATTCAATTGTTTAATGTATCTCTTCTTATTGATTAGTATAATTTTGGCATTCTTCCTGCTCTCTTCTACACTTAAAGTCGTGACATATTGCGTATAAAGTTGTCACAAGCTTTTCAAGCATAACATCCCTTCCATATTTTATTGAATCCACTGTTATTCAATCTTCTCCTGTGGCTTTTCCCCGAGACAGGTCTTGCAAAGCATTTCTAACCTCATCGCTAGTTACAAATGAATAATGTATCCTGTTCGTCCCTGCTTGCAATCGAGTTTGCGTGGCTACTCTGGTTACAGTACAAGGTTGTATAAAAGTCCTCTGCTACCTTTACTATATCATCAAAATTGTTGATGACGTTACCCTGCGCATCTATATAAATAGCATATATCTTGTTATTTCCAATGCCAAATTTCTTCTCACTGATTTCATGCTGCCACCATTTTTACTGCTTCCTTAATCTTTCAGACGTTACTTACTTTCTTCTTGTTTATCAGCTTTGACACTCAGCGAATTTGATATAACCTCTTTAGTTCAGCACTTTAATGCTTTATCGCTTGTTTATTAGGTCATTTGGGAGTTAGGACAGCTTGCCTACCTGTTTTTAAAGAGACACTGGCTAACCTCCGTTTTTTCTTTCCTTTTGTCCCTCTCTCTCTCTTGCCTACCTGTTTCCTTGGAGCCTTACCTCCCACTTCAAGTGCTGCTTCTGAAATAGGTCTAGTACCTCCAAGTTATCACCTTCCTGTACTAAAGCTGCGCATTTGTTTGCGAGCACTAGCCTGAATTCAGCCACATTTATTCTGACCGCGTCTAGGTTGGCCGGTTTTCTCTTGACTAATTTTGATCACCGACACCAATATATAGGACGCCTTTGTTCCAGAACTTAACGTGCTGAAAGAGTTCAAGAAATTAAAGGAATGCAGCTCTGAAAAAAAAAACATTATCTTCTTCGATTGCACACCAGAAACACTCCCTGCAGAACAATGGTTTCGAAGCAGGGTTCTTTTTGTTCCGGATCAAATAACTGCAGATTATGCCAGAAGGCTGAAACGATTGAGCATATGTTTCTAGACTGCAGATTGAGCAGATTTTTCTAGATGGGACAGCTTACAACTAAACAAGTTCTACCGTTATCACCATTTGGTATTCGACTTCCGCCGTGTGACAAAACAGGGGGCGTTCCTTGCGTCCAGCCATGCATGTATGCACTTTGGGAAACCCACATGGCAGCCCGACGTGATAATATTGATGCGCGCTCAGCGTGACAATATTTAATCTAAAGCGTTATCTCCACCAGAGGTGTGCTGAAACTTGGGGTTAAGGCTTCTGAATGTTTGCCGCAATTAGATGAAATATGCACACTAAATTATTTTGAAAAATTTAGGTGCACTAAAGATCGCTTCTGTTTTTGTCACTCACTCTCTCCCCTGCAGTGAGAAGTGCAGTGAAGGCGCGATGGGATCTCAGAGCGGCACGCTACTCTCGCACGGCCTGTTCTACAACAAATAACGCGTCTGACTACGGATCAGAAGACTCGGGGTTCGAATCTTGGCAGGCTCGCTTTTTCTTCTCTCTCTTCTCTGCAGTGCAAAATAGACGTAAGGTGTGGTAAGAGTCCTCAGAGGCATCTTTCTCATGCCGGACCTGCGGCGCCTGGTATATTCTTCAAAAAACCCTAAAAAAAAAGATTTACATACGGCACCTTATGTATACACAATTCGTTTCGTACCTTTAAAAATCCCCGCGACCCACTACATGACATGTTCACGTTACTTGGCCTGCATAGCCTTTTGCGCAGTATAGAATGTGCGACAGACATGCTGAACGACCGCGAAGCTATCGGACGCTTTTCCCGCAGCCTTCTGCTTACGTTCCCTGTGTGTATATGCAGCAGAAGAAGCACCGCAGAACTGAATGCCTTTACTGGACGATTACACGCGCTTGCCTGCTATTTGAATCTGTTTTCAGTCACCTTAAATTTCTAGTGCTTTGTTTTCCCGAATATTTTGCTCCCATGTAAAAAAAAAAAAGAAAGAAGGCGTGCCTGTTGTACAACGAATAACGGTTCTGCCTAAGGATCAGAAGATTCCAGGTTCGAATCCTGGCAGGTTTGTCTGTGCTTCTCACCTTTTTTTTTTTTTTGTAGTTGAAGATAGGATGAACTTTTTTTTTTTTTTAAGGATTGGTACTGACATGGAGATAACTGCGTTTTAACCCGCCTCTCCAGCTTAGTGGCTAATGCATTGCACTACGAAGGTCGATGTCGCAGGTGCGACCCCGGCTGCGGCAGCCGCATTTCACTGTGGGCGAAACGCAAGAACGCTCATTTAGGTGCACGGCAGAGAACCCCTAGGTGTCAGAAGTGTTCTGGAGATACGCATCAGACGGTGGTTTTGGTACGTAATACCCTAGAATTTAATTTCATTGCGAACACAGTGATTTCTTTTTTTTTTTATTCACGCACGGCAAATGACATCATTGTCTTTAATTGCTTGTTCAGCCAAATTTTTTATATGAACCTTAAATTACGGTTGTTGCATCGAGTTATGTGCAACAACCGTAATTAAAACATTCCAGCGGTCTCA
Organism: Dermacentor variabilis; assembly: GCF_050947875.1. Classification (NCBI taxonomy): domain Eukaryota; kingdom Metazoa; phylum Arthropoda; class Arachnida; order Ixodida; family Ixodidae; genus Dermacentor; species Dermacentor variabilis. The sequence goes on along the minus strand of NW_027460280.1, from coordinate 42,953,906 downwards.
ACAGCCATCTTTCCGAAGCGCCGAGCGACGTCTCAGACGTGGAATCGCACTATGTGTCTCCTGCATTAACTAGGAAACATATGCGCGTCAAAACCATACGATTTCAACCGTATCGGAAATATGACGGCTTGGACCGTTGTAACGCTCAGAACCCCCTGGAAACCCGTTGGGATCATGTCGTAAGATAGCTGGAAACTTGGAGATGTGCTGGACGTGTTCTTTGAACGTTTGCTGAAAAGCTGGACGCTTAGCCGAAAACTGATCTATCTGTGGCTGGTGAAATTTCGGCTGCAATTATTTTTGGTGTGATCGCATATTATGTATGGATCACAGGAAGTTGGGGCAGCCCATAAAGTTTATTAATCCAGGGACCACCTGAGATTGTCTTGTTTCCTGTGGTCTCCACAGGCAACAGCCGTAGTCTCCAAACTTTTAATTTCGACTGTGCGTCAACTGAGATGCCCGATGTCGCATTGTCCGATTCTATGTATTAGCTTAATTGGCTCCAACACAATACAACGGCTGCAAGGAGAAAATATCAACCAAACATCGTAGAGACATCACTTCTTTAAGCTGAAATGAAATAATCCTTCGAGATAAAAATGTGGTTCTGTGGTGACACATTTTTTTGCAGCATCAGACCAGAGGTACTCTGTCGTACGGGTTTAGGTAGCCTGATTACCAAAACAATAAAATTATTAACTTTTAAATTAGTGGCTTTAGTCCTTATATTACAATAAAGCAACTGAAAGTAGTCACTGCTGCATGTGGAATGCCAATTAAGTAGGAATCCTGAGACTCCCAGAAGAAGCGTAGAAATGTTAGATATATTTTTTTTTAAACAGAAAGGCCGACGCTTCGAACTTGGCAAAAACTATGTATTTCAAGAAATGGATCGCCTCTGGAGTCTGTCCCTTCACCGAGATAACTTACGATCGGTTGACTCCGAAGTGAGACTAAGAATTTCACGGTTACTTCCTCTCGCCAGTCAGAGACATTATACCATCGGCTTCGACTGAACATAGCGTTCACGAATAGCTTGGTGTGTCACATAGGGCGTACCACCGATCCCTAATGTGATAACTGTAAAAGATTAGAGACAGTGGAACCCACATTACTTGAATGCCCTGCGCACTGCGACGAGAGGTTTTGGCTTGCGTGCCAAATGGACATGATTTACGAGTTTCCGCTTACGTTTCGTGGCATCATAGGTCCCATTGCCTGCCCTTCAAACAGCTTTGGGCCTTGGGTTATTATTCTCATAAGCCTCAGAAATTGGACTTCTTGGAAAGCTTTAACCAATGTTCGCTTCGTGATATATCACGAATTGTCATTATCAAGTTTACCCATTCATTTCATCCTTATTTTCCTGTTTTCCAAGCTCCTCTGGAATATTTAAATCCTCTTTTCCTTTCCTATGCAGAGTAGCGTGTAAGCAGTCATATGCAAGCCGGCAAAAGTCTCTGCCTTCCAATAAAGCTCTTCTCTCTGCCCCACTCTGAGACGTCCACCACTTTTGAGATATCTGTTTTCAAAATGATCCGCGATGAAATATATGGTAGTTGCTCTAGCTACGACTTGCAATTCGTGAAGCGCAATTCCACATAAAATACCACATGAAGCACTAACCTACACTACGGTAAATTTGGGAACGGGATAAATAATGGTGCTCGTTTAAGACCTTTTGAGAAGTGCGCGTCATTTAGTGCTTACTCGCTTCATTCTCACGACTGCGACCTGCTTCCTAAAGCCCCTCGTTAACATAATTAATGAGTTTAGTCAATTAAACACCTATTTCGTATGTATTACTAAATTTATGATGGCTGCGGTGGTGAACGATGCGTTGCCAGAAAAAAAATCACTGCTTTATCTCTGCTGCCTATACTGCGCTTTCTATTGCACTGGATGCATGCAACGTCTCTTACAGCGAACGATCGAAATTACTGCACACATATGAAAATTTCGGCTACCAGGGAAGAACGAGCAAACCAAGAAAAACGCTGGTCACGTTTGAGAAACCTTAACTGCAGACAAAGAAGAAGGAATAATAATAAGCGAGGACCTGGACACGTAGCACATATACTCCCACGTGATGCAGGAGTGGAAAGGGGGATTAAAGAAAGGATGCGCGCGATCCGTACACGCATGAGCACCTTCCGTCCCCATAGCGCAGCAGCTTCAGCGACGGTGGCAAGCAGGGGCAGAAGAAAAGCTCGGGCCGACTTTGTGCCGTTGTTCGGAGAAAGACTTCCGGCGCGCCCGAGCAAGTCGGCCGAAAAAAAAGAGAGCGCCGCCCCGAAGAGCGTGCGCGTCAGTCCGTGTCGCGGCGCCATTATGCGCGCAGACAGCCGTCGCAGCGGCATCGCGACGCGCAGAGCAGCACCAAGCCAAGCGGCTGCTCCTCCGTCGGATTGGCGGCGGCTGCGACGGCGTCGCTCACAATGCCGCTCGGCGCCCACTGCGCTTCATCAGGCACAATGCCGGGGGCTGCTGCCGCGCTCTTAATAAACGAGTGTGCGCGACTCCGCCGACCAGAACCGCGGGCCCGGCCCACGCGCTTTTGTCGCGCGCCGGCGCCCGCCGAGATGGGTCGCATTTTGGCTGCGCGATGGCTGCGCGCCGGTGAACCGGTGTGCGCGTACGGCGCGGAGCGCGCGCGCGAGGGCCGACCTGGGGAGGAGGGAAATCTCCGGGCGGCTTTATTTCGGGCTCCTGTCCCTCCTCCTCGAAGCTCTTTTTCCGCGCGTCGGACCTCGGATAATGGGTCTTTATGCTGCGGAGACCGAGACCTACCGCCGGACTGGACTGCAGTGGCGTGGCATTAATTTGGGCCACACCTCGTATACTTAATGCTCGTCTGGAATGACGGATGTCTTTGCACCGCAACGCCCGGTCGAACGGCAGCCGCAGGCAAGCGAAAGTGTCAGCTCGGAGCCAGAAAAGCGCAGGGCACCAGGCATGCGCCACAGCAGCCGCTCCACGAAGAGAGAACGAAAATCTTGCTAAATTTTTATTGTCGTCGCGTGATTTTCACGCTTGCCAGACATGTTCGAACAGCATATTGTGTGGCACGACCTGGGCCGACAGACAGTGAAGCCAGCGAAAGCATACAAAGAAATTAACTGTTTACTTCTCATTTGGAATGCAGAAATAATGTGGAAAAGCGAAATGAAAGTGGAGGAACAAACTGCCGTATAAGTGGGAGCCGAATCCACAGCTCCTGGCTAACGCGTTCGATACCATTGAGCTACCGAGGAGGTCACGCTCCCGTGAACATTTTTGGGCATTTGTTTGTTTGTTCCAGTCTCGGGAGTTGTCTGTGGCGATTTTCCGGATGGTCCCAGTGCTTTAATGTAGCTTTCTCGCGCATACGTCTTTAGAGAAGGCAGTTGGCGCCCGCTCTTGAAAAGAGAATCGTAGGCAATGGCTCTGAGTCGTCGGAGCCTTCTTCGCTTCGGCATCGGTGAGATCGTTGCCCTATAAACCACAGTGATTGAGAATTCATTTAGCCTATCACCAAACACAACATTTACAATAACGTTCCACCAAGATCATAAGAAGCCAACAAACAAAGACACTGAGGACAACACAGGGCAAATTACTTGTACTTACTAGCTAATTGAAATAAAGAAATTATAAATTAATGGAATTGAAAGTGGATGAAAAAACAATTTGCCGCAGCTTGGGAACGATCGCAAGTCTTCGCATTAAGAGTGCGATGCTCTACCAATTGAGCTACCGCGGCGCCGTCTTCCCATGCATCCACCTTCTGGGATATTTGTGTGTTACCACTAGAAATAACCCTGGGAGTGTTAGCCAGCGCCACCACTCACAAACCTTGGCGGAGGATGTGGAACATCCTTTCTACCGCAGGCGTCACGAGTACGTGATCTTTCTGGGTAAAGACAACTTGTCAATAAACCCACGCATGCTACCTGAAGTCATCAATGTTCCCGGATTCGAGGGCCTCGTTATATACTAAACGAGAAGAAAGGGAATTAACCGAGGGGTCAGATGTTTATTAGTCATATCATAAGAAGCGGACAAGCAATGACACCAAGGAAAACACAGGGGAAATGACTTATGCTTACTTTCATTACTTTCATTTCCATTAATTTATCATTTCTTTGATTCACTTAGTAAGTACAAGTAGTTTCCCCTATGTTTTCCTTGGTGTCTGTTTGTTGGCTTCTTATGATATGATCAATAAAAATCGGGCAACTCGGTTAACCCCCTTTCTTCTCGTTTATTACACCAAGATAACACTTAGAAAACCGAAAATACAGAGCGGCAGTGCCAGTTTTCTGCTTAAGTTTGGAGTTTTGTTTACACGTCACACATAACTTCACAGAAAAAAACATTACGATGTGCTTTGTTCTTTCCCAATGTATTTCCAGCCTTTGTCAGAGTAACATATGTATAAGTTCGGGTTTGCTTTTAACATGTTTTACATGATGGTGTTCGCATTACTGACAACAACAATAGTCCAAGTATGACAGCGTAAAATATATATACCACAGTAAAAGTTCATAAATATAGTGGTCTGATGAGTCACATATAAATAAAACTTGTACACACTCCGCAAACTCCTACAAATGCACCGTGAATTAACAACATGCTTGAAAAAGCAACAAATACTTGAGAGTGAGTGAACACTTTATTCAATATGTCCGGCGATTCGGGCGGGGCGGGGCCATAAGCACCCCAGTATAGGTGACGGCCCCGAGTCCTTGGACCCGGACGGCTTCCTCGGCGTGCCGGACGGCCCACAGTTGACACCAAAAAAATTATGGGGTTTTACGTGCCAAAACCAGGATCTGATTATGAGGCACACCGTATTGTGGGACTCCCGATTAACTTTGGCCATCTGGTGTTCTTTAATCTATCCCTAAATCTAAATACACGGGTGTTTTCACATTTCGGCCCCATCAAAACACGGCCGCCGTGGCCGGGATTTGATCCCCCGACCTCGTGCTTAGCAGCGCAACACCAAATCCACTATACGCAACCACGGTGGATATTTCAGACACGCACTGTACTCGAACTGTTACCCTTGGCACGAATCAAGTGAAACATGGTGCTGCCCATGCTGCCGCGCTGCGCGCAACGCAGAGACCAGACGCTCGTTCACAATACCTTACAATGCCAGCTATAGGCGGCCACATTAGAAACATGTAAAAGGACACAAATATAAAATTAGCGCAGCCCCATAGTACTGCCAGATTGCGAGCGATATATTCGGTTCAGTTGACGCGAACATCGAGAGGATATACGAGTGCAGCTTTTTATGGCACGTGTACATCCAAAGTGGACACAATATATATATATATATATATATATATATATATATATATATATATATATATATATATATATATATATATATATATATATATATATATAGAGAGAGAGAGAGAGAGAGAGAGAGAGAGAAAGCAATATGTGCAGTTCCTGAAGTCGACGGAACTCAGCCGCTGTAGTCTCAACGTATAATATATATATATATATATATATATATATATATATATATATATATATATATATTCTATTTCAGATGAGAAAACCATGATATCATTGTGAGGCACGCCATAGTGGGAGGCTCCGGGTGTTGACTTTGACCACCTGAGTTTCTTAACGTGCTTCGAATGCACAGTACACGGCTTTTTGGAAACAATATTATGTATACAGGGTACTTCAGCGAACACTTTCGAAAACTTTTAGAAATTGCCTGTGCCAGATAGCACAATTCTACTCTATGAGGTGGTCTACTTGAAGAGGCGGACATCACTAATTGTCCAAAAAATTGAATTGCATGGTCAACTAATTACTAAAAGTTTAACAATTAAGTTTTTAACTATTTACCTAGCTTGTGGCACATATTGCAATTTACAAATTCCAGCGGGTGTGACTGCAAAGCATAACCATTTGAAAGTAATTGTGCGGATGACACCATTTACGAGATATGCGCTGTCAAACTTCTGGTAAAAATGCACTATCGTTCCACTTACATTCCTAACAAAACACCGTTTCATGCACTGAACAACATAAGTAAGTGCAACGCCAATGCATTTCACCGCGATGTTCGGGAATTAACATCTCGAAACTAGTGTCATCTTCAGAATTCGTTCCAAGTGTATGCGCCTTGCGAACTGCCCGGCTAGAATGTGTAAATTGCAAATCCGCCATAAGGTAATTAGTTGACAACTTAATTAGTGAATTTTCATAATTAGTTGATTATGCATTTGAACTTCTTGTGCAAGTAATGTCCGCCTCTTCGAGTAGACTAGCCCGTGACTAGAATTGTGCTTTGTGCCATAGGCAATTTTGAAATATTTTTGAAAGTGCTCGCTGCAACGCCTGGTATAGAAAGCACAATTTCAGTCCATGAACTTCATTACTAGTAAAGGCGGACATTACTTCTGCGAAAAATTAAAATACGTAATTGACTATTTAACAAAATTTCGCTAATTACGTCTTTTTACGAATTACATATTATGGCACATATTGAAATTTACGAGTTGCAGCCGGTGAGCTTGCCAGGTATTCGGACTTCGAACGAATTCTGAGGATGGCCCCGGTTTCGTGATAAACGTAGTAAAACTTGCGGTAAGAATTTACTTATTTATTTATTTATTTATTTATTTATTTATTTATTTATTTATTTATTTATTTAACCATACTGCAGGCCAATTCTTTGGCCCTAGCAGGAGGGGCATTTTCGGAATGACAAGCAATAAATAACAGCAATAAACTCGCATACAGCAAAAGGGGCAAAAGCAACAACGCTAACACAATGGAGAAGCAATTTTCAACAACAAAAAAAAAAAACCAAAACAGACAGAACAGAACTAAACCAGCAGCAAATACGTACATTTATACAATTGCAAGAATCTATTGCTCACAAAAGACACGTTCCAGTTCTGCCGAAAAGTCTTCAGCCTTGATAACACTCTGCGGCAACTCATTCCACTCTTTAACTGTTCTAGGGAAAAAAACTGTATTTGTAGAAATTAGTTTTCGCAAAAATAGGCCTCAGTGAGTGTTCCGCTGTGTGCCTTGTTTTCCTAGTAGCAGCAAGTTGAACATAACTTGGTTCAGATATTGTAAAATATTCAGGTTCATAAAATTGTAAAGTAACAAAAGTCGGTTTATTTTTCTACGTATCTCCAATGTTGTAATAATGTCATTACGTTTCATCAGTGGCGACGGTGAATCCGTCCTTCTATATTTTCCGAATATAAACCGTACAGCCTTTCTTTGAACACCCTCAAGTTTTATTATATCTTTCTTAACGTATGGGCCCCACAGCGCAGACGCATACTCTTAACTTCGACCTAACACATGCGTTGCATGTAAGCTAGAAGCCGAACACTTACAGGAGCATTTCTAAGTTTCCTCTTAAGAAAACATAGCTTTTGAAAAGCTGAAGCCCAGATATCTGAAATGTGCACACCCCGTGAAAGATTACTGGTAAGAGTTACCCCTAGGTAATTATATTTATCAACCTCCTTTATAGTGCTGCCGTTAATGTGGTAAGTGAAGGTACTCGGACATTTTTTCCTTGTTACACGTAGAAGAATAGTTTTTTCCCTATTCAGTTCCATGCCCCAGTTCTCGCACCAGTCATGAATTACCAGAACAGTTGCTTGTAAACAGACGTGGTTATTTACATTCGAGATTTTTTTAAAAACCACACAAACATCAGCAAATAATCTTACTGAGACATCCTTTGGTATTACCTCCGTTAAATCATTTATATAAATTAAAAACAACAATGGCCCTAACACACTCCCCTGTGGAACCCCCGAGGTAACTGGCAGCACACTGGAACGAAAATTCTGCACTTGTACAAACTGTTGCCTTGTTGCATGTTGCCTAAGTTGTTGTTCAACTTACATTTCTTTAACAAAATGAGATTGTATGCATTGAAGCACAAATGTTACTGTGATGGCAATGTATTTGGTCACAGAATTCGGAAATGAATATCTTAAAAGTGGTGTCATCTTGAAAAAAAATTAATTACGTGGTTTTACTTGCCAAAACCACAATCTGACTATGAAGCACGCCTTAGTGGGGGACTCCAGAAGAACTCGGACCACCTGGGGTTCTTTAACGTGCACCTAAATATAAGTACCCGGGGTTTTTCGCATTTCGCCCCCATGCAGGGAAGGTGTCAATTTGACAATTGGTTCCATGGATGCTTAAGCCTTGCAAACTTACAACTCGGAAATTGTAATACATGCCGCAACAATTAATTCGTAATTGGTAAAGTAAGTACTGAAGTAATTAGTTAAAAATAATTATATACATTCTGTTCATTCGTCGATTACGCATTTTCATTCGTGGTGCCAGTTCATGTAGTTCAAAGAGATTTGAATTGTACTATAAGCCACAGGTGATTTATTTTTTAATTCTGTGTATATTCTAAAAGAAAGAAATACACCCAGTACATTCTTTGATTGAAGCTTTTGCATTTTTTATCGTTTGGTGCCCATCTATCAACTAAGAGAAGAGCAGTGCCGTCTACAGACGCCAACATTTACATGCGCACAAATACAAAAATAATTATTGACAAAAAATAATTTTCGTATACGAAAATTATTGTCAATCGAAAATTTGTCTATAGACAAAAGTACTCGGACCACGGCTACATGCATCGCAAGCTCTGAAAGCGATACGTGTAGTTCTTGAAGTCGACTGAACTGAGTGAGCGACTATAGTTTCCACATTGTTTGGATCGCACCGATGGTACGACCTGTTGGGAACTCGGCGCTGACGCCCGTGGTTGTACCTGGGTCGCAAGCCCCAAGGGTAGCGTTGGCCTGGCGGCCTGGGGTACAACTCGAAGCATCCGAAGGTCCCGGCAAAGCATGAGTCGACTGGTAACAACGAAACAACTTGTTTATTTTAACATCGCAAAGAGTTGGCGGTCAGGTTTGACCGAAGTAGAGAGACGGGAGAGCACTTCACTCAACAGAAGAAATCGGAGCCCTCCTTTTGGCGTCCGGGGGCAGCTGTTTTTATACTCTCGCAGTTGAGGGCAAGAAGGAACCCCTCAAAAGACGAGCACGTGAATGTACAATGGGCTAATGGTGACGCACACTGTCGTAGCGATGCCGTAGCACCATGTCGAGCACGATCTCGTAGCACCCTGTCGTGGCGCTGCCGGTCGGACACAATGACTGTAATGAGAGGATGGTCCCTGCTTTGGCATCGCCTGTTTCGGGCACAATGACTGGAACGAGATCCCTGCTTTGGCATCGCCTGTTTCGGGCCCAATGACTGGAATGAGATCCCTGCTTTGGCATCGCCTGTTTCGGGCACAATGACTGGAATGCGAGGATGATCCCTAGGCGGTCGCATCGCCGCAGTCGCGCCTGGAAACACCTGGCGATGAGTGTTGCGGCGACGACGATCGGGCCAAAATGTCTGCCGCCCCGCCGCAGTCGCGCCGGCAAAACCACGTGTCGCAGGCGAAACGCAACAGACCGCCCCGCCGGGGGAAGGAGATCCCGATGGACAGGGGACTGCATCCGCTGTCCGGAGGGATGTCGCTCGATGATGCTCATAACCGAAGTCGGGCGTCCCTCGACGTTTCTTGAGCGCAGCGCACAGAGAAGGCCTCGTTCTCTCGTTCAGGTTCGCACGGGACACTGCAAAGTGACTTCGGGAGAGTTCACATTTTTGTTCTCGTTCCCGGCAAGCGTTAGAACTACGCTGAAACTCAACCGCTCAGTCAGCCAGCACGGCACAACCCTCACTAAGCCCTGCCAGGCTCTTTCCCCTTTTTATACCACTGCCTAGTTCCTTACAGTAGTCTAGCATCACTCAGAACGCGTCCACAAATTGAAAAATTGCACTAGAAAGCATATCATCACTTTGAAACACTAAACAAAAGCAATATGTTAAAAAAAATCCTGCCTCAGGAAGAAAAACATCAGTAACAAACAATTTTGAGGCTGATTCCTACGTTAGGGGCTTCGACTTAAGCCATCGGCGTTACCGTTGAGACACCCCTTTTTGTAACGCACCTCAAAGGAATATTGTTGTAAAGCGAGGCTCCAGCGCAGGAGGCGGCCATTTTTGGGAGAGATGGTCTGCAGCCATTGGAGAGGGCAGTGATCCGTCTCAATGATAAACCTCGAGCCGGCTAGATAGCATGACAATTTCTGAACGGCCCACACGAGACACGCACACTCTTTCTCGGTGGCGCTATACGCCTGCTCACGACTGGTCAGCTTACGACTAGCATACAGGACGGGGTGTTCTACTTCTCCATTTTCCCGTTGGCACAGTACAACGCCCATGCCTCGCTCACTAGCATCGCACTGAACAATGAACCCTTTTGTATAGTCTGGCGATCGTAGCACAGGCTGGCTTGTTAGGGCACTCTTTAGGGCGCTAAAAGCTCTTTCCTTGGTCTCGTCCCAGACGACTGTTTGAGGCTCTGTCTTTCTTAGAGCATCCGTCAGGGGAGCCGCGATATCAGAGTACCTAGGGATGTACCTCTGATAGTAGCCGGCGACACCCAAGAACGACCGAATATCGGTCTTGGTGCGCGGTTGCGGAAAGTCTCGCACAGCGGCCACTTTTATTTCAGAGGGGCGGCGACGACCCTGACCAATCACGTGACCGAGGTAGACAACCTCGGCCTGTGCTATCTGGCACTTAGGAGCCTTGACTGTCAAGCCCGCTTCGCGCAGGCGGGTTAGCACTGCCCGCAAGTGTGCCATATGCTCAGACCAGGATGCGGAGAATATCGCTACGTCGTCTAGATACGGTAAAGCGAATTCTTGCTGTCCCCGCAACACTTTATCCATGAGACTTGAAAAACAGTATGGCGCGTTCTTCAAACCAAAACTCAACACTTTAGGACGGAATGTTCCCATTGGTGAAATGAACGCCGCATACCTACTAGCCTCTTCTGTAAGTGGAACCTGCCAATAACCCCTGACAAGATCTAGGGTGGAAATAAACTGAGCGCTACTAACTTTCTCAAGGCGCTCCTCGATGTTAGGGATCGGATAAATTTGATCCTTAGTGATGGAATTAAGCCTGCGGTAGTCGACGCAAGGACGAGGTTCCTTGCCCGGTACCTCAACTAAAATCAAAGGGGAGGTATAATCACTCTCACCTGCCTCAATAACACCGAGCTGTAGCATTTTCTTTACCTCAGCCTCCATAATATCGCTCTGGCGGGGTGACACCCGATACGCCTTGGATCGTACTGGCTCTGTGGAGGCAAGTTCTATATCATGGGTAAGTACAGAAGTCCTACCAGGCCTCTCAGAGAACAGACCTTGAAACTCTTGTAATAGCTGGTGTAGTTCGGTTTTCTGCTCGGGCGACAGCGGTGCTCTACTGATAAGGTCACTAATGACTTGACCGGTGTCTTCCCTGTTCGTCACTGAGCCTAGTCCTGGAAGCTCGACCGGAAGCTCTTCAGGAACGTTTACCATCATGCACACCACTGCTTCCCTTTGTCTATAAGGTTTGAGCAGATTACAGTGGTAAACTTGCTGTGCTTTCCGCTTTCCTGGCAGACTTACCACGTAGTTAACGTCCGACAGTTTCTGAACAATTCGTGCTGGGCCCTCCCACTGCACGTCTAGTTTGTTGTTTAGCGATGTGCGCAATATCATGACCTCATCGCCAACCTCAAAACGACGGGCCCTGGCTGTCCGATCATAATAAACCTTGGCCCTCTGCTGGGCCTTTGTCATTGCTTCACCTGACAACTCCTGTGCCCTTCTTAAGCGTTCGAGGAGCTTAAGCACGTACTCCACCACGACTGGGTCGTCGCCCCTACCTTCCCATGATTCTCGAAGCATGCGAAGCGGAGACCGAAGCGAGCGACCGTACACCAGTTCAGCTGGCGAAAACCCCGTAGCCGCATGCGGCGCGGTCCTTAAAGCAAACATCACCCCAGGCAGACACAGCTCCCAGTCAGTTCGATGTTCAAAACACAACGCTCTCAACACGCGCTTCATGACGGAGTGGAGCTTCTCAACGGAATTCGACTGTGGGTGGTACACTGAGCTGTGTAGCAGCTTTACCCCACACCTTTCGAGAAAAGTTGTCGTCAAAGCGCTAGTAAACACTGTGCCCTGATCTGATTGGATTTCCGCAGGAAAACCAACTCGCGCAAATATGGACAGTAGTGCATTGACTATCTCAACTGAGCTGAGTTCTTTAAGCGGCACTGCTTCAGGGAACTTTGTCGCTGGGCAGATCACAGTCAAAATGTGTCTGTACCCCGTGGCTGTTACCGGCAGAGGTCCCACTGTATCAATAACGAGCCGTCTAAAAGGCTCCGTTATGATAGGTACCAATTTCAACGGCGCCCTTGATTTGTCCCCTGGTTTGCCCACCCGCTGACAAGTGTCACATGTCCTCACGAAATGGTCTGCGTCCCGAAAACACCCTGGCCAATAGTACTCTTGCAAGAGACGGTCCTTAGTTTTCTTAACTCCTAGGTGTCCGGACCACGAACCCCCATGTGACAAGCGCAACAGATCCTGACGATAGCATTGAGGCACGACCAGCTGATCGAACTCCACTCCTCTGCGGTCTAGATACTTCCGGTACAGGACTCCACCCCTTTCCACAAAACGCGCAGTTTTCCTGGCGATACCTTCTTTGACATTGCAGCGCACGTTTTCCAGGCTGCCATCCTTTTTTTGCTCGGCTATCAAAGCCGACCGGCTGACTTTTAGCAACCTATCAAGTCCGTCTGACGTAGGCGCGATGAGCAAATCAGTAGATAGCTCTTCTAACTTTCCCGCGTCGGGCGTTTCCTCTCCAGTATCTGGCGCCTTTAACGTTACAGACTCAAGTTTATTCAGTTCGGGCGTGCTCGGAATATCAGCTTGCTGCGCCTCTGACCCTTTTTCGTTGTTTGATAACGTCGGCCCCGCAACTACCGCCTTTGCAGCGAGCTCCCGAACCTTCGATCTGGTTAAGGCCTGAACACTAGCTTCACCAAACAAAAGCCCCTTCTCGCGCAGGAGGTGATCGGACCTGTTTGAAAATAGGTACGGGTACTGGGGTGGCAGCATAGATGACACTGCCGCCTCTGTCTCAAGCGCTCCGAAAGGTCCTTCAATAAGCACTTTTGCTACCGGCAGACACACGCTATGAGCTTCCACGGCTTGCTTGATCCAGGCGCACTCGCCCGTGAACATATGGGGTTCTACGTAAGACGGGTGAACTACATCCATCGTAGCTGCGGAATCGCGAAGCACTCGGCACTCTTTCCCGTTCACGAGGAGGTCTCGCATGTAAGGCTCGAGAAGCTTCATGTTCTCGTCAGTGCTGCCTATTGAAAAAAACACAACTTTTGGTGTTGTTTCCGGACACTGCGCCGAAAAGTGACCCGGCTTCTGGCACGTATAACAAACGCCCGCTCGCCTCATCTCGAACCGCTTTCTGCGTTCGGCTTCGGCTGCCGCCGTCTCCTTAGGTTCGGTCGCACTGCTTCCACTCGCATCCGCACTACGCGTGTTCCCCTTTGCTCTCATGGGTGTGAACTTCGGTCTCTCGAACTTCGAGCCAAATTCACCCTTTTGACCATCCTTAGCTCCGCGAGCTCGACGCGTCACAAACTCCTCGGCTAGCTCAGCGGCTTTAGCCACCGTACAAACGTCTGGCCTATCCAAGACCCAGTATCGCACGTTCTCCGGTAACCGACTATAAAACTGTTCTAGCCCGAAACACTGCAGAACTTTATCGTGGTCACCAAACGCTTTCTCTTCTTTGAGCCACTCCTGCATGTTCGACATAAGCCTATACGCAAACTCTGTATATGACTCACTTCTGCCTTTCTCATTTTCCCGAAACTTCCGACGGAACGCCTCCGCAGACAGCCGGTACTTTTTTAGAAGACTCGATTTCACTGTGTCGAAATCCTCTGCCTCCTCTCTATCCAAGCGAGCGACTACGTCGGCCGCCTCGCCGGGTAACAAAGTGAGCAAGCGCTGTGGCCACGTTTCCCGAGAGAACCCCTGCTTCTCGCACGTTCGCTCAAAGTTAACCAGGAACAAACCAATGTCCTCTCCAAGCTTAAACGGCCGCATCAGGTCAGTCATTTTGAACAATACGCGTTCTCCTGCACCGTGTGCCTGACTTCCATTACGAGCGCGTTCCATCTCTACCTCGAGACGCTTCATTTCCAAAGCGTGTTCGCGCTCTTCTTTTTTCTCTTGTTGCTCTCGCTCTTTCTGTTCTTTACGTTCACGCTCTTCTTTTTCTTTCTGTTCTTTAAGTTCGCGCTCCTGTCTTTTTGACCTCTCCTCAATAGTCTCAAGGCATTCCGACAGCTCGTCATCCTCAGCCTCTAACTCAAGAATAGCCTTTATCAGTTCCGGTTTTCTTAGTTTGTCTGAGACATCCAGACCCAACTCTCTTGCAAGCTCCAACAATTTCGGTTTGCGCAACGACTTCAAATCCATGGCTGCTCTGAATGCTGCTTTCTCTACTGCTTACTATTGTCTTGCCGCAAACTAACCCGGCAGCAACGACAACCACAATTACCAGCTCTGTTTCTGACACTAACAAAAGCCTGGCAAAGCTCAGAAGAAGAAAGTCCCGCACTCACCAAACCTCGCAGGCAGGAATTCCGCGCAGTCGTTCCGCTGCAGGCAACCAGTCGTCACACAGGGCTCGTTGCACTGCTCCCGGATCGTCGTTGAGCTGCTCAGCATACAGTCAACTGCATCTCTTCGCTGCTGGCCTCCGTTGTCGCGATCTCACCGCTGGCAGACAGTTGTTTGAAGTCGGAGGCGATCTCACCGCTGCCAACCAGATGTTTGGATCGCACCGATGGTACGACCTGTTGGGAACTCGGCGCTGACGCCCGTGGTTGTACCTGGGTCGCAAGCCCCAAGGGTAGCGTTGGCCTGGCGGCCTGGGGTACAACTCGAAGCATCCGAAGGTCCCGGCAAAGCATGAGTCGACTGGTAACAACGAAACAACTTGTTTATTTTAACATCGCAAAGAGTTGGCGGTCAGGTTTGACCGAAGTAGAGAGACGGGAGAGCACTTCACTCAACAGAAGAAATCGGAGCCCTCCTTTTGGCGTCCGGGGGCAGCTGTTTTTATACTCTCGCAGTTGAGGGCAAGAAGGAACCCCTCAAAAGACGAGCACGTGAATGTACAATGGGCTAATGGTGACGCACACTGTCGTAGCGATGCCGTAGCACCATGTCGAGCACGATCTCGTAGCACCCTGTCGTGGCGCTGCCGGTCGGACACAATGACTGTAATGAGAGGATGGTCCCTGCTTTGGCATCGCCTGTTTCGGGCACAATGACTGGAACGAGATCCCTGCTTTGGCATCGCCTGTTTCGGGCCCAATGACTGGAATGAGATCCCTGCTTTGGCATCGCCTGTTTCGGGCACAATGACTGGAATGCGAGGATGATCCCTAGGCGGTCGCATCGCCGCAGTCGCGCCTGGAAACACCTGGCGATGAGTGTTGCGGCGACGACGATCGGGCCAAAATGTCTGCCGCCCCGCCGCAGTCGCGCCGGCAAAACCACGTGTCGCAGGCGAAACGCAACAACATGCACCTCAGCAAGAAGCGACAGCCTCAGTGTCTTCTCTCCTTCCATTTTTTCGTCCCTTAACCGCCTCTCTCCCTCTGTTGGGTAGCAAACCGGACATGTGTCTGGTTGTATGACCTGTCTGCCTTTCCTGCCTTTTTTCTCTTTCTCCCCGACCTACTGCAAGGGCACTAATCTAAAAAAAATTTGCCAAATTATTGAGGCGGCTTACTGTATATATATATATATATATATATATATATATCACAAGATTTATTCGACTTACGTCCGTAAAGGTGAATTTTCTGCCCAGGACCACATTTAAACTAGCTACATTGATTAACGTATTACAACCTTCACGGCACATGTTGCAACTGGAAAGTTTTCTTGGGGATAAACAAACGCTCCGCCACAGGCAGAAAAAAAAAAGACGTTTCGAGACCCGTATGTTGCATGTTTCTACATTCCGCAATGACCATGCAGACCGAAATTACTGGCGTCAAATTACTCCTTCTATTTACCTGATTAGGCACGCGGCATTGCGACGAGTACCTCGCAATGACGCAATGAAGGGTGCACGTAAAGGCAAGCTGCCTTCGCGCTTGCGCGGCTACCGACTGGACGCGTAGTAAGTTCAGCAGCAGGGGCGAGGTGGACAGTTTTATCGCGTGCTATGGCGAAGCTTCATTTAGTGTCGCCAAGCACAGTACCTCACAGGCCACGGTTGCACCGCGAGCCACGCGCGAAATGCGGGAAATCCAACAAATAACTTCACGGCATGCAGTTATTGCTATCTAGATGGCGAGCACAACGCATGCCTGACTTTCATCTTCATGTTCTCTACATATCATCGTCCATTGTACATGTTCTTCATCTGTATATATATCATCACCAGCTGCTCAGCTTGATCCTCGTGGCGACAGCACGAGCTAGGCTGGAACAAAGCGGTTCCTTACAAGTATATGACCAGTTATAACAATATAACCACTTTGCATAAAAACATTAACAAATTCCATGGCAAGAACTTGAAAGAACATCCACGTATTAAGGTTACAAGATTCAAGAAGCCATGGTTCCAGAGCATACGGCTTCAAGCAGTCGTCATACGTGACACGAAGACTGTATTATTGAATAAACGATCAAATGAGGATCCTCTTTATGCGTCTTCTCAAGCCACTAAGTGTTTTCGTCGACTGTCCCAGAATTGAAGCGTTTCTCTCATTGCATCCTCATTCTTCTTTTTTTGCCGTTTTATTTTTGTCTATGCAGCGCATAACCATGCTCGCATGATGTATTGGATGCGTAGCTTATCTGTCCCCATGTGGGTGGCCGTAATTTCGCGATTGCCTGTTGCGCCAAGCATCAACTCCCGGTCAAAAGAGCTCGCGCCCCTCAGCCGCCCTCTGTCCGGCCCGCGATGGCTCACCTGCGTGCCGCGCGGGACGGCCGGCCCACGTCGGCCTCCCGCGGGCTACGCTGACTCACTCGGCCACGCAGTGACGATGACGGTCGCGCGCGCGCAGGGGGCCGCCGAGCGGTGCGGGCGCGCCGCTTGCGCAAACAATCGGCGCCGGCCACTTTAATTATCGACGGCCGGACAAACGCGCGTCGCGTATAACGAACGATCGCCGGTGTCTTATCGGCACCCGCCTCCGTGGCTCGCGAGGTGAAATATGAGGGGCACGCGGCGAAAGAGGCACCACGCGGCGCGCGGGGGTCGCGACCGCTATTAGCATACGCTGCGGCGGCCGGTCAACAAATTGGCGAGCGCAGCCAGCGCGCCGCCGCCGCGGGACGGACTGTCGCATCCTCGGCAAAAGAGCGCGGCCGGCCCGATCGATGCGCGGCGGCACAATGCAGTATCGGCGACGGCGCTGATGGGAAATCATTAGGAATCAATGAGCGGCGGCCAGTTTACGAGCCCATTGACGGGCTCAATGGGTCTGGATTCCTGGGCCGCGTTGCTGTAATGCCTTTTCCGATGTAGCACGCCGCACCCCTTGTTCGCTGCCGCCGCCCGCGCCGGCTACGCGAGTCCGCGGCGCGTAGTGTGCGTATATGCGCGCCGTTCTCGGCATCGCCTCCGACTGAGCGCAACGACCGCTGGGGCCGAGCCTTCAACGTTTCGCGACTATTGTTTGTTTTTTTCCCCCTTTCGGAGCCGTGGCTGCGCACAGCACATCCTATCTGAAACCAGACCCATGTATATAGGCACGTTTCCAGCAAGGTGCATCAACGTGAGCGCGCTTAAAATGCCGAAATGCGAATTGCGGATTTATTTTTAGCGAGTTTGGGGCTGGTATGGATGTTGCCGTGTACGTTCTCGCAAGGGAACGCAGATACACATGCGGCGACGCAGCTCTGTAAGTGCTCCTGTCCTACACGCAATGAAGCCGAAGGCATGCGTCGGGACAGCTGTTCCTCATTCAAGCTTTGTGCCAGAGTACTCGGGCGAGGTATTTCAGGGAAATATTTACCGCAACATCATTATCTATATAGAATTTTCTGGTCAGATATCTCAAGACCAAGTAGTAGTAGTAGTAGTAGTAGTAGTAGTAGTAGTAGTAGTAGTAGTAGTAGTAGCGCTTGTCGTTTTGAACGTATTTTATACATTGTAGACTAGTATACAGAAAACGTTACCAGAGTGTAATACTGAAAAGGGTCCTCTTTTTATTAAATATATACATGAAACATATGAGTAATAAGAGCACACAAGCATGCTGTTGCAATGACAGTATCATCTACAGCAAAATAAGTAAAAGAATAAGTGAAGCAAAAGAACAAATGCACACAAGTGATGCATGAGAACGCATGACTTATATTTTATATATCTACTGCATAAGGAGAACACGTGTGAAAAGAAGGAGGTGGCACACGTCTGATGCCGGGAGCGAGTTCCAGAGCTTCAAACCAGCAAACTCCACAGTCTTTTACCCACAGTTGCTATGAGTTATAGGCAACAACACGTTATACTTCAAAGCAAATCTTGTATTAACTCGGTGGACTATGTGATTGCTACTAATAATAAAGTGTACATCAGGGTTATATATATATATATATATATATATATATATATATATATATATATATATATATATATATATATATATATATATATATATATATATATCTATATATTGCGGCAAGATTATATATCTACAATGCGATCTTTAATGGAGCATATATCAGGTTTTTGAAAAACTGGCACTCATGTGTGCATCATAAGAAGAAAATGTAATTATGCAAACTGTCTGATTTGTATATATGGGTGCTAAATATAAAGAACCCATGACGAGATGCAGTAGTTAATGCTGCAGTGTAAGAAAACATAGCAAAGCGTAAACACAGTGGGAAGGTTGAAATAATGGAGAATATTCAAATAACTGCTTCAAGGCTTATGAAAATTTCAGAATTCCTACAAAATGAATATTACTTCACTATACTCTTTGCTTATTGAAATAAAACTAAATGGAGTAGTTATTGTCGCCGTTCACTGGCGAGGGCTGCTTCTGTTCACTCGGCCATTAAATAAAATTTTACAAACTCTGTCATCACCCTGAAACTGAAAAAGTGAATTGGTCAGACTTTGCGAATTACATAATCGAACATTGCGATTTGCTGCGCAATTCAGCAATACCGGCCTCGTCGAGTAGCCACCTGAAGAGATGCAACATGCGCTAAATACCTGCCCCAGGCAAAACGTGAACAACTTCTTTCTTTTTTGATATTATTGAATTAATAAATTTCTTATATTTATTTGTTACCTTTATTTTTATGCACTCAATCGCTTGTATGCTTTAGAACGAGAAAGCTAAGCAGGTCGGGGGGGGGGGGGGGCAGCACATTTGTGTATTAATGTCTGTCCTAAAACTCTTGGCTTTAGAGGTGGCTATATACTGGGGTCAAATTAAGGAGTTTGAGACTTGAGCTGTAGCAATGATAAGATGGCTGGTTTTCTTTTATTTCACCTCCCACGCGAAGAAAAAAAGGCTCTTGGGTCATGCCAAGCGGTTTAGCATTACTTTTTATTTATGTTTTAATTTATGTACGTACGGCAGACCATGGTTAAGTCCAGGCAGGAAGGGCACAGTTATACAAAGGCAAAATGACAGCAACAAAAGACTAAGTTAATACAGTAATAATATAACAACGGAGATATATAGCAATACAGTAATATAACAGGGAAGTGTACTATACAGTAACATGGAAAGATTGTGAAAACATAGGTTACATAAACATAAACATATAGGTTAGATTCACTGGGGCAGGCTAAGTACGGTTCATGAATTCCAGTCATTTATGGTGCGTAGAAAAAAAGAAAATTTGTACAGATCGCTCCGTGCAAGAAGCGGTGATAGTAAATCTTTGTGATAGAATCGTGTATTTCTTGTTGGCATTGGGGTAAGGTACGGTGAAGGGTCGAGTCTAAGTTTATTGTTGCGAAGTAATGAAAGAACATCTAAACGAGAATTTCGTCATCTCAACTCAAGTTGATCAGTGCCGTGGGCGCGCATAAATTCTGACGGGGAGTTTGAAATTTTGAATATATAAATCGGACTGCTTTTCTGTCCATGTTTTCGAGCTTCTTTATATCAGATTTGTCAACGGGTCCCAAATTATGCGGGCGCATTCGAGCTTCGGCTTAATTAGAGTAGTATAGCTTAATAGCTTAACATTATCGGAGGCGTTACGAAGCTTATGCCTGAGATAACGAAGCTTACGGAACGCAAGTGAACAGATTTTGTCTATGTGAGTGTTCCAAGTGAGGTTGTTAGTAACTGTTACACCTAAGTGCTTTACGGATGTTACTTGTTGCAACAGTGATGAGTCGAGTTTATACGCACACTCTAGCGGGTTTTTCTCGTTAGTTACTCGAAGAAAGGCACTTTTCTCCGCATTCAAAGTCGCGTCCCACCGCTTGCACCATTGTCCGCGATATTAGTAAACATGGCGAACATGACGTACCGTGGAAAGGTATCCCTCGTGCATGAACAGCGTCCACATAGAATACCGTTGCCCAAAGGGAGGCTCTCACGCAGATAGGCGTTTCCTGGCCCAACTCTCCGATTTCGAGGCGGGTAACGTTCGACAAAATGGATTCAGACCCGCGCAGGCGGCTCCGTGCAGCACCGACCCCGGTTCCAACGCTCTGTTCCGTCGAGTCGGAACTGCAACCTCTAGTGCAATCAGATGACGCATCAAACAGCGCTGCGCTTTTCGGATTCCGCTATCTGATGGCTGAAAAGACGTAACGCAAACTTGCCGCAACGCTAAAATCATGCGTTCCAGATGCCACCCAGTAATCCCTCCGTGCAGTGAGACTTATTTCCATGTGTTATATATATACACCGTGTGAGGTAGTCTATATATATAGTCGCAGTATATTATGCATTGATGGGTTCTAATATAAATCCAACAGACGCTATAACACATTTAGGCATAACCATTACACGCACGCTAAAGTGGGAGGTTCACGCTGAAGATATATGCGCGAAAGCATTCAGAACACTCGGGTTCTTGCGAAGGAAGCTGACTGTGGCACCTGCTCCTGTCAAGCTGACTGCGCACAAGACATTAGTGCGACCAATCCTCGAGTATACGGTAGTATAGTTTGGAACCCTCATCAGGTATACCTTGCATACAGGTTGGAAAGCATCCAAAATGAAGCACTACGGTTCATGTGCACTAAGTATTGTTGCCACGATAGCGCGAGTGCTCTTCGGAATGTAGCAGGAATACCTACACTTGCTTGTCGACAACGTACGGCAGCAATGAAGTTCATTCGCATGCTTTACCACGACTGTGTCCACATACATAAACACGAGCACTCGAAACCAGCCCATCGCCGTTCCCGTAGAAACAGCCATGATAAGCATGGTACGCCACGCGCTACAACACATTCAAATTCTCTTTCTCTTTTTTCCCCCTAGATCTGTAGACATTGAATGCGTTGCCTCGGGATGTTGTTGAAACGGACTCTGTAGGCAACTTTGTGGCTAAATTGGAATCTTACTTCCTCACTTAGCAAGAACAGTGACATGTACTAATTTTCTTGTATGTTTAGCAACCGTGATAGTAACCACCGGTATCTTGTCACAATTTAGCGCACATATTTTAGTTAACGAGGGGTAACAATTTGTTTATTGTACATGTTGTTTGTTGTTATTTTATGCAAATATGTGTACCATATGTCCTTTCTTCTGTGTGCCCTTTAACATCCCACTTCCTTTTAACAGCCTATCCAAGGCTGACAGTATTTGTGAAATAATAAATAAAAATTAAGAAATAAGAAAATAAAGCAGATAAAAAAAAATGGATAAAAATAATTTAAAAAATGATTTGCTTTTGCACACTATATCATTAGTCGATGTCACTGTGACTTTTTTAACACCTCACGCACCGAATCAACAAAACTTCACAAGCATAAAGCGAACGGGACTCAAATTTCATCGAAATAAAAGCAGGTAGCAACCGTTTGATAACAGCACTTGACCATGCAGCGCCGCAAGAAACAACGAAACACGTGAACCTGGGACGGTGCGAATCACCAAAAAATGGGGGATAGTCAGCGCCAACATCGCGACAACAGAGACAGAAAGAAAGTTGAGAGAATAACCGCACACGCACACCGAAGCACCGCAGCGTATAAACACGAACGCTCCATCTCGCGACAATAGCAGCAATACCGGGTGAGTCAAGTGTCGAAGCCAATGAGGACGGCATCGGGTGGGAGTGAAAACTGTCGCCGACTTTCCCACGTGCGCACAATCTCGGTGGGAGGGAGGGAGGGAAGGAGTGTTTAACCGCGTCGCGCGCACCCTGGGGCACCGGTGACAGCCTGACGTCAGCGCAGAGGCAAGTCCTCAACCGGGCGTCCACCACCGAATGCAAATGAGCAGCGCGGCTCGCAGTCACGGTCGTCACGCGCCGAGACAAAAGCCGTCCCCGACTTCTTCACACGGCGATCGGGGACCGCCACCCCGCCGCTCGCAACGTCGTCGACGTCGCGCGCTTGTATTGTGGCCGCGCGCGCGCGTTGGCCGAGCGCGCGGCCGACCGGGAATCCATTAGCCCGGTGACAGACAGGCAGCGCGATAATCCGTCCCGAGCGGGCCAACTGAGAGGGGCGCCGAAAAAGAGAGAAAACGGCGGTCGCATATGCTCTCTCTCTCCCGGCGCTCGCTTAATCCGCTCGGGGACGCCGGAGCGACCGCAGCGCGACGCACAATCCTATCGGGGAGTCAATATGCGACTTTCTCCTCGACAATGACACGAGGCTGGACGCTGTAATAGAGCTATTAATTCCGGCCGGCCCACAAAAGGCGCCTTATCGCCGAGCCGACTCGATAAGGCGCCGCCCGGCGGCACCCTCCCCCCTCGACGGTCGCTCCGCGGACGGCGCACAAAAGCCGCGCGGCGCTCTAATCTCCGCTTAATTCATTCTCGGCTCCCGGCGCGCCGCTTCCGCCCCTCCTCCTCCGCCAAATGAAAAGTGACGCGCGGCGCGCGATAAACGCGTCGCCTTTAATTGTCAAGCCACCTGAACGGCTCCTTCCGACAGCTCGGCGCAGGAAGTGCGCGCCGGTCCGGAGCGTGACGCGCGCGACTTTTTTGGAGGCCGAGCTGCGGCGGCGTGACTCGCGCGCCGCGCGGGCAGCGCCAACAAATTGCGCGGCCCTGGCAATAATGGAGCCAGCGGGCGGCCGGCCAGCGCGCGTTCGGGGATACGGCGGCGCCGAGAAACCCACTTAGGGCTTCGGGCGCGCAAAAAAGCCCCCCGCGGGGGCTTATCGGCGCTCGGACCCGGGGCTCGGACGCTCGGGGGCGCTCCGAATAATGCCCGCCTCGCGCGCCAGGGAGAATCGCGCGCGTATATATATATATATATATATATATATATATATATAAATATATATATATATATATATATATATATATATATATATATATATATATATATATATATATATAAAGTGTCCCAACAAAGAACGTGCGCGCCGGGGAGAAAGGGGGGTCGCGAGCTCCAGGAAGCGCGGTCCGCTCCTGCAAACGAGCCTCGCTTGACGAGTCCCGGTGCGAGTGACAGTAAATTGGCGGCCACTGCTATCGGCTCCTGCCGCGCGGACCGGCTTATCGGCGGCGCCGGGTGTCAAGCAGCAGCCGGCTCACGCGCACCGACATTAGTGTCCGCGGGAGGAGAGGAACACCTTTTCGCGCCTCCCGCCGGCGTCGCGGGCGCGGACGCTCGGAATCCCGCTGACCTCATAAGCTCCCCGGTGAGAGGAGAAATGCGCGCAGGGAAATTCGGACTCCCCGAGTCCTCCTACTCTCGCCTTCTTTCTTTTTTCTGTCTTTGTTCATTCTATCTCTCCCTTTTGGCCGGCGCCCCGAGTGGAATGTTTCCGGTGTGACCAACGTGATCAGATTCGTTCGGCCGGTGCGCGTTCGGACCGCCGCTGACCATGTCGCCGGACAGCTCATCTCGCTCTTCCCAAACTGCCACAGCAAAAAAAAAAAAAAAAAAAAGAGCAGCCCTGTCCTGTCCGAGAAGCACGGCGGCGCTTTTTATGCGACCAGCATCTACCCCTCCAACGAAGGCTGTAAAGCCGGCCCAGATTTGAAAAGAAAAAAAAAACAAAAAACAAAGCACAATAGGAGGAGAACGGAGTGAAACCCGACCTCAGCCTCTCTCAAACACATAAGGCCAGCAGATAGGGAGGTTCCCGTTTATTTCCCTCCTAAGTGGCCGTAACTAGGTAAGGGAAAAAATCAGTATTACTCTTCTGAAAACGTTTCTAACGCTGTCCTATAGTCAACGGCGTCTCAACACAGCGGCCACCGTGTAGTCTGTTTTTCATGCTCGCTTGAGAGTTGGATCGCTGTCCAGACAGCATCGTTCGTTCCTCTAGTTTGCAGCCTCAACATAACAAACGTAGTGTTTTGGATCCCTCGAAAGCATCAGAGATGCACTTTCCGTATACCGTAAAAATGCTGTTCATTCGCATTTGAAATGCAAGAAATAAATGTATTAAGGAAAGACAAACTTTGGCTAGTGCTCAAAGGTTATCTCTCGGAGACGTGCAATTTCTGCGCGCCATCGCGGAAGTACAGAAGTAGCAAAAGTGTGTTGAAAATCGTATTTTTGCTTATCGCTCGGTGAAGTTTGTCCCGTTTCTTTTTCTTTTTTTTCGCTCCGGTGCCTCCCTAAAAAGAAAACGAAGGAGGGTGGCCTCCAAGTAATAGCTCTCACCCTCCCGTAAATGGTGTCGCATTGATGCGCCCCTGATTGTGCAGTCCAGAATGCTCTCAATGTAGGATGAAATAAACAAGAAAGAAAGAAATGCGCATGAATGAAAACGGCGTGCCTGGGCGATAGCTTCAACGAAACCACTTTCCTCCTTAGCTAACCTAACCTAGAATACTAGCGAAACTCGGTGTTCTTGATATCACAATGGTAACATTTTCGAGGACGTAAAAGAAGTTTCATAATTACCACAAACAAACAAGGTTTCTGAAGAAACATCAGAACTGAGCGGTTTGATATCAGTAATTAATACTATATCCATGAAAACGGGCACTGAAGCGTATAAAACCATGGGGCAAGCGTTCTTTGTCGCCCTACATACATACATACATACATACATACATACATACATACATACATACATACATACATACATACATACATACATACATACATACATACATACATACATACATACATACATACATTTTTATTTCAGCAGCTCACAACATATTACACTTTTCAATGTATATGTAAATGATCTGGTTCTTGTGGATAGCGAACCAAAATACATCGTCTACGCAGATGATACTACCATGCTCTTTTCATCAAACAATATCGTAAACCTAATTTTGACCACAAATTCTGTCCTTGCTAAATACATATACGGTCACAGGACAATGGCTTAAAAATTAACACTGACAAAACCAAAGCTATTTTATTTCAAGATAAAAATAAACGTGTGAACTCAGAGACAGACATTTCAATAGGCTCTTCAAGAATTGAGCTTGCCCGGTCTGCCAAAACGTCAGGTGTCCTTTTTGATAGCCATATGTCATGGACTACATCACTTCCTTTCAGGAAAACTTGCGCAAGTCGCTGGAATACTATTCAGTTTAAAACCACTGCCACGCAAAGTCAAACTTCTCTTATACAATGCTCTTTTCCTGAGTCCCACACACTACTGCTGTCTGGTGCGGAGTACGACATCTGCTACCAACTGAAATAGATTATTCCTGGCTTCAAAAAAAGGTAATTCGTACCATCTGTAATGCTCCAGCAGATGCTCATACTGCACCTCTCTTCAAGCAGTTGAAATTACTCACGCTGCACACTCTGTTAGACTTCAGGCTGTCGTTAGCCAATCGTAAAGACAAGAAACAAAACCAGTCATACATTACGTCCCTAACGCAGTTATTTAGAAACAGAACAGAGTACAGCACACGATCACCCGAACAATGGCATCTGCCACGTCTTCGAACCAACTATACGCTTTTCAAATGCTACATCATCGCTTACACATTAATGCACAATAATATCGATGTCACTTCCTGGCCTGTGTCGCGTTTGTATGAGTTTTTCAGCAAAATTTGATCATGACCGAATTTGCTGTTTCATGCTGCTTTTTTGCAATTTGCTGTCTCGTTTCTTATGTGTAAACTGTGGATTGCTCGACGTTTTGTAGTGTTTCTTCATATATTGCAATTTTCTTTTTTGCCGGCACAAATTGATGCCAACATCGTATTATATTGTTTGTGCTGTCGGTCTTGAATCAGTGCCTGTGCTTGCCGCTGCTGCCCTTAGACGGAGTTTTAAGGCCCGTCAAGTTGCTGTGTGCAACTTTTTCCTTAAATCGCCCGTAAATTGTACGTTTGTGGAAAATAAAGGCAATTCAAATTTAAAATTCAGATACATTACAATATAGACACAAATATGACGAGAAACATGATTTAAATCCAAATCTATAAATTTTCGCTCACTTATTAGACTGTTCAATGCTAAGAAGATATTCATATACCATTTTCCTTGGATCCACTGCTCTTTTCATATGGCACTTGATTCACTAAAAGTAACGACGCCGTTTATTAAGACGATGCAGAGCATGCCGCTAAAATATTTAACGCCTAATGCTGGCAAAATGTAAAAAAAAAAACAGAAAAGCCTGATGATGTATGCACTGCCTATAAGCGGACGAGCGTGGGCACCTCCGTGCAACCTTCAACCTTTAAAAAAACAATTTTCTATGTGCACATATGCTCTTTCTTTTCTTTCTTTACACGCTCTTGTGACGTATGTCCTGACGAATGCGTAAAGGAAGTACAGCTGAGTACGTTGACCCAGCTGATGGATCCAGTAGTGCGCACAAGCAGACAAACTATGGGAACTGAGCATTTATTAGCCGTGATTTCCAAAACACTGACAGAAAATAAAGCTAGAAAAAAAAATAAACGAGTTCTCCTCAAATTAGACTTGTGTGCTTTGCCGATGCAGAACCTAAGCAACTAGCCAATAAATTTCCTAAGTGCGCGCTTGCTTAGACGTAATTGCGACGCATAAAGCGATACTAAAGAAACAAGAGGATTCCCACACAGTGTACGTCGCTGTATGCCGCTGCTCACCTGCAGCGTACACTTTTCTGTACGCGAGGCGTCTCACTCAGGAGTAATTCTCCGTGACACAATCCAAAGTTGCTTGTCAGCCGAACTCCAGCCACCATATTCACTAAGACACGAAGGGGGGGGGGGGGGGGGAAGAAAGAAAAAGAACAGACTGGAAGGAAGAAACAAGCAAAAAAGAAAAGAAATAAATGAAGAAAACACGCGCTATTCATGCGTGGCCCTATTACACAAAAGCAGCAAAGGCACCCCGCTGGAAACTTTCTGTCCAGGTAATCACACAACAGCGCTTAGCTAGGAGAAGCACCAGAGGAACCAAGAGTGAAGGCGAGCAATAGAAAGAGAAAAAAAAGGGGGAGCCAACTAGTTTTCGTTCTTCCTCTCGCCACTGCCTTCCGAGGAACAGCAGCGGGAGCAGCACAGCGGCGTTGACGTGGGCGGCTCGCCCGGTCTCCGGCGTGGCTGTGGCAACGAGCGCGTGATTGGCAGCTTTGGAAATTAACCACGTGGGTGGGAGCGGAAATGAGGCTCCGAGCACTGGCGCGGGCTTCAACGCCATCCGACAGCTCCGTATCGTGGCGCGTATTATTACTCGTTTAATGCACCGCAGGGGTACAACGCAGCGCCCGTCTGCGCTGCCCCAGCGCTTCTCTGCGCCCCCCTTCCTCTCGTCATCAGGCGGGCCCGATGGCTGGGTTTCCTCCGCTCCCGCCGACAGCGCGGTGGGCCGCGACTGCAGCAGGCATCTGAGAAACTCGCTCTCGTCGTCCTCCGTGCAACAGCGGCAATGGCTGCAAGCAACTTATCGCCGTGTTTTGTACCTAGAAGGAACAGATGAATACGTGGCTTCCCGCTTGCTTTCTTTACCTGCGCTGCGAACGCCTGTTTTGCGCGACAGCGTTCGGACATCGCGGACCTCGGTCTACGTGTGCACTGCCATTTCGGTGCCTGCAACCCGTCCTTAAAAACTTCCTCGGTTGTCCGTGATCGTACCTCCGGTTACACTGTGAATTTTGTTTTGGCAAGGACAACGACGTAGTGCTGGCAACACGTACACTGCGCGTGTTTCGCCATTGCACTGTCTTACTGCGCGAACACCGGCGAAGGAACTGATGCTTGCATTTTGACGATTTTATAAGTATATATAAATTACGTTAGCACTTATCACTGACTCCCACTTCCAAGTGCATGCTTACTTCCGCTGTCGTGGGAAATGGTTCCAGGGCAACTTAGTTTAACCTAATCTAAAATTAAAATAAATTATGGGGTTTTACGTGCCAAAACCACTTTCTGATTATGAGGCACGCCGTAGTGGAGGACTTCCGAAATTTCGACCACCTGGGGTTCTTTAACGTGCACCTAAATCTAAGTACACGGGTGTTTTCGCATTTCGCCCCCAACGAAATGCGGCCGCCGTGGCCAGGATTCGATTCCGCGACCTCGAGCTCAGCAGCCTAACACCGAACCTAATCTAACCTAGTCTCAGAAACCCGTTTAGTTATACATACTATACAGAGTGAGGCCTGTCAGTGAACGTGAACCACGCGCTTCTCTGGCCCAGCTGTTAATGGTTTGGCTCGGCGCTAGCTGCGTGGCGGTCAGGTGATATGGGCCAAAACAAGCTACAAATTCTACGACTAAATGGAAGCGAAGATCATTTGGCCTCGCCTATATCATTCACCAACCTACAACGCACTAAATCGGGAAGAATTCTTGCGAACTATACATCCTTCAGGCATCAACCTTTAAGACTCGAGAGTGGTCGAAAGCATCTCTGTGGCTCGTCGCATGCATGCCAAACGTGACCCGCACGGCGGTCCTCGAGGCACACTTTGCCCATCGCGTCGCGCTTCGAAAGCGCAGCGCGTGCGATTGAACCTCCATCGATTGGCGGCCACGCGTGCAACCTATACGTCGCGAGCCGCCGTGCGGTCGCGGGTGCGTGCCGGCAGCCAATAAAAGGCGCCGCCTTGTTTGATTCTGCAGAATTGGGAGGCCTCTCTCGGGCTAGCGCAATATCTAAACACCCCCCCCCCCCTTCCTCTGCGCGGACCATTACCTACAAGTGGACACATCCTGACCAGGCACGTCACCATATTCCGTGCCTTCTCCGCCTACGCCCAGCGCGATTACGCCTGCTCACGAAGTTTGGGCTCTGCGGCGCACGCTCCGCCGTTAAACGAGAGAACGCAACGAGGTATTTGCCATCAGGCCCCGGGACCTCTGTTTGTTTACACGATTGCATTGTCGTTAATAGACCGCGGCTGAACTCTATTATGCGTTTGGGCAGAGTTCACGTACGTGAACAGGGTGGCGTATATAGATCAGAGTTTCACTGTAGAGTTGACCTGCGTGGCTCTCGGCCCTTATGGCTAAGCAAACACACACAGCCGGCATTTAATCGGTCTCCAACGGGCCTTCAATGGACCGGGAATTGGATTGGGGTGTTTATCGAACGCTGCGGTAATTTAAACAATCTGAGTCAGCGTATGATGAGATAAATTTCAATGGTCACTTTGTATTGGTGGCTTAAAGTGTTACCTAATACACTGAATGCCTGAAGTTGGTGGTTGTCGGAGAATAAAACAACATTTATTTATCAGTATATGCTACGCTTTGCTTGAGCTTGACAGTACGGTGTCGTCGGCTGCTTTCCTTTGCAAATATACCCCAAACAACGTTTCCTTTATTTATGCTTTGGGAGACGGGCATTATAGTGGCCAGTTTAATGCAGTGATTTCTTCAGCTTGATTCTATTCCTTTATTATCTTAAACCGTTCACGACCGGTTTATGCTGGTGATGACTTAGGTTGAGAGCTGCTCGGACCAGGGATGAAGAGCGAAAAGGAATAGAATTGGAATAGAATCATACATTATCCCAATCCTGGATGTTATTCGACTGCATGCCTGCTGTTCGCGAACACCAAGAGTTCTCTTCTTTTTTTTGTTTTTTTAATCTCATAATCAAGTGACCCAAGCTGGCTTGCGCGTGATGTATACCGTGCCCCACAATTACACTTGACTCCTGCAATATTGTCTGTTGGCGTGGTGTGGTGTACCGCCGGTAACGGTATGCAAAAATATTCTGATAACACAAGCTTAGCACTGACTGAGGCTTTACTTCCACCTCCTCAGTTCCTCTCTCTCTCTCTCTCTCTCTCTCTGAGCACCCGAATTAATTTTTAAGCTGCATAATCTCTCCGCACGGTGTGAGAACTGCACATCACTGACTGCCGCATCGCAAATCGTCTCTAAAGTGCGCACGACAGTGTGGCCTCAATGTTTCAAAGCCATTCGTACTTGTTACGTACTCATTTTTTCTGCGTCCTAAAGAAAGTGCGCCTAATATGAAAAAAAATTAGGCATGCGGAATGCATCTCACGATGACTGTCGACGGTAATGCGATTAGCATTAAAGTAATGTAACGACACGTCGTATTGTTGTAGTCACATTTATGTAAGATCTTTTATGGCCATTCAGATACTTCCGTTGCTTCGGCTATATGCAAAATGCAGCTGTCTCCGGTACCGGCCCACTTTGCTCTGGCACTCGCTTGCCAAGCTCACCTACGAGCATGACGGCATGATGATGACGATATAACGGGGCGCTGTGACGAAAATGGATTGACGAAGAAGGAACGAAGTCGAAGGAACGAGAAAGGCGGTATTACGACAATGAGATGACGATTCTGAAATCATGACGATGGTAAAACGACGACAGCGTGACGTTGACGGCGTGAGGACAACAGCGTGTCGACGACGGTGTGACCATGTACGCTTGACAGCGAATGTCTGACGATGACGCAATTGCAATAATGGCATGACAATAGCGGCATAATCACGATTCGATGAGGTTAGTATGGTTAAGACAACTAAGAAGGAATGACGTCGATAGAACAAAGGCGGCCATACGACGACCATGGGATGAGGTTTCGGAAGTGATCACGATGGTTAAGAACAGCGTGACGGCGACGGCATGACGACAACGGTATGAGGACGACCGTGTGACGATGTCGTGACAACCATGGCGTGATGACGACGGCATGACAAGAGTCGAATGACGACGTTAGAAACAAGACGATGGAACTACCGTGTGAAGGACCACGACGATATCACGATGACGGTATGACAACCAATGCACGATAACGATGCTATGACGGCGAAGGCATGACAACGACATGATGAAAATGGGATTACGACGACTGTCTGACGATGTAGTGACAACGACTGCATCACAAAGACTGTATGACGACGATGGCGGGACGACGGCGGCATGACGAGAGTCGGATGGCAAAGCTGGAATGACTACGACGCAACGACCATGACGGCATCACGTACATGAGCACATGCATAGCTACCGAAGCTGTTAGACAAGTTGACCCATTGGGTCATCGTAAGGCGTGACGACGACGTCATAACGAGAGTCAGATGACGAAGCTAGAATGACGACGATAAAACGACCACGACGGCATCACGACCGCGGGCACTTATCTAGCTTCTCAAGCTGGTAGAAAACTTGGGCTACTGCGTTGGCTTAAAAGGAATGAAGGAATTAAGGAGGGAAGGAATGATGGATGGACGGACGGACACCTACGCGTAGCTGCGCATCTGCGCACAAGCAGCAGCTCACGATCGCACTTGTTCACTGACCTCTTTTTCTTGCGAACCCGCCGTGGTTGCTCAGTGGCTATGGTGTTGGGCTGCTGAGCACGAGGTCGCGGGATCGAATCCCGGCCACGGCTGCCGCATCTCGATGGGGGCGAAATGCGAAAACACCCGTGTGCTTAGATTTAGGCGCACGTTAAAGAACCCCAGGTGGTCGAAATTTCCGGAGTCCTCCACTACGGCGTGCCTCATAATCAGAAAGTGGTTTTGGCACGTAAAACCCCAAATATTATTATATATTATTCTCTTTCTTGCACGTGCTTGTCTGCGCGAGCCGCGCCACGCTATGCGGCTACGCGCGGCGGTGCGAAAGGTTATTGCATTCGCTTAATTACTTTACGGCGCGCCGCGCAGGCAGCCGCAGCTGGACCAGGCCTCCGAGATCTCCCCAGCGCAATCTCGGGGGTCATGCCCAGGCCGCGCATTCACTTCTCCCTCTCCCCGCGACGGGCAGCGAGGGCTGGCAGCTGTGCGTGGCCTCCGAGTTCGCGTTGGAGTTGGCGTAGTCTAGGAAGCCACGAGCCGGCAGAGTCAAGCCAGCGCGGCGAAGTTCGCTTGCCTCTTCGATTACATTGCGGAGCGCTGTGTTGTGTCCCGCGTGCTGCTGGACCGCGACGAGCCAAGTGGAAAGCGTACGCGAAAGACCATCACAATGGAACAGAAGGCAGCTATCTAAAGGCTTAGGGTCAGGTGCTAAGTTGCGTGTCGCACACGCCGGAAGACTCTTTTGTTGTTTGATTCAAATTTCATTGCATGCTTGGCCGTTTAGCGGTTTCGCAGGCCGCAAAGTCATCATCTTATTTCCGTGTTTACAATTGTGCGCCTCATTGGGTATATATTGCAGTAAATGACAATGAATATACAGAAGTAAATGATATAACGAAGTAATTTCGCCCCCCCCCCCCACATTCAAGTTCGTTATAACGTGGTTCGAGTGTTCTTTTCTTGTGTACGAATTTATTTCAACAGCTGGTAAAGATATCTCCCAATTCTTTAACGACTGTTGTTAAACGAATCAGCTACTTCCTTCCCACTGTAGGTGCAAAATATTTTCGAGCCTGCATAACTCTGTAAACATGCATTTTTTACGGATCTGTATTTAATGCAATATGCATGCAAGAAAAAGGACACACAACTGTTGTAATTAAACGGGCCTCTCAATCATACAGTGTTGCGATTATTCCCGCATGATGATTTACTTGCCAAGTTTGACATACATAATTGTTTACCATATTGTTACTTGTTCTTAAGGATCGTTTACGCCCCCCCCCCCCCGCCAAAAGAAACAACAACATTTAAAATAGTATCATTTTTGTTTTGTTAACGCAGCGATCCTGTACCACTGAGAGAAGAATGACAGGTAACTCGTAAATGTACATTCAGTAAGTCATAACAGCTAAAAATATTGTAAAACATATTGGTAGCCAATTCTGGGAACAATTTCTGAGGTTTCAGGTTTTTTATGAGTTTGGATCGGCATATTATAAGACGTGCTTCCGGTTGGGCTTCTATATCACTGGCGAAATGGCAGACTTCTATCCAGTGCTGCATATCAACGGAACCGCAGTAACTTTGAATACGGTCCTAGGTCCGTACCTCAAACACCTGTCATACGGCAGTGGGACAGCATTGTTTTTAATTGATTACTCGAAACCAGACCTATATCTTCGTTTAGAAGCAATCGGATCTATAGTCGGAAGCCCGCGGGCTGACCCACACTAATTCGCGACCCCGTTTACATGCATTTTCTGTCAAGTAGTCGAGTGGGTGCAGAGCTAGTCGACCCACCCTTTAAAGACGCGATGACCCACCCGTGCACCCCCGACGCTCCCTATCGCTCAGAGGAACCCCCAGCGTCCAGACGAACCCGACGAGGCCAGGGTCACGTGGACGAGTAGAGCGTCGCTGCACGGTTGTCGTGCCTATGCGCGCAGGCGCGCTCACAGGTTTCAGCCGGTTTCCCGGAGCTCCTAATCACCGAAGAAAACCGGGTGCCAGGCCGCGGGATGCTTCTGCCCATTTTCTGCCCTCAGTGTGTACGAGCTACAGCAGGTATATATCGGACGCACCACTTCCTGCCGCCAAGGCTGTCGCTCAGTTACGAGACCCCGGCGATGGCTTCTTTTTAATTAAACTAGCGACAAAATATTATCAGATGATTTAGAAATGGATACGTTTCAGGGCACAGCCGGGAAATGTGCCCCGTATCCACGCACTCTCGGCGGCACCTTTCCCCCATTGTGTGCGGCGCGCGTGCGCTGCAGTGAACGCGTCGCGGTTTTGTTTGCGGTGCCGCAAGAACGAAAGGGAAAAAAAAAAGGGACCGCGGCTCGGCGCGCTTCTCTCGCATAGCGGTAATCAAAGGACGGGTGCGCGCTCCGTGCTCGTGGAGGGTCGCGCCTCTTGCCGACTGGAGGGGGGCGCTCGTAAAGTCATCAGGCGCGCGCTGCCCTTATCGTGAGCGCAGCGGCGGCGCGGTATTGCGGCGGCCTGTCCATAAATCCTGCACGCCGGCGGCTAGCGAGCGCTTTGCGCACCGGGCACGGTGCACGCGCTCGAACACTGGCCTCCACCCCTGCTCGTTCGATAAGCGAGCGCGACAAGGCGCGCGAGCGCGCGCACTGGGGGGCTTTATGACGCCACCGTATCCGAAGCCGCCGCGAGTCCTGCGCAGTCGTAACCACCCGCCGAGATTGTGGCCCCGTCGCTCCACCAGCACGAGCGCTATGGCCGCGGGGGAGTGTATACGTGTGACGCGTGCCCGCGCCGACACGGCGTCCTCGCGCAGTCGCGGCTTATAATAATCGGCCGAAACCCCCGCGCTGAAGCGGTGGTCGCGACTGTGGGCGTCTCACTCTTGTTCCCCCCCCCCCCCCCATATGCTGCAGAGGGCAGCGGGGGTAGTTGGACTGTTATTTGATGACGCCATATACACAGTCTCTTATTACGCGCGCTTCCCGTGCGCGCGGAGGTGAATCGTCATTTGCGTTTCCTTCACTTTCGCCCGCGTGTTCGAATTGGCTCGTATAACAACAGCGATTATGAAGGCTGGGAGTAAAAACTCCTTGACGAGGCGGAGACCCTTCGGCCGCAGGAAGAGGAAAGGAAATAAAAGGGTTCCCCTTTCGATTCCTCGATAGGCCCGCCACGCCGATGTGTGGGAGCGCATGCAGGGTTCGGAGCATGTAGTCGCGAGTCACCCTCACCTAGCACGCCTCGAGCACACGTGACCGTCAGCATGTAAATAGTGTTTGTTGCCGTTGCGCGCACGTACACAGCTGTATATACCGATCAACTATATGTGGTGCAGAGGTTTGTGAGCTTCCAACCGCTGTATAGTAAAAACGTTTTTACTATCTGCAAAACTTCAGAAATGTGCCTACCACAACCACGAAGCAAACAACATTAATAATCAAGGGTATACGACTACTGGAATATCTAAATCGAATAGAACACGGATATTTAAGAAAAACGACCTTCCAGCATCGAATCAAATACCAAATATTTTTTTCCAGCCCATAGGCAAAGTTTGCCTGGAGTTCGTTTGTTAATGAAAAAGAAAAAAAAAATGTCTTGTTTAGATTATACTACACGGGCTAATATTATTATTCAATATACAATCTACATCCGAGCAGCTTGTAAATGAAAAACAACTTCTTTCGATTATATGGTGCACCACGCCAAGACAGTAATGAAACAGGAAACGGGCAACAAGCCAACAGCCCGTCACCAAGTGCGCGTATAATGCTGTGTTCGTTGGTTACGCCAAGTGCAATACTACCGCACTGCACGTCACTTTAATGAAATGCCACTGGTATGAGACTGGCGAAATAACAAAAAAAAAACGCCCTTTGTCTAAACAGAGAGAACAAATTGATTGGCTGCCCAAAGGCGAGGCATTATTATTGAATGACGGGAAGTTATTGCGCAGACCTTTTGCTGCTCCAAGCGCGCTCGCTGAGGAACTGATGCCTCTCTGCATGCAGAATCCGCGGCTTTCATGCAGCACAATCATTCGCAACAGTCGCCGCTTCCGTCGGTCTTCCCCGCAGAGGCTCCAATAAGTGATGTTATTCCTTACGAAAAGAATATTCGACATTTTCGAATAGTGAATTCTCAAATCGCATAGCAAGGACTATGCCATTCGCATCGAATCATCGAATACCTTTATACGGCACAGGTCTCAAACATTTGCGCAACGGTTATCTATGTATAATTCTACTGAGACACCGACGTAAACAAAAGAAAATGAAATATACAATTTAGCAAGCCGAATTTTTAGATAAGTGACAAGTGCAATAATAATAATTTTCAATCAATAAATAAATCAGTCAACCAATCAATAAGTTATTGAACATGCCCAGGAAAGACTTTAATTTCTGAGTACTGGCGCACGCATACATTAAAACCTAAAAACAAAGCAAGAAAAACGGGGAACTTCAAGAGCATTTAAATAAAAAACACAATCAAGAAAAGAACAAATTATGAATAATAATAATAATAATAATAATAATAATAATAATAATAATAATAATAATAATAATAATAATAATAATAATAATAATAATAATAATAATAATAATGTCTTCTTGTGCATATGGCATAAGGGGTAAAGCAAACGCTGTAAGCGGCTTAATTTTCGAGAGTACCTAGCATGAAACATTATTGCTTCTTGTTCAAAATTCAAGAGAATGGAAGATGACGAGGGATTACAAATTACTAGGTACTTGCAGCGGAGCGAGCACATAAATTCAGTTTGTGTGCTTTGGCGCACCTCTGCCGATCAATCAAAATTGAACAATTTGGAATCCCTAACGGATAAGGCAATTGCAAAGGACGAAACTTTTGAGGAACTTGGACATTTTTTTTTACATTCATTCATGTTCAACGGCTTTTCCTCCGCCGAAGCGGAGATTGCGGATATGACGTGGGGAGCGCCACCTCCAAGAGTCCGCTGGAAACCTCCCTACAAGGACCAAGGACGTTCGTTTAAAGCGGCCGTCCGAAATGTCAGCGCGAAATGTAGACACAAATTAACTGAGAAAACCAATAGAACCAATGAAACCTGCATGAAAAGCGGGGCACATCTAGGGTGATGCGCCGGAAAGTTAGAAGACTGGGGGCGTTGAGGGGAACTACGAAAGTTCTATTGCTTGCGCCTATATATAGGAACTCTATGACGTTTTATACAGTACGCCATTTCAGAGCTATCAGACACGTCCAGGTGAAACCTAATTGAACCAGAGTGTGTCTTAGGAGAAGTATTATGGAGAGTTTTCAATGTGGTGAGTGTTCTGGGGCTTCCGAAGAAAATTATAGAATTTCCTCATTATTGTCCTTCTCGATGCTTGCCGGAGGACTAAACAGTTTGCCGTTTGAGACCCAGTTACTTGGCATATATTGAGATCGAATTTTTAGTAATAAAGTGTGCCTTAGGCTAAACGTACCGGGAAAATTTCAAAGTTGTAGGTGCATTAAGGACACCGTAAAAAATTTGGAAGCTATCGTAAAAGCCACTCAAAGGCTTCTCGGTGTAGGGATTGAAATTTTAGAATTATTGCCGCAAGCAAATGGCAAGCAAACGGTGCAAGGAAACATGGGTACAGCACAATGCACCCGAAGATTTAAGTGAAATTCATCAGCGGGGGAGATTTGAAAGAAAGTTCGCGATCCATCTGAGCGGACCCACCTACGTGCCGTATCTGAATGGAAGATCTATTAGAAACTTCTTGCTAGCAGATGACGAGAAAGGATGACGATAGGGGAGAATGCGCAGGATGGGAGAACTAGGACAATGGAACGACATGCCTCCGTGCTCAGCCTTGGATGTACTCGGTCGCCACAGACTATATTCTTGTCGCACGAATGTTAAGTCAGGTTGTGTCAGTACTGAGCCTGACGGCAGACTCACGACATACACAATTCAGTTCCTTCACATGCAGGGCTTTTCCAGATCCTTTCTTTTTTCTCTCGTTATGCATATCATTTCAGATAAATTACATGAAGGCGTTACAAATGATGTCGCAAGGTTTGAAAACCACAAGCGCGAAGGCCTTTCCGTCAACGCGTCCCATTAGAAAACTTACCGGATTCTACGGGCGAACTTGCCTTTTTACATAACGAACTCTGAAAACAATTCCGCCGTTACGGTAGTGTTCCGTTAACTGTTGACAATAGCGCGCGCATATTGGCTCATTTCGCGGAGCAAATAAACGGCAACGTAATGAAAAAGGCGCGCGCATGTTTGTGTAGTGTGTCTGTGTGTGTGCAAGTCAGCGTAAACCTCGAACAACCCGACCGTCGGCGGAGCAAAGCAAAACCAGAGCGTCGCGTATGTGTCGTGGCGCGTGCGACACAAAGGGTGACACAAAGGGCGCCACGCTTCTCATCGTCTCTCCCTGCAGATAGACGCTATACATTTTCTCGGCGCTCGCGAGGACACCTCGCACGGAGGTCGAGTTGGGCGCACGAGCGCATCTTCGCCGCGTCGCAGCCAGGCTTGAAGCCTACGTCACCAGGAACAAACAAACAAAAATGCCATGCTACTGCCGCCGACAGTCCTCCCCCCCCTCCCCCTTTGCCGTCACCTCCTTATTTTCTTTCCTGATCACTTTTTTCTTTCTTTTTCTTCATCCCCAAAAAGAGATCGCTGCCTCTTCTTATTAACATGATACACACCAAACGTCGCGCAGATGAGGCGCCTGCACGCACGCATACGCGTCCTTAATTCCTAGCGGCGGTGTGTTTATTACATACTTACCGCTTACTGTGAGGAGGAGCCAGAGCGTGAAAAACAAGATGCGGTCGTTTAAGAAACAACGCGAAACGAACAACAACAACAAAAAAAAAGTCCGGGGACACCGCGGAAAGAAGAAAAAAGCTGCTAGGATAGAGACCGGGAGAGGGGGGGGGGGGCGAACAATAAATCTGAGCCGAGACTGGCCGGGAGGTTTAGAAGAGGCAACGGCCACTGCGAAGAAGCGACGCACGCAGGGCCAGCCAGCCGGCAAAAGCGCGCTGCACAACACGGCATCGCCCGTGACGAAAAAGGTGGCTCAGCGCGGCAGCGGCGGCGACCGCCTTATCACTTATTTTTCTCTGCCCTGACTGTCGCGCTAACGAGCAGCTATTCCGTTCGCCGCGGCGCGAAAGAAGCGCCGCCGCATTGCGGGGACCTCAAAAATGTGAGCAGGCCCATTTGTCAGAGCGGCCGATCCGCGGGCCATTCCGGCCACGTCGGTCCCTGCTGTAGCTGCGTGTCTTCACTGAGGAGGCACGCACTTCGAAAAAAAAAAAAGTGCATGACGATATAGAAGCCGCACAACTCTCTCCCTCTCTCTCATATATATATATATATATAATGTGTGTGTGTGTGTGTGTGTGTGTGTGTGTGTGTGTGTGTGTGTGTGTGTGTGTGTGTGTGTGTGTGTGTGTGTGACATGTATTTGCCTAGAGAGTTCTTACGGCGACCGCATTGGGAAAGGAGAAGGGACAGCGCAGTGTTCTTTTTCTTTCCCTCGTGATGCACGGTCGACGCGAGGACGACAGGGCCGCAATCATGGAGTGGCGGCTGGCAGCCCTGCGCGGAGCCAGAAGCCCGTCGCCGCATGGCACAGGCATGTCATAGGCGTGGCCAGCGCAATGAAAGACCCCGAAGACGGCCCCGAAGGTTACACCGGTTCTTTACGCGCCTGGGCGTGCCGCGCGTAACAACGATGCAACTCAATCCGCGTAAAACGCGCGCGGCCCGCCTGCGTGCTTCACAGAAAAACAGCGCGGGCTCGCTGCTTTAGCGCTCCACCGTGGGGTGGGCTATTCAGCGCTGTCGCAGTTTGTCACTCGCTGACAGGCTTGACAAACTACCCTGGCGATGTGCAGCTGCTGCATCGTTCAACCAGACTAAGCTGTTGCGTCCTTTTGGCGCGAAAGCCAGTGATTGCTCCGGTTACGTGCAGTCGCTTTGCATATTCGTTTCCTTCGGACTGATTCACGCCTGCAAAGTCCAATGACGGAAATGTTTCTACTTGCGCGAAAGCTTTCTTCTTTAGCTAACAAAGGACACCGTTCTAATAGCCTCCAGTTTCGTCGTATTTCTGCTTACAATATTGCTTTATATTTTGTTAACGGATGGAAACTATTTCACACAAGAAGTCAAAGACTCGCTTAATGTATTTTCAGCTATGTCTAGCGAAGACGCACAATGATTATCATAGCACCAATGCTTCGAATGATTGCATTATAGAATGCCAAACTAGAAATTATATCCTTCCAGCTACGAACGCCTGTTAAAGGGCAGGGACATCGCTCGCGGCAGCTGCCAATGAACAACCGTGCTCTACTGTTTTTTTCTTCTTTCTCTCTGTTCCAGACTCCTGCATCCAGAAAGCGGCACGGAGGGGCGCATTATCGGGTCGTTTCAGTAATTGAGTGAGCCGCAGCTCCAGTTGAAAGCAGTCCCGGGTGCACCGAAGCTATGCCCGCCCTGCGCTAGTGTTCGCTTGGTGGGGAGAGAAGAGCTGTCGGCCGTGTCGTTCGTGTAGCGAAGTCAGCTCCCAGTTAGAGCGGCGTCTCCCATCTGTATCTGGTTATGACGGCGCGGCGCTCGATGACTCGCAAAACAGCGCCATCGGCGGCATTGATTCCGTTTTCACAGGGCGGTGGAACCAGCCGGCGACGACCCCACAAAGGGGGCCCTGGGGAAGGGTCCTCGGGGCGCGCAATGCCAAAACGGCGATAACAGGCCATTTGACCGCCGCCGCCAGTCCATAACCGGAGTTCCCCCCACGACCGGGCCAAAGGCGGAGCCTGGCCTCAGCGACCGTCTACTCCGCAGCGCGAAGAGCTCCCCGAGTTCCCCCGGGACGCTGGCAGAGGGGAGGTTGGTGTTGAAGAACCGTGAAGCGGAAACCTAATCCGACAAAGGCCGGCCCACGGCGGCCGCGGTGCCATAATCAGAACCGCGCGCGCTCATACACACACGCCGCCGACTTTTGCGCCACTCGCTCGGAGTCTGAAAGATGCAGCCGTGGGAGCTTGCGCCCCGAGCGCACGCGGAGAGAGGGAGCTCCGGCAACAAAGAGGCGAAAATCGGCGACGCTTTCCTCCAATTTTGAACCCCGGATTCGCTCGGCGTGCGTCCAATAAAAGGCCCGGTGGCCGCGCGTAGCTGCGCGAGCAGCCGCGAGCAGCTCGTCGCCGTTGACTGCCGCGAACGCCGGCGGCTGGTTCGTCGCGAGCAGAAAGTCGCCCGCGCGGAGCACAAAGCGGCCGCGCGCGATACGGCTTATCGGGGCGGCGTGCCACAAAAGGAAGACCTGCGCGGTGCGCAATTTGTCTTGTCGCGCTGACTGCGCGACTCGGAAGGTCGCCGCGAGGCACCCCGCGGCTACCTGCGCGGCGGCGGTTCGCCTCCGATCGCGGCGGCATCGCGAGTTGAATGCCCGAGGCTTGCTGGACCTCGTACATACGACTCGGCCACGTGGGGTGCGCCCATGCATGACACGCAGCTCCTGTGCCACGGAAC
The DNA here is from genome assembly GCF_050947875.1 of Dermacentor variabilis. Taxonomy (NCBI): domain Eukaryota; kingdom Metazoa; phylum Arthropoda; class Arachnida; order Ixodida; family Ixodidae; genus Dermacentor; species Dermacentor variabilis. The sequence goes on along the minus strand of NW_027460280.1, from coordinate 42,912,537 downwards.
AGACGCGAGCGCGCCATTTGCCGGCCGCTTGGTCTTGATGCGTAGAAAGGTCACCGAAAGTATGCAATCTGTAACAAAACGAGCCCCGTTTTTCAGAGATAAGGGAAAGTGACAGATCGTTAATTGCTTCGTATATTCTTCTACAAGCGTTTAAAGACCACGAAATAGAAAACTGTGGCCAAGCGCTCGTAATATCGGATAGAAGCATTCGATTTTATTGGCGTGCGCAAATGCTCGTATTGCCACTGAAGACGTTCCCTGAAAACCAGGGTTGTTACAGACACATAGCGGGTGCTGTGCGTACACTCCAGTAGCTGCACATTCTCTATAGAGGCTCCAGTCCTCCTGCATCTCTGAGAACTCATGCGCACAAGCAGGCCCGGGAAAGCCGAAGTCAAGCTGGTCTTAAGTGTCGCCACCGTCTTTTACATGAACACAAAAGAATGAAACACATGAGTGCAAGAAAAAAAGTTACGCATTATTACCTGTAACGTTGGGAGGTGTTAAATAGTCAATTAACAGATTAAGTGGCACTCTTCCTTGGGCTCTACAGGTTCAAAATTTGTTTAAATCGGATCTCGTGCAAGTTGCAAAGGTTCAAGCAATTCTGCGATGACGATAATAGTATCGCAGGTGCCTGTTCAGTAGCCTTCAGATAAACCCAATTTGGTTAAGCGGTACCTTCGGGTATTCCGAACGCTTCCGAAGCGCTTAGATGACTCTCCATAAACACAGCGTACAAAAAAAGAGAAAGTAAAGCAAATGAAAAGAAATGGGGATGGCATAAATTACTTTAGATACGCATTTCGGTTCCCTCGAATTTTCAGAGTGTCCGCCGACGTCAGAATAGTACCCAGTACATCTGTAATCGACTGAATAGTCGTGATTCCAAGAGCATCCCGCACTGGCGCCGGCACAGAAAACTAAAACGTGAACTGCCGTAAAGGTAGCACAAATAAGACTATATATATATATATATATATATAGTGTGTGTGTGGGGGGGGTGGGGGGGGACATGTTCTTCGTTGCAGAAATCATATCCGCGTTGCTGCAGTAGCTATAGGTATAGATATACGTTAAAAAAAAGACCGTCTTAATATTGACTAGCAGCTAAAACAGCGATTGCCATCAAAGGAGCACCACCATTACATTTCTGACTTCCTATTGTTATTTATTTATTTAATATTATTATTTTGCGTTGAGCGAACGTCCTGGACCTCGAAATCCCGGAAAAATTATTGGCACGCCTTCGAGTGCCCTCAATTGTTCACTGCAATGGCTTTTCGAAAAACCATGATCCGATTATGAGACACAACCGTATAGTGGGGGGGGGCTCTGTGTTACGCGTTATCGCCTTTGTCCCCTGTTACGTTTCGCCTACGACGCGCGGTTTAGCCGGCGCGACTGCAACAAAGCGGCAGACATTTTGGCCCGTTCGGCGTCGCCGCTACGCCTCCCCGCCAAGCGCGTCCAGGCATGTTCCGATGCCACGTGTCTTCATGTGCGTGTGTGAGTGTATGTGCATATTGTGCCCGACCGGCGGCGATACGACAGTAGGGGTCACCTTCTCCTCCCCATTGTGCCCGACCGGCGGCGATACGACAGTAGGGGTCACCTTCTCCTCCCCATTGTGCCCGACCGGCGGCGATACGACAGTGTGAGTCACCTTCTCCTCCCCATTGTGCCCGACCGGAGGCGACACGACAGTGTGAGCCACCTGCTCCTCCCCATTGTGCCCGACCGGCGGCGATACGACAGTAGGGGTCACCTTCTCCTCCCCATTGTGCCCGACCGGCGGCGATACGACAGTGTGAGTCACCTTCTCCTCCCCATTGTGCCCGACCGGAGGCGACACGACAGTGTGAGCCACCTGCTCCTCCCCATTGTGCCCGACCGGCGGCGACACGACAGTATGCGTCACCTTATCCCATTGTACAGTCACGTGCTCGTCTATAGAGGGGTTCCTTCTTGCCCTCAACTGCGAGAGTATAAAAACAGCTGCCCCCGGACGCCAAAGGGAGGGCTCCGATTTCTTCTGTTGAGTAAAGTGCACTCCCGTCTCTCTACTTCGGTCGACCTGACCGCCAACTCTTTGCGATGTTAGAATAAACAAGTTGTTTTGTTGTTACCAGTCAACTCATGCTTTGCCGGGACCTTCGGATGCTTCCTGTTGTACCCCAGGCCGCCAGGCCAACGCTACCCTTGGGGCTTGCGACCCAGGTGCAACAACGGGCGTCAGCGCCGAGTTCCCAACAACTCGCGCCAGCAGTCCGATCACAACAACTGTCTGCCAGCGGTGAGATCGCGACAACGGAGGCCAGCAGCGAAGAGATGCAGTTGACTGTATGCTGAGCAGCTCAACAACGATCCGGGAGCAGTGCAACGAGCCCTGTGTGATGACTGGTTGCCTGCAGCGGAACGACTGCGCTGAACTCTTGGCTGCGAGGTTTGGTGAGTGCGGGACTTTCTTCTTCTGAGCTTTGCCAGGCTTTTGTTAGTGTCAGAAACGGAGCTGGTAATTGTGGTTGTCGTTGCTGCCGGGTTAGTTTGCGGCAAGACAATATTAGGCAGTAGAGAAAGCAGCATTCAGAGCAGCCATGGATTTGAAGTCGTTGCGCAAACCGAAATTGCTGGAGCTTGCAAGAGAATTGGGTCTGGATGTCTCGGACAAACTCAGAAAACCAGAACTGCTAAAGGCTATTCTTGAGTTAGAAGCTGAGGATGACGAGCTGTCGGAATGCCTTGAGACCACTGAGGAAAGGGAGACGGCAAAAAGACAGGAGCGCGAAAGTAAAGAACAGAAAGAGCGAGAGCAACAAGAGAAAAAAGAAGAGCGTGACCGTCAACACGCTTTGGAAATGAAGCGTCTCGAGGTAGAGATGGAACGCGCTCGTAATGGAAGTCAGGCACACGGTGCAGGAGAACGAGTATTGTTCAAAATGACTGACCTGATGCGGCCGTTTAAGCTTGGAGAGGACATTGGTTTGTTCCTGGTTAACTTTGAGCGAACGTGCGAGAAGCAGGGGTTCTCTCGGGAATGTGGCCACAGCGCTTGCTCACTTTGTTACCCGGCGAGGCGGCCGACGTAGTCGCTCGCTTGAATAGAGAGGAGGCAGAGGATTTCGACAAAGTGAAATCGAGTCTGCTAAAGAAGTACAGGCTGTCAGCGGAGGCGTTCCGTCGGAAGTTTCGGGAAAATGAGAAAGGCAGAAGTGAGTCATACACAGAGTTTGCGTACAGGCTTATGTCAAAAATGCAGGAGTGGCTCAAAGAAGAGAAACCGTTTGGTGACCACGAGAAAGTTCTGCAGTGTTTCGGGCTAGAACAGTTTTATAGTCGGTTACCGGAGAACGTGCGGTACTGGGTCTTGGATAGGCCAGACGTTTGTACGGTGGCTAAAGCCGCTGAGCTAGCCGAGGAGTTTGTGACGCGTCGGGCTCGCGGAGCTAAGGACGGTCAAAAGGGTGAATTTGGCTCGAAGTTTGAGAGGCCGAAGTTCACACCCATGAGATTAAAGGGGAACACACGTAGTGCGGATGCGAGTGAAAGCAGTCCGACAGAACGTAAGGAGACGGCGGCAGCCAAACGCAGAAAGCGGTTCGAGATGAGGCAAGCGCGCGTTTGTTATACGTGCCAGAAGCCGGGTCACTTTTCGGCGCAGTGTCCGGAAACAACACCAAAAGTTGTGTTTTTTTCATTATGCAGCACTGACGAGAACATGAAGCTTCTCGAGCCTTACATGCGAGACCTCCTCGTGAACGGGAAAGAGTGCCGAGTGCTTCGCGATTCCGCAGCTACAATGGATATAGTTCACCCGTCTTACGTAGAACCCCATATGTTCACGGGCGAGTGCGCATGGATCAAGCAAGCCGTGGAAGCTCATAGCGTGTGTCTGCCGGTAGCAAAGGTGCTTATCGAAGGACCTTTCGGAGCGCTTGAGACGGAGGCCGTAGTGTCATCTATGCTGCCCCCCCAGTACCCGTACCTATTTTCAAACAGGTCCGATCACCTCCTGCGCGAGAAGGGGCTTTTGTTTGGTGAGGCTAGCGTTCAGGCCTTAACCAGATCGAAGGTTCGGGAGCTCGCTGCAAAGGCGGTAGTTGCGGGGCCGACGTTATCGAACAATGAAAAAGGGTCAGAGGTGCAGCAAGCTGATATTCAGAGCACGCCCGAACTGAATAAAATTGAGCCTGTAGCGTTGGAGGCGCCAGATACTGGAGAGGAAATGCCCGATAAGGGAAAGTTAGAAGAGGCTAGTAGGTATGCGGCGTTCATTTCACCAATGGGAACATTCCGTCCTAAAGTGTTGAGTTTTGGTTTGAGGAACGCGCCATACTGTTTTTCAAGCCTCATGGATAAAGTGTTGCGGGGACAGCAAGAATTCGCTTTACCGTATCTAGACGACGTAGCGATATTCTCCGCATCCTGGTCTGAGCATATGGCACACTTGCGGGCAGTGCTAACCCGCCTGCGCGAAGCGGGCTTGACAGTAAAGGCTCCTAAGTGCCAGTTAGCACAGGCCGAGGTTGTCTACCTCGGTCACGTGATTGGTCAGGGTCGTCGCCGCCCCTCTGAAATAAAGGTGGCCGCTGTGCGAGACTTCCCGCAACCGCGCACGAAGACCGATATTCGGTCGTTCTTAGGTGTCGCCGGCTACTATCAGAGGTACATCCCCAGGTACTCTGATATCGCGGCTCCCCTGACGGATGCTCTAAGAAAAACAGAGCCTCAAACAGTCGTCTGGGACGAGACAAAGGAAAGAGCTTTTAGCGCCCTAAAGAGTGCCTTAACAAGCCAGCCTGTGCTACGATCGCCAGACTATACAAAAGGGTTCGTAGTTCAGTGCGATGCTAGTGAGCGAGGCATGGGCGTTGTACTGTGCCAACGGGAAAATGGAGAAGTAGAACACCCCGTCCTGTATGCTAGTCGTAAGCTGACCAGTCGTGAGCAGGCGTATAGCGCCACCGAGAAATAGTGTGCGTGTCTCGTGTGGGCCGTTCAGAAATTGTCATGCTATCTAGCCGGCTCGAGGTTTATCATTGAGACGGATCACTGCCCTCTCCAATGGCTGCAGACCATCTCTCCCAAAAATGGCCGCCTCCTGCGCTGGAGCCTCGCTTTGCAACAATATTCCTTTGAGGTGCGTTACAAAAAGGGGAGTCTCAACGGTAACGCCGATGGCTTAAGTCGAAGCCCCTAACGTAGGAATCAGCCTCAAAATTGTTTGTTACTGATGTTTTTCTTCCTGAGGCAGGATTTTTTAACATATTGCTTTTGTTTAGTGTTTCAAAGTGATGATATGCGTTCTAGTGCAATTTTCCAATTTGTGGACGCGTTCTGAGTGATGCTAGACTACTGTAAGGAACTAGGCAGTGGTATAAAAGGGGAAAGAGCCTGGCAGGGCTTAGTGAGGGTTGTGCCGTGCTTGCTGACTGAGTGGTTGAGTTTCAGCGTAGTTCTAACGCTTGCCGGGAACGAGAACAAAAATGTGAACTCTCCCGAAGTCACTTTGCAGTGTCCCGTGCGAACCTGAACGAGAGAACGAGGCCTTCTCTGTGCGCTGCGCTCAAGAAACGTCGAGGGACGCCCGACTTCGGTTATGAGCATCATCGAGCGACATCCCTCCGGACAGCGGATGCAGTCCCCTGTCCATCGGGATCTCCTTCCCCCGGCGGGGCGGTCTGTTACGTTTCGCCTACGACGCGCGGTTTAGCCGGCGCGACTGCAACAAAGCGGGAGACATTTTGGCCCGTTCGGCGTCGCCGCTACGCCTCCCCGCCAAGCGCGTCCAGGCATGTTCCGATGCCACGTGTCTTCATGTGCGTGTGTGAGTGTATGTGCATATTGTGCCCGACCGGCGGCGATACGACAGTAGGGGTCACCTTCTCCTCCCCATCGTGCCCGACCGGCGGCGATACGACAGTAGGGGTCACCTTCTCCTCCCCATTGTGCCCGACCGGCGGCGATACGACAGTGTGAGTCACCTTCTCCTCCCCATTGTGCCCGACCGGAGGCGACACGACAGTGTGAGCCACCTGCTCCTCCCCATTGTGCCCGACCGGCGGCGATACGACAGTAGGGGTCACCTTCTCCTCCCCATTGTGCCCGACTGGCGGCGATACGACAGTGTGAGTCACCTTCTCCTCCCCATTGTGCCCGACCGGAGGCGACACGACAGTGTGAGCCACCTGCTCCTCCCCATTGTGCCCGACCGGCGGCGACACGACAGTATGCGTCACCTTATCCCATTGTACAGTCACGTGCTCGTCTATAGAGGGGTTCCTTCTTGCCCTCAACTGCGAGAGTATAAAAACAGCTGCCCCCGGACGCCAAAGGGAGGGCTCCGATTTCTTCTGTTGAGTAAAGTGCACTCCCGTCTCTCTACTTCGGTCGACCTGACCGCCAACTCTTTGCGATGTTAGAATAAACAAGTTGTTTTGTTGTTACCAGTCGACTCATGCTTTGCCGGGACCTTCGGATGCTTCCTGTTGTACCCCAGGCCGCCAGGCCAACGCTACCCTTGGGGCTTGCGACCCAGGTGCAACAACGGGCGTCAGCGCCGAGTTCCCAACAACTCGCGCCAGCAGTCCGACTACAACACCCCCATCGAACCCGCGCCCTCGAGCTCAGCAGTGCACGCATGCGCAACGCCACCGCCTCCTGGGCTGTACCGCGGCATGTGCCCTCGTGCCGTCTGCTATGCTCACCTCGCAGCCCGCTGTAGCAGACACCCCCGAGCGCTGTCTAGAGGTCTTAAAATTAGGCACTGGGCACTCGCGAAGACCACGTGTGCAAATAAGTTATTGTGGTCATGGGGACACAAAGTGAGATGACAATTATCGCTGTCAGTAGCCCAATTAAATAAAATTGAATAATTAGCTGTTTGTTGACTGCAGTCAGTGGGTGTATTTGAATTGAAAAGTTAGAGGCAGTCGTGTTTCCACACAGTATCAGTTGGAAGAATTCTTCTATAGCGTGTCTGCTAGTTATAATCTTTGCCTATGCCTCCGCCCTGCTGTCAGACTAAACGCCGCACGCAACAGCCGCGTCACATCAGGGACGGGCTTTGCAACGACCCTAACTTTCCTGCATGCGTAATCATGCGAACGACAATTAAAATTTGGAGTCGGATGTCTCGGAGCACAGGCACGCTAGAAGAATTCTTCCGACTAATACTGTGCAGAAACACGACTGCCTCTAACTTTTCAATGCAAACATACTCAGTACTGCAGTCAACAAAAAGTTAATTATGCAATTTTAGTTAATCGGGCTACTGGCAGCGATAATTATCATCTCATTTTGTCTCCCCTTAGCCACATAACTTATTTTCACAGGTGGTCTTCGCGTGCCTCCCAGTGCCTAACCTTACGAATTAAAAGCATAAAGCCTAATTTTGAACACCATGTTACACACACACACACACACACACACACACACACACACACACACACACACACACACACATATATATATATATATATATATATATATATATATATATATATATATATATATATGCAGGATGTCCCAGTTCTGTTTGCCTGATTACAAACATGCAGAAGGCAGAAAATATGACACATAGGCACATATCTTTTATTTTGCAGTGCAGGCAACATATTCAAGATTTTGTGTGCACACACACAATTAATAAATTTCGGCGTGTGCTCCTTTCGCTACCCAAAGGATATCCAGGCGATATTCCAATTCCACCCATGTGTTGGTCAACATAGGATGCCGTGCACTGATGTCTTCCTAATCTACAACTCACGTGAGGCTCTACGGACTGACTTCTTGGGTCTTCTCACGAAAGCGTCTCTCACTGTCTGAATTGTCTGCGCAGTAGGTCCACGCCTCATCTCTCGACGAGGGAGATCAGGCCTGTGGGATTACCGAAGCGCCCATTCGTCATGTCGTTGCGGCAGCCTCGGAAAAGCCTTCTAAGAAGGCTGCCCCACTGTACTCACCACCAGAAAAATGTCACAAAAAGGAGCAGTGTATACACCAGTCATTCATCTCTACGTCAATTAGCGCCAGAAATCAAAGGCATATTCTGATAGATACGCTACCTCAAGAACATCTGCAACTTCAGGAACAACTTCAGCGACCCCGAAGACAACTTCGACGCAGACGACGACGGAGAGCGTCGCCGAAAGCACAGATGCAACAAGGAAAACGTCAGTGCATGCGCAAGGCAACTAAACCCCAGGCGAACACAACAAATACGACGGTTTGCCAGAAAGAAACGTTGTCGAACACACCTTCAACGCCACCTATCAAGACTGCTCCCACGCCAAGGGTCCCTGCGACAACGCTGTGCGCAAGGACTAAAAATACGTAGACATTTTCCAGGCGTACCGGACGAACAGGTACGTCGCCTCAACGACCAAGTCCACCGAAGGTTCGAGCAGGAGACACGGCGTGTCTCCAAGTCGCAACGACACTTCAGTTCCCACGGCTCCCATGCGTCCAAACCTTCTTTCATCGGGGCATGCATATGATCGTCCGGAGTGCAACAGCCAGCCTCGGCCACCTGAGCTCTGCTGGATGTCACCGGACTGCCAGACTGACGTCGTTCACATGTGAGGACATTATGACGGTATCATCCGCCCTTGTACCTACGACTCTCTCGGCGGGAGGGGGAAGCTTGTCACGAACCACACAATAGGACGGTACGGTGCAATAGTGTAGAAAGAGGTAGACGAAGAATAAAGGAAGTGTTCGGGCGACCATGTTTGTCCATGTGTGTGTGTGCGTGTCCCCGCAGCCTCCTGCTCGCGTCACACACTTACACACACACACACACACACACACACACACACACACACACACACACACACACACACACACACACACACACACACACACACACACACACACACACACACACACACACACACACACACACACACACACACACACACACACACACACACGAAACAGAGAGAGAAGAAAGAGAGCCGAGGTGTTCGGTTTTGTTAATCCTCATCAAGTAAAGCCAACAGACAATGAAGCTAAGGAATGCATCGGGGATATGAATTGCTCAAATTTGAATGTAGAAAACAATGAAGAAAAGTGAAATGAAAGTGGATCAAAATATAACTTGTCGCCCACACACACACACACACACACACACACACACACACACACACACACACACACACACACACACACACACACACACACACACACACACACACACACACACACACACACACACACACACACACACACACACACACACACGAGAGAGAGAGAAGAAAGAGAGCCGAGGTGTTCGGTTTTGTTAATCTTCATCAAGTAAAGCCAACAAACAATGAAGCCAAGGAATGCATCGGGGATATGAATTGCTCAAGTTGGAATGTAGAAAACAATGAAGAAAAGTGAAATGAAAGTGGATCAAAAGATAACTTGTCGCCGGTAGGAACCGAACCCAGAACCTCTGCATTACGCGTACGTTGCACCATGTTATATATATATATAAATGTGCGAAGGTTGTGGGTTCGGTTCCCACCTGCGGCAAGTTGTTTTTTCATCCACTTTAATTTCCATTAAGCTATCGTTTCTTTATTTCATTTAATAAGCACAAGTAATTTCCCCTATGTTGTCCTTGGTGTCAGTGTCTGTTGGCTGCTTATGATATGACTATATATATACATATATATATATATACAGTCTAGCTAGAATATATCAATTCTAGTTGACATTAAGAGAAAAAATAGAGCTGTAATGCGCATGGTATAGATAGCCGGTGGATCATTAGAGTTAGCGAATGGGTGGCAAGAGAAAGGAAGTGCAGTGGAGGGCTGCAAATAATTAAGTGGGGTGATGAAATTACGAAGTTAGCTGGTGAAAGTTGGAATTAAGTGGCGCAAGACAGGGGTATACTTGGAGATCTTTGGGATAGGCCGTCGTTCTATTGTGGATATACGATAAGCCGAAAAACTCATCATGACACCTTTTTCGTTCGGTCTAAAGGGAGCCTGCATAGCGTCCGAAACTTTCGAGTGCGACGATAGGTTGGCTGATATGTCGTTCATGACAATTGAGAGTTTATGTTTTACAGGCGCATACACAAATGACAGTGCTGAAGTAGTCATCTACCACCTGTCTGACGGTTAAAGTACTAAATACTGCCGTAAAAACAATCTCGCACTATGATTCAAAACACTTATGCTGGGGCTCTGTGTTTTGCTCCACAAAAGAAAGACCGTACTGTTGTCCTGCACTCCCCCCCTCCGCAAGCTTCAAGCAGGAAGCTGAAAAACCTTTAACCGCAGTCCTCTATGCTGAAGTTCAATTACACGCCCCAAGCGGCGTCCATTCGATCCTATGCCCTCACAACAAATGCTACGGATATTGCAAAAACAATGGGTGCGGTTTGCACGCGCACAAAGCAGGCACGCCCGTGTATATCATATTTTGAGTTCGGTTCAAAGCCTATCTCTCGGTCTCTCTATTCAGGCACCGTCCAATGGCACGGAAGTGCGAAAGCCTCCCATGACAGATGAGAGCCTCTCCCGAGGCAATTAGCGCAGCCGCCGGGAAGATCAATCACTGGTACCGATCGAACGGCACAGGCGAACAACGTGCGTTCGCCAAGATCATTAACGGACCCGCTTTCTCTTCGTTTACCTTCCTCGTTCTTCCTTCTTCGTTTCTTTTTTCTCCCTTCTTCTTTCTTTTTCGCTCGTGGAATTCCAGAAACCAACGATCCACACAAAGGTGCACTCCCACACGGTTTAACTGCACTCGGAACTGTGCTCACCGTAGCGCACCCTCAGCCCCCTCTCCCCCTTTCCCTCCCCCCTCTCATTTTCCTCATCTTATTTTCCTTTTCGTTCTCCTTTTCTTTTTTCCATATTTGAACCCGTGGCTTGCTACATTTTGCTCTCCGACGCCGATGGCGCAGTGATGGGCGCATTAGCGGTCAATGGTGCGATCATGTGCGCGGGGCGCGGCGGAAAACACCTCTCGCGTGTTCGGCGTCCAAAGTCGAAGGCCATCGGCGAGTCAAGTAGGCGTAGCGTTTCCACTGACAAGTTTTATTGACAACGCGTATGATGTACTTGGCATATGAACGAATGCGACATGACCATGGAATCGAATTTCTGAACAATAATTTCGTACCACGCAAAGATGCAACACCGCGTGCCTTCAGACAGCCTGTATCAGGATGCGTTTCGCGTGGTTTAAACGACAGCTATATTTTCTACGTATTACTCGCGCCTGGGCGGCTCATTTGGGGAACTATGCAACAAAAAGTAACTTGTCCAACCTCTGTACTTTACAGAAGAAAGCGATTAGCTTTATCGAAAACTCAGCACACGACGAACATATACGATGCCTTTAAACAACGCATTCAAACACCACCTATAGCTCAGAAAATATATCTATAGAGCCTTTAAAGCACCAATATATTAATTATGCCCTCAGAGAAAAAGCACATATTAAAAGAAAGCCCGCACGTTATACGTTATGAGACTTTGGAATTATCAAATTCCGTAACTGCTAAACATTCACCCAAGTAGTCGTCCTGGCGGAAAACTGTAAAACAATTGATTCATTGAAAACCCGCGTGAAAAGTCTTTTATTAATGCGCTATAATATTGTGTGAGTCTTGTATGCGTTGGTATATATCCGCATTAAATGCTTGAGCCGAATATTTGCTTATAAATTCATAGTCATGTATGAACATTGCTTATAACCTATATATATATATATATATATATATATGCGCATAGTTGTTTTGCTTACGTTGCTGTGCACCATTTTGCTAAATTAATACTTATAAACATGATGCTTGCACCGCTGTTGCACTAATAATGCAATGTTCCAGAATCCGAGGCCACGTCAGGTGCCCCTTACGCGCATTTTGCCTCGCCTACCTTGGCAGAATCGTATGTGCGCATATCTGTATCAATAATATATATGTGTGTATACCTATAGGCATCATGTATTTATATTTGTACTGCAAAGGCGTTTATTAGTCACTGGCGTTTGGGACCGACCGTTAGCGCAGGGCACGGCCTCTCAGTACGAGCGGCACTCACGAGCAAAAGCGCTGAAGAGGACGACCCACTATATCGTTACAATCCTTCGCTACAGTACATATTCTCTTTTCCTTTTCCTGACAAAGTGACTTGGGAAGCGCAAACACATGCCGTCACGTGCAGATTTACGAGTGCTATACTCCTGCGTGGAGTCGGCATTTGAGGTGACGGAATTCGGCTAACAATATGGTTGAGGATTTCTCTCACGAGAAGTAGTCTTCCCTGCAGGAATACCGGAGCGACATTTGAACCAAATTTGCTACATTCCAGGGCTATATAGTATACGCCATTTGGAACACGGCATGCACACCGCGATGCATGTATAACTTGTAGTTAGAAATCAATCAATCAGTCAGTCCCTGGGCGGGCCTATAATACACATGTATTCATGCGTATACTAGAACATTGTTGTTCTACGTTTTCTATAGATGCATGGATTTCGCATGGATTTCGCATGGATTTCGTAATGGATTTTCCTGTGCAACACAGCTGCTTGAGTTGACGCATGATTTAGCAGAAGCTTTGGATAAGAGTTTCTCTCTTGACTGTTCGTTTCTAGATTTTAAGAAGGCATTCGATGTTGTCCCTTATTCTTTACTTATAGAAAAATTAGCAATGTATAATATAAACAGTACGGTTGTACTCTGGATAAAGGAATACACAAATTTAAGAAGACAAAGTTGTGCTTAACGGCAAGACATCTCGCGAAGTTGCTTTGTCGTCTGGCGTGCCCCAAGGATCAGTCATGGAACCAATTTTGTTCCTCATATATATAAATGCTATCTGCTCTGGCATTTCATCGCAAATCAGGCTATATTACTCGTGCACCGCCTATAGAGGCGCCACTGAAAGCCACCTAGCGGACGCTTCCAACAGTACACACGGGAGCAGTAGCAGACGACAACCCTTTGCAGCAAGGATGGCTGAAGTTCGCGGCTGCGATTTCTCCTTTGTTCGGGTGCCAGGCTGCTTCTTCTGCGGTGAGAGCTGTAGGGAAGATGCTGACCTCTGTGCTAGCGGGTATGAACACGATGTTACCGGTGTTTTGGACAACATGGTCCACATACGTGCAAGGTGTGTCCCGCAGACAAACGCCATGAACCCCATTTACATGACGTGGAGCTCATGTTCACTAGCCGATAAATTTGGTTGAGTGATGCGATCTCTCGATGTTTTTTTTTTATTCTACCGTGCCGCAATGCTGCTTCTGTACCTGAATAATAAGCACCCGTCGTTAGTGCAGACTTATATCAAACAAATCGGCACGGTGCAATCTCTGCATATGCCGTTGTGATTTTTCTGCCGATGAATATAAGTGACATCGCCGAATAAGCGCAGTCGAAGTCGCCTCAAGAAGAGTAATTGCCAATTTATTCATGGAAACGCGTACACTAGCCAACGAAGTCACCAAACACGCGGGCTAATAAAAGCGCGTGTTAGTGCTGTACCGCCGATGCAATTCTGCTGCATACGCCGATGAACTACCGTTTCCGCTGCAGTTTGTGCAATTTTAAATTCCGCAAGGGAGCTGCTTGGAAACGTACAAAGCTCAAGACTGACTACCTTTTCAGTACTTTTTTATATTACTAGAGAGAGGTGCCACATGACATATTTAAAGGCAGAGCAGGGCCAGTCAAAGTAGATGAGCGCTGGCGGCAAGGCCCGGTTTAGTCGTCTGCAGCGTAAGTATAAGAAAGAATTCAGTTGAGTACAAAACTCACATGCAAGAAGGGACTACGTTGTGAAACAAGCAAATTACTCGGCGTGTTAAGTTTGCTCAGGCAGCATCGAGGTACACTGTAGACGGAAATAACTCCGAGGTGGGAGGATACTGCTTGTCCTCTAGCGACCCCCCGGTTAGGAGTTTATTATGCTCCGTATGATCGGAGTAGAATTTTTACTCCGTGCGAGCGGAATTTTTGCGTGGAATTATGGGAGTTTTTCTGCTGTATTTTCTTTATGTTTTGCTTTGCAATGGACGGAGTTTTTTCGAGGTGCAACGGGAGTATAAAAAGAGGCATCGCGTGAGTTTGCGCGAACATGTTTACATGCAGAGGCTGCTGGTCAAATTTCGATATGCACACGAGACCGCGTCAAATTCGACGAAACCAGTCAATGAAAGCACATATATCATGACATACATAAACATTTCAGAAACGCCCAATGCAGAAATTTGAAAGACATCCCACGTGCACGCGATACTCGAGAAGCAACGGTGCCAGTATATATAGCCACCATACTGTGTGCCCGAAACCGCCTAGGGAGCAACTGTGCTGTTTTCAGAATTACGACTCACATGATCGTTCATACGAGATCTGCCTCTATAAAATTAACAGAATACCTTAATCAACACAAAACTGTTAATTCAGAATAGTGAGAGAAAAAAGTTAATGGCGCAATTTTTCAAAATTATCATGACATTCTGTGAGTGCTGAAACGACTTTGCACACTGCCGGCGTTCGCGACCAAAAAGTAGTGCGTTAGTTACAGTAAGCAAGAAAAATGTAAGTGCGTGTGCTTAATAACAAAATTAAATTTTTGCGATATAGTGGTAGCGTAGCAAGAAATTATTAGGTGTGAGCATGACCCGCAGCAGCCGACGTAACACCGAAAAATGCGCAGTCATACATTTTATACACCGCACTACTTGCTCTGCGTCCAAGCGATCTCTCTCGGTTGTGAGAAGGAGCTAGCTACATTGCTGAACTGTCGAGTGAATCCTTATACTCGGAGCCAGCAGGCATGCGTCTAAATCAGTGTCTCGGATAGAGCGTAATGTTAATGCAATATCGGAAGCAACGACGTGACCAAAACCTATATGCGCGACAGTTCGATTCAGATCGCTCAATAAGAAGCTTTATTATCGGTACGCATACTTATGTCCTACCGTTTTTCTTCGGGCGAGGATATCCGTTCAGATACATAAAAACAGTTGCTTGCACTCCGGTCTTTCTCACTGGCAACACAGCACCGCAACGAACTTGGGGTACGCCATTCATGCGCGACTAGCACGGATGTCGTTGCTCGAACAGTGGCTGCTGTTGCCATTGCTACGCGGTCCTTTCAAACACTACACCGGACGTTGTCAGCATGTACCCAAAAGGACATAAAAGTCGCATTTCACGTACTGAAGAACACAAGCCAGGGTCACGCAGCACGAAAACACAGTCAGACACTGAGCCGACATCACGAGCCAGTGTCAGCTTCGAGGTATACCTAAGCCTTTTTCCGCATTTGAAAACGTTGCTCTTGCAATCATCGTTGTCAGCGAAGTGATCAGAGATAACGTACTTGAAGCTGAGATACAGTGAGCTTCAGGCATGCCTATAACACTTTCTGGAAGGAAATACGGGAAACAAATTGACGAAACGCTGTCACGGAACGACACTTCACAGATGTAAACAAACCGTCAGCCATGAGCACTGCCGGCTCCGCCGAACGCGCCCGGTCGCTGGCGAGGCGCACAGCCTCATGGGAAGTGCCACCTGACCAACCTGTTCCGGCGGAGGGGAGTTTTTTAAAACTCTCTGTCGGAGTTTCACGGGAGAACAAGATTTTGAAGCGGAGTAAAATCGCGTCATGTCGCCTTAATACTCCCGCAGCTAGCCAGCGGAGTGAAACGAGGGAATGGCGCTGTTTTGCTCCCATACATCGGAGTAAATATCTGAGGAGGGGAGGTTTTAGGGCACATCACCTCTTAAAAACTCCCAGGTGGGTTTATTTTCGTTTACAGTGTATGATGACTTCCCAAACGAGACGCGAACTTTTCAGCGAGAAATGGAACAAAAATACCATATGCAGCAGCTATTAGCAATTCTCGCTCTGAAATACCTATTTTCTAAACACATATCCAAAAACGCAAACAATATCTAAGATGCGCTCTGGCGAAAAGAATAAAGCTGTTAAAGAAGCACTTCCTTGGTATCATTCCGATAAGACACAGCATGATTTATACCCTTTACGAAGAAGGCAGGGTGAAAACTTCGCAGCTCAAAAGAATCGACAAGAGGTATGCATGGAACAACTAGCAACAGTTAAACATGTGCGAAGCCACGCATAAAATAGATGTAAAAACGTGAAGTGCGCGACAGCTGGTGCGAGGATTTACCGGGCCACATAAAATCAACAATTTCAGTTCTTGCGAACTTCAGTAGCTTTAACATACAACGCAATGCGCTCGTGCACTCGTGCTGCCTAGCTAGCGCAACGCGGTAAAGAAGCGGAAAACAATATAAGCGGCAAACAGCATTCCGAACTTTAGCGAAATGCCTTTAAACCTCATGCCGCACTGCAGACGAACTTCGTTGCTCACGCGTCTATGATCGAGTGGAAAATACATCGACGAGACAAAGGAAAGGATGAGAACAAGAAATTTCCCTTCGAAGCGACGATCCATTTTTGCTACCGTTGCTTCCGCTACTGAGGCTTCGCCGGGAATGATTCGAACCGTATCGCCGGCAAGTTTTCACCGGTATTTGAGCCCCCCACCCTGCAACAATTCTTCTTCGACATTCCCTGAAGCTTTGGCCACCCCACACGTGCGAATGGTGTTGCCTATCTTGCTCTGAAAACGTGAATAAGACAGAGAAGCACGATCAACGACGCAACAAACTACGACGCGCGCCAGGCTCCTCTCCCGCGTGTTCTGCGCAAAGCCGCCACCAGTGGCGCGCCCGTCGGCGTGCACGGCGCGTATATGCGGATGATTGGGTCTTGTACAGGGTTATTCATGCAACCCATGACTGTGGTGTTTTACAAAATGACCTGTACAAAGTAAACGAGTGGTGGAACAAGTGGCACATGTTCATTAACTTGAAAAAATCTGTCCATATGCGTTTTTCGAGGAAAAGATCAGCTCATGACTTCTGTTACTCTCTAACTTCAACCAAGCTATTATCAGTTCAGGAGCACAAATATTCTTCCTTGGAACCATCACATTGATCATATCACAACTAAAGCATGTCGTGTTCTGGGTTTCCTGCGCAGAAATGCAAAAAAGTTGCCACTCGAGACAAAGGTATCGTTGTACAAATCAAATGCCCAACCCGTTCTGGATACAGTTTAGAAAGCTTTGTAAGCATAGCCGTTCGTTTAGCTTGCTCGAGTTATACCAGGGATTTCAGTGTTTCAAGAGGAAAAGAAAGCCTCGGTTGGGAACCACTGCAGCAACGCAGGCAATATCTCAGAATGAAACTTTTTCGCAACATATTCCACTCTCGAACAGGTATAGCCCCCGGGAAATATTTTTCCAAGCCTGATTACGTTGCACAGTGGCTGGACCAACATGAAAATAAGATTAAAGAAATAGCCTGCAAAAGCGAAGCGTTTAAAATGCCTATTTTTCCGGAACCATAAGCCTGTGGAACAAGTTACCATCTGATGTCGCAACGATTCTCTTAAACGAGGTATATTCAAATTCAATGAGCCCACCGACGTAAGATATAGTGTGTGTGTGTGTGTGTGTGTGTGTGTGTGTGTGCGTGTGTGTGTGTGTGTGTGCGTGTGTGTGTGTGTGTGTGTGTGTGTGTGTGTGTGTATGTTAGCCACGCACAGCTATATAGTACATGCCGCGCACTTGAAATTTAGGCACGCGCGCCCAGGCTCAGGAAATATTCAGGTTTTTATCGGTTCCTGAATCTCGTATGCCTGCGGGTGGGTGCGTGTGTGCACGTGCATGTGCGTGCGTGCGTGCGTGTGCGTGCGTGCGTGCGTGCGTGCGTGCGTGTGTGCGTGCGTGTGTGCGTGCGTGTGTGTGCGCGCGCGCGCGCGCGCGCGTGTGTGTGTGTGTGTGTGTGTGTGTGTGTGTGTGTGTGTGTGTGTGTGTGTGTGTGTGTGTGTGTGTGTGTGTGTGCGTGCGCGTGCGTGCGCGTGCGCGTGTGTGTGCGTGTGTGTGTGTGTGTGCGCGCGTGTGTGTGTGTGTGTGTGTGTGTGTGTGTGTGTGTGTGTGTGTGTGTGTGTGTGTGTGTGTGTGTGTGTGTGTGTGTGTGTGTGTGTGTGTGTGTGTGTGTGTTACCTGCGCTATTTATTGGTTCCTTGTTTGCTTTCGTTGTGATGCCTACGGACATTGTGGGTATTGTGATAAATAAATAAATAAATAAATAAATAAATAAATAAATAACATAACGAGCAGTTTCCGCCTATATACTTTGTGCCATTATCGCCTTTGAGAGCGCATCATCTTCTTTGTGTGGGTCTCTATCCATGGCTTATAATAGTTGATATTCATCTAAACATTCCGTGGCGTCATGTAACGGTGGAACTTACAGCTGCGCAATTAGCAAGCAAGTATATATATAGGGCTGGCCTATAATATGCTACCACATGTACGAAAACGCGTCATTCTAGATTGCCAAGCTGCCAAGACATCGAATTGCATAACATCGCGATGGCTAAGCGCCAATGGTGTTGCGCTGCTAAGCACGAGGTCACGGCCGGGATCAAATCCTG
Organism: Dermacentor variabilis; assembly: GCF_050947875.1. Taxonomy (NCBI): domain Eukaryota; kingdom Metazoa; phylum Arthropoda; class Arachnida; order Ixodida; family Ixodidae; genus Dermacentor; species Dermacentor variabilis. The sequence continues at coordinate 42,894,040 of NW_027460280.1, read as the reverse complement.
GCCGCGGCGGCCGCATTTCGATGGGGGCGAAACGCAATAACACCGATGTCTTTTGCATTGGAGGCACAATTAAACCTTTTCGGGTGGTGAAAATTAATCTGAACTTCCTCACTACGGCGTGCCTCATGATCAGTTACTGGTTTGGCATGTAAAACCACAGACTGCAATTTTTTTAAAGAAGCGACATGGCTACAATTTAACGAGTTTGAGTTGAACGAGTGAGCAACCAACTGAACATATATTGTTTTACAGCTCATCCTCTCTTCGACCAGCAAGATACTTACCCCCCGCCCGCCCCCTCAAAAAAAAAAAAAAAGAAAGGGGGGGGGGAGCACTTTTTCTGGCCTCCCCGTTCAAACTGAGGCGTTGTATTCAGACACAACAAAGCGAACGTATTCACTTGTTATAGTTTTTTATCCATAGCAATCGTGATGCACTTTGTCGTCTAGGCTTGCGAAGGATGAAGTGTTCACGAAACCGGCGCAGTTCCATAACAAGGTGCTCGAGACATCAATATTAGCCCCGCTGCAGACGGCGCGTGCGACCCCGAGCACACAGCCAACCACAATACAACCACGCGTGGTCAGTACCGATGTCGGGCTGTGGCCATCGTGGGCAAATAAACGGAAGCGGCTCATTTGTAAATGCGCCCGCAGCGGCGGTGGCGACACGCGCGCCCGAGTCACGCAAGGGGACCACGGACGCCCAGCCACAAGTTTCTTTTCTTTTGTTTGTTTCACGCGCGCGACTGCCATGTGCTGTTGTTTCCGCATTTGAGCTGGACGCGACGACGGCAAACTCGACAAAGGCCGCGACTGGACAGCATATGCGAACGAGACCGGACGCAGAGGGCCCGCACTCACTGCGAACGTGCATCACCCGCGTATACGTAATCCCGGCACGCGTCCACGCAGCACGTGCAAAGCACAGCGTCTGCCGAGGTGTGCGACGGCTGCGTGCGCACACTACGCGCAGTCGATTCTCATCTCGCGGAGAGCCTCGCTTGGCCGGTCTCGGCAAACTGTCGCGTCTCGCACCTTGTTGACGATACATTGTCGCGAGGCCTTGAATAAAGCAGGGCCACACACTTTGTCCGTCTGTTCCTATGCCTGACGAAGCAAATCGGCACCGACGCATTGAGTCTCTTCGTGAATTCTCACGCGAGACGCAGATTGGAAGGGCACAGGTCACTCGCGCTGCAGATGAATCGAAAGACCACGTTCTTTTTTTTTTTACAGTGAATTGACAGCTGGGTGAAGAACGGTGGTCTGTCCTACCGCTTGCGTCCCTCACCGCCGTGCGCGCATGCAGTGCTCGTATCGACGGTTTAGTTGTCATACTTTCGCTGCTTTAACTGAGTTTTGTACATAGCAACCACGAAGGTCATGCGGTAGCACGAGGAAATTGTGATTAACGGGCGGTATTTGTCGGGCCACCAGTAAGCGGCGATGGCGCGCCTGCGCCACAGCCTCGCGCCGCGAGGTCACCACTACATATTTGTCATTGTGCGTATAGCGCTCAAATGCCCTCGATAACTTAAGCGAACAGCGGAAAGCGAATACGAGAGTGGAGTAAACGCTGCCAGCGCTCTGCTCTGCTCCTGCAAGTGACCTCTGTTTTTGACCTTCACACGTGGGTAGTTGCTCGATAAGCCCATAAGCTTTGTTGCCGAGTACACGGGCCAGCGTGCGATGACCACTTACACAAGATGATGCAACGTGCAACTATATAAGCTTGTCTAACGTTGCCTGACGTACTATGAGAAAAATGAGTGGTGTGGCGATCTCAATAACGCGCTCTACGTGCGCCCCTGTGCGTTCTAAGAGTTGAGGAGGACGTCGGGATGAAAACTTGGGAGGTTTATTTACATTATTTACAGTGAGACGACCGAGAAATTAATAGTCATAGAAGTCATTACGGGCCGGCAGCAACTCGGACGCTGCGGCCCGTGGCAAGAAGCTCGAAAGAGACGAATCAAGGAATGCTCTAGGAATGCTCCCTTGCTGCTCCCGGTCTGTGTCTTTTAAGCCCTTCGGTGTCTCGAAGACACGTCACGTTCGGCCAATGGGCGAGCCCGCTCAGGTGACGCCATTTTCGGCCAGTCGGCGAGCCCTCTCAGGTGTCGTCATTTTCGGCCAATGGTAGGCGTCCGTGCGATTGTGTCACACCCGGCGAAGAGAGTCGCTGCTTGGTCCCCAATTGTCCGAGGGCTTACTTCTCCCTGCGGTCTTGCCTTGCTGACTTGCAATGCGCCGTCACAATAGGCGGGTGGGGGCGACGCTGCCAGGGTTTCACGGTGCATTACACCCGTCTTGCCTCTTGGACCCAAGTTACCTGGAACAGTGCCAGGTTCTCGCTTCACTTTCGGGAAGAGTCAAGCAGTGAATAGCTCCACCTGCGTCACACGAGGTGGGGGCCGCCAACTTGTTTGCACGTGCCGCGCCTCTGGAATGTGGTATCCGTGCTTCTGCGCTTCTTAATTAGCTGTGGCGCGATTCGATGTGGTCCGGTGAACTGGAAGTAGGCTCAGGAAACGGTCCCGTATCTAACAGTTCATCCTCGCCCCGGAAGTTCGGAATGGCCGGTGAACTTAATTCGCTGGCCATTAGGAACGCTGAAAGAACCTGCAGGGTACTGGTGCCGAGACTCGTTTGACGAACTTCGGGATCCTGGGCCCTGGAGAACGTACGTCAAACAAACAAAACAACACAGCGCTGCACCACGTGTAAGCGCAGGCTCTTCACCCCTGACTCGCCAGGCTATTACTGAGTCAAAATGAACCCTGATCTTTTATTTCCCCAATTTTGACAAAGCAGTTCCAACCACCTTTCCAAACCGCTATCCATTTCTCCCCGAATGCCGACAAGACTAGAGTGTCATTGTTGTAGTAAAACAATTGGTCGTTGCCGTTGCAAACAAACAATGAAAACAGCCGAACATAACTTAAGTGGCCTAACTACTCGAACAGCATGTTTCCAATCTATCGCAGTGGCGTGCTTATCGCACGTATCGGTGCCACTGAACAGTCTGGTCAATTTCACAAGTACGTAATCACAAGCGCGCTAGCCTTGTGGTCACTAATCAGAACGCGTACTTGCGTCGTAGGCAAACTTTTGATTACGCCTACTCACGTGTCTTTCTCTAGTCCATACAGGACACGTACCCTAAACGAGAACTTAATTTGCGTAACTTACGCACTCCGCAGAACCCTTTTTAAAAAATTCGTCTCCTAATTACTAGTTCTACGCACGCTCACTAAAGAAGTCAGAATACGGCTGCCCTCAACACACACGAGCAACCCAGTCATAAATCTGCTTCCTTCCGTCGACACAGGACACGCGCTAATGGACCTAAGAACGCTTCTCAGTGCAAATCATGGACTCACTGAAAACCTACACGGTTAACCTTAGAAAATAAAAAACACATAAAAAAAGAAGGTTAACTAATACACACGCGCGTTACCATAGGCCTCTCACAGATAACCTTGACACTCAGGTCACTCGCACACACAAAAAAAGAAAGCCTATATACTTATTAATTAAGACCTCGCGATACTAAACTTTTACCTAAAATGCATCTTTCCAATCTCGGAGCTTCTCAAACGAAAACACAAACAAAGCTCATACCTTACATATTGAAAGAAATTCTTAGTCTCAAATCGCGAAAATTATCCGATGCACAAAAAATAAAACAAAACACGTTTCACTTCTAGGGAAGCTCTCTTGGCCTCCCATTCCGAACGCTTACGTCTGACTCATACTTTGAGCCGTACCCGAGGTGGTCGCGGTCCGAAAGCTACTCTGGCTATACCGAGGAACAACAAAAGGGCTGACTCACTATCAGCTCCTCTAAGACGTTACAGTCCCCTGCCAGTTTGCGTCCTGGCGCTCCGCTTTCATCACGACCTCGATTGACCGCGTCGCTACTCCCCACCTGGTCTCGTCTTGCCACCTTGAGTTTCTTTGTACTACACACTGAGCTTCGAAAAGAATGACGGAACGACGAGGAATTTAACTCCCCGTGCCCTTTGTCCGCGTCCGTGCAGAACATGCTTCGCGGTCTCTTTTTGACCTGTGGCTCGAACGTGTTGGATGCGTCAACATCGTCAACGACGACCGCACCTTTCTTTTCTCCGACCCCTGTCTATTCACGCCTGTCGCCGTCTTTGTCTTCACTACATTAGCCACCGCATTCCGATCTTTACGGCGCTTCTTTCTGCGGCGCTTTCTCTTTGAATTCTCTTTTATGCCGTCTTCTCGCGCCTCGTGCTGACCGTTACACATTTCATCGGCCCGGATCGGTCTGGCGCCCCGCACAGTCTGAGTGATTAATAACTAAATCACCCCTCTCATGGCTAACTAGACTGGCGGAGAGCCGCACCGATCCCTGAACAATGTAGTTGTCTTCTCTCGAGCTACGCAGCTCGCAATCCTGAGAGCTGCCCTCAACTGCATCGTCCAGCTGACACTTCACTTCGGCACGCAGATCCGACTCGACATGGGAGCTCGCGTCTGTCAAGTCCGCAGTATTCTGTACTTCGCTAACGACCTCGCTACCATGAGATGCGACGCGCACGCGCGGTAACTGTGCCAATTTGTTCGCAGCTGGCCTAGCTGTCTCTACAGTCCTCTGTTGGCACAGCACCTCGTCACTCTCACTCTGGCTTTTAACGGCCTCTGTTGCCACTAAGGCATCGTTAGCAGCTAGCCCTTTCCGTTCGCGTATGAAATGGGCCGCTAATCTCACAGGCACTACTTTTCTCGTCGGCTTTTTGTGAAAATCCGCCAGAAACTTCCTCATTCTTTTGCTCTGTACTACCTACAGAATTTTCAGACAGGCGTTGTCTTTATTCAGTTAACTGCTGAAAATATTGTATCTGTTTTTCCAATGCTGCTATCTCTTTCTCGTGCTTTTGCTCACGCTCACGTTCTTGATACTCACGTTCACGTTCATTCTCGCGTTCTTGACGCTTACGCTCACTCTTACGTTCACGACGCTCACGCTCCCGTGGTTCTTGTATCACCTCCCAAGCAATCTCAATGCTTTTATCATCATTGACACTATCTTTAATCGCCTTTATGATAGCTGGCTTTTTCATCTGTTCGTCCGCCTCAACTCCCAAATCGTCGCACACCAACAAGTCTAACTTCGTCAACCTTCTAAGATCTATGGCAGCTGCCCCGACTCGTGGTTAGAACTGTTTTCCTTAATTAATTTGTGCAAACACCATATGCAACAAATTCCCTATTCCTAGAACTATCAAATTAAACGCACAACATTTGAAGTCTGGAGAATCAAAAGGAAAAAAACCACGCGCTCACTTACGGTTGCAGCACCCTGCCATCTGGTTCATTGGTCCGCTGTTCCCGGTTCCTCAGGACTCCCTGGGTCGAAGGCTCGCTCTTCTTCGCTACTCCCAGTTCCTCAGGAGTACTTTGGACGGAGGCTCTTTCTTCTTCGCTGTTCCCAAGTTCTTCGGGACTCCTTTGGACGAAGGCTCTTTTTCGCTGTTCCGGGTTCCTCAGTATTTCTCTCGACGAAGGTTGATTCGTAGCGCTGCCACCAGTTGTTGCATTTGGAGGCGATCCCACCGTTGGCAACCAGTTGTAAGAGTTGAGGAGGACGTCGGGATGAAAACTTGGGAGGTTTATTTACATTATTTACAGTGAGACGACCGAGAAATTAACAGTCATAGAAGTCATTACGGGCCGGCAGCAACTCGGACGCTGCGGCTCGTGGCAAGAAGCTCGAAAGAGATGAATCAAGGAATGCTCTAGGAATGCTCCCTTGCTGCTCCCGGTCTGTGTCTTTTAAGCCCTTCGGTGTCTCGAAGACACGTCACGTTCGGCCAATGGGCGAGCCCGCTCAGGTGACGCCATTTTCGGCCAGTCGGCGAGCCCTCTCAGGTGTCGTCATTTTCGGCCAATGGTAGGCGACCGTGCGATTGTGTCACACCCGGCGAAGAGAGTCGCTGCTTGGTCCCCAATTGTCCGAGGGCTTACTTCTCCCTGCGGCCTTGCCTTGCTGACTTGCAATGCGCCGTCACAATAGGCGGGTGGGGGCGACGCTGCCAGGGTTTCACGGTGCATTACACCCGTCTTGCCTCTTGGACCCAAGTTACCTGGAACAGTGCCAGGCTCTCGCTTCACTTTCGGGAAGAGTCAAGCAGTGAATAGCTCCACCTGCGTCACACGAGGTGGGGGCCGCCAACTTGTTTGCACGTGCCGCGCCTCTGGAATGTGGTATCCGTGCTTCTGCTCTTCTTAATTAGCTGTGGCGCGATTCGATGTGGTCTGGTGAACTCGAAGTAGGTTCAGGAAACGGTCCCGTATCTAACAGCGTGTGGTCCTGCCTGGACTTGCCAGTTTAACGCGCTACCTTTTCTCTGGTTGCTTTGCAAATAAACACACATATTTCACGATGATTTTGTTAAGCTGTCCTCGTAAAGATATACATACAGGCGCTCTGCAAACTTTCCTCGCTTTCTTCATGATCTCGTGTACTGCCACTGCTGTGTCGCTCTATAAACCCCCGCGTTTCAACAAGGTTAGAATCCTTATACTTATCTCAGTTGTTTGTTAAGAGCAAGTTATTACTCTCTCTATTTAAATACATATTAAACAGAGAAATCCTCCTCTGAAGCAACTACGGGATCAATTCGAATGGCATTTACTGAGCTTAAGAGATGTCTATATGTCCTCCATGACTTGTGTGCAGTGTTTCAATTCAGACTCTTTTTTTTTCTTTTAACTAAAACTATAAAATCGATTTTTTTTTAAATCTTTAATGATCAAGTGTACATCCCTGCAAAGTCCGCATCAGAAACGTGTATTCAGAATCTGCAAACTACACCTTCTACAGAGCGGCACAGGAAGTGGCAGCGTGTGGTGTAGCCCCTCCTCCTCCTCCCCCCCCCCCCCGGCAGACTTCGGCATGGCTCTGCCATCAGCAATATCACTCATTACTCGGCAAAGCACCATCATTCAGCGGCCGCTCACCCTCCACTCTGTGTGTGTGTGCATGTGTTTGTTTCACAGTCTTCCAACTATACTTTTCAGAAGAAGCTCCGTGCTTATCGGAGGTAATTTTGGCGTGCTGTCAGTTACCCGAATAATAAAAGTAAGAACACTTCATGCAGACTGAAGTCAATTCTAATAGCCTTAAATATTGACAGAAAGCGTTGGCATACACGTAGGCTTATGTAAACGCGCATCCGTCTGATTGTGTTTATTAGAGATTAGAAATGGTGTTATGTCAGGTGCTTTTTTTTCTGTTAACTGCACGAATTATAAAATTACCTGTGGCAGATAGCGCAATTCTAACCCTTGAGCTAAATTACTCAATGAGGCGTACCTTACATTTACAAGAAAAATGCTTAATTTGGTCATCATCATAATTACACTAATTAACTTCTTTAATTGTTTGCTTTGAGGTCATATTGCAATTTACTTATTGTAGCCGGTGAATTGGTAAGGGGTATCCACCTGGGGCGAATTCTCAGGATTACAACACACACTGATTTTCAAAGTGCCGGACGAAATGCATTGGCGTTCCAATTACTTTTGTGCTTCAATGCATAAAATAGCTTTTTCTTTAAAAAGTTAGTGGAACAACAGTGCATTTTACCGCAATTTGACGGCGCATATATTAAAACCGGTGTTGTCCTCAGAATTCGTTCCAAGTTGATTTGCCTTGCATACTGATGAGCTCCAATTTGTAGATTGCAATATGTGTTATAAGTTAACTAGTCAAAACTTAATTAGTTAACTTTTCTAAATTAGTCAATTCCGCATTTGATTGCTCGTAAAAGTAATGTCCCCCTCATCGAGTGATTTAGTTCAATGGTTAGAACTGTTCTTTCTGCTAATGCATTTTTTTTAAATTTGGTGCAGCTAATAAAAAAGACACACCTTATCAGTAAATGTAGGCGTACTTTGTAAGTAAGCTTGCAGTCCATACTTAGAGACAAACGATGTCGAACTTAATTAACGATGCAGATGCCATGATGAGTTCAGCTGGCCGAACTGTATACAATCAGTGCCATTAACAGTGTTTAAGCTTGAAGGTCTGCGCCGGTGTGGTCATTCTTACGGAACTGCTGCAAGCGCAGCTCGCAAAGAACAACACATTTGCACTGCGTGTTAAGTTCATTATCAAAAATGTTGATTTGGGGGTTTTGTAGTCAAGTGTAGTGCCGGAGGGTTCCAAATCCTTGCGAAATTTCGCCATGTATAGACGGCTGGATAAAGACATAAATGAGCAGTAAGGTATTTAACTATCTGGAGAGCTGTTTATCAACGTTTCACTTGATACCGCATTTTTTCTTTTAAATTAATTTGTAATTCATCATTTTCGACCACAAATATTATCATCGTAGAAACTTACAGTCACAGGCGATGGCATTTGAGCAGGGAGAAATCTTTCCCCCTCTGTTTCCCCCTCTTTCCCCCTCTGAAAGGCCACATATACATGCAACTCCGCCGGGCTGAGCTATGCGTTAATTTAGTATCGCGCTACATACTTAACGTTGTGGCTCTTTCAGTACATCGTAAAAACCTCAGACATACGACAGAAAGGCATCCGATAAAAGAGGCTTTAATAAACTTCAGCCATAGGGAATGGAAACGAGGTGGCCACGATAGTAAATTACTGCAAGAGATCGCCTCCACGATGGACAACCGTGTGGACGTATACTCAAGGAGAAGCTCTGCGAATACGAGCACTGTTTCCACGCTCCTTTCCTATACGTCAACGAAGACACTGTCTTCAAGTGCATAAGCGAGGCGACTTAACGGAACAACAAAAAAGTTAAGTGCCAAGTATAACTAGAATCGCAACTCTGCCCCGTACACAGACTTCATAGAGGTGGCTGCATGTTCTCAGCAGCTGGAGAACCTAATAATTTTAACATACAACATGGTAAACTTCAAGTGAAGGTCAAGTTTAATTAAGCAGCGCCAACGAAACACAGCGGACGCACGCACGCACTCAGCACGCCAGCACAAGAGCGGGATATAACGCTCTTGTGCTGCGCCAAAAGAAAGATGCGAGTTTAAGGAAAAAGCTGAGCGATAGATGGATGGCTTCATAAGGCGACCGCGACACCTCCACAACGGAGGTTCACAGGGTCGACATCCATCAGGTCTCGCGCAGAAGCCAGACGTCGGCAGTGGGCGTCACGGAGGATCCAGACCGATATAATCGGCCATCCTTCACCGTTATTTTCTGCCACAACAAAATTTCAGAATAAAAATAAACAAACTTCAACCGCGAAGTTTGCGTGTAAACGTGGGCGAGCAGCGGGTGGTGACACCACGTCGTCGGCCGGGATCCAGCCGAATTGTCCGCGGGACGACGCGGTCAAAGGAAGAGAGGCGCATCAGCGTCAACCCCGCGGGGACTTGAGCAGCTTTATCGGCGGCCGCAGCTGGCGCGCTCGAGCACGCAGACAAACGGCGAGCGGCCAGAGCATCGGCTTTGTTCCCCGAAAGCCTCTTTTGCAATATTTCAGCCGTCCGGCAGCGAAAGCGGCGGCGGTCCTCGATAAATAAAGGCGAGAAGATCGCTGGACGCGCAACATTTTTCAGCGCGCGCCGAGCTCCACCGGCGCCCGAGGCGAAAAGAGAAGACGTCGACGCTGTATGGGCTCCCTGTAACAGGCCACGTCGGACCTGTTGAGTCCGGAGTTCCGGCCAGTGCGCTATAAATCCGGCCGCCTTGGTCGCGCGGGGCCCGAGCCCGCTCAGGCTCCGGGGCGCCAATCTGTCAAACGGCGCAGGCCTGCAGGTCGCGTCGTGGAGCATGGCTCCTTTTCGAGCTGCGCCACCACAAAGGGCACCGCGCGAGGGCGTCCATAAACATGGTGCTTCGCGATGTACGTGCGTGTATATGTCTACTCGCGGGCGAGGTTCGCGCGGACGAGAGATTTAGCGCCGCGGCATTTGCTCTATCGGAGGGATTTGCTCTGTAGCGGAGCAGCACCCGTCCTTTGAGCCTCTGTGGCTGCGGATATTAAGCCCTGACCCGATTTTGTCAGCGCGGCTATACGGGAACACAAAAGGATGCCGGGTTTCGGAACATTTTAAGAATGTGCGTGCCAAGAGCACGTATACGGCAGGTACAAAGAAAAAAAAAGAAACGCCACATTGGAAATGCGCGCCAAGTCCCGGTGCGTGCGTTACTACACACACACACACACACACACACACACACACACACACACACACACGCGCGCGCGCGCGCGCGCGTGCGTGCGTGCGTGCGTGCGTGCGTGCGTGCGTGCGTGCGTGCGTGCGTGCGTGCGTGTGTGTGTGCGTGTGTGTGTGTTTGAGGTCGATCTTGCGAACGCAAACAATACTATATATAAGTGCTGTGGCCATATCAGTTTTTAACAGATCCTGAGCCATGTTAATAACCACGATGAACGGAATCACTTCTAGAACGGGAGTGATCACGTTGTTTTTCTTACCGGCTGCACATGTGCAACGTCTGCACGTGCCCCATACGAAACAGTCCCGCAGATCACTTCAATAAGGTGTCCCTTCAGACTCGGTGAACTAAACAACATCTCGGTAAGCTCGTGTGAGGAAGCAACAACGCAGAATCAGTGAACCACCTATACTCTCACTGAGATTGTTTTTAGGTCACGATGACGTGCAGCTTTTTTTCGGCTGGTATTCAGCTCATGTGTTTCAGATCACCAGACAATATATACTCTTTTTCACAATAATGCCCGCCCTGTAGTCGTACTATAGTATAGGCATGCTTGGCGCGCTCAAGAATGAGCAGACGGCACCATGATGCGAAACGACACGCTACGTAAAGACATGTGCTTTCGTGCTGCTGATTGGCTGTGACTAACTGTAATTTCCACTCCCGTGTCACATTATCATGAAATGGCCCATAAGCGCATAAACGTTTGTTTACGCATGTCTGCGTTGCAGTACCCACATACACTCTTTACTCTCCCACCTTCACCCTTTTAAAATGCAAATGAAGGCAATTTTGGGGGCCATGAGGGCCTATAACCTCAAACTAATCCAATCTATTTTTATTCCAATCTCTCGACGTCAAATTTACGTAACTACCGACGCAAGCATCGGGCAGTAAGCCGCAGCGTTATTTGAAAAGCACATTCAAACGCGCTTCTCGTTTATAGGAGGTCACTTTTGTTTGCTTTCAAAGCGAATAGCATTGCCTACATTGAGCGGTTTTTCTTATCTGATTGGCTGACAAGAGATGAATACGCTCAAGTGGAGATGGCTTCGATGAGGCCAAGCCAGCACAGTGAAAGAAGATAACTGGATGAGGAAAGTAGTGCCGGCGTCTGCGATTGGTCCGCTTCCCCTTGCATAGCTTGCGGTGGGTGGTCGAAAATCACGGCGGCGTGCAACGGAAGGTTAAAATGCCGTTAGAATGGATCTTCAGCAAAGAAGAGTTGGCAGAGCGATGCCGTAATATAGGTGCCGATAGGGCTCGATAAAATTATACTGCCTCGCAAATATATTTATTGTACGCAAATAAATCCATGTTCCCCGGCAGTTCCGAGCACCCAGTGCCAACGCGATTGACAGGCAGCCTTCTCCTATTCCTTTCGGAACAGGTGAGTCTCCGGCGATTCAGAAAAGAATTCAGGTTTGTTCGGCACATTAATGCATCTTTAACGCGTACACGTCACTTTAACGCGGTGAGTTGTCACAGTAATGTGGCGTCGCGTGACGGACAGGCGGAGTGGGCGCAACCCGAAAACTTTTGACCAATAGTAGAGGGCTAATGGCGAAAAAGGCGTCGGATCAGAAATGATTATTTCTATTTTGTTTGGTCTAATCATGCATAATTAGTGAGCACATATGATATCAGATGGGACGTTTTCGCAGATTTTGTGACGTCGCCTGACAGACCGGAAAAATGGGGGTGGTGGTGGTACCAACTTTATTGTAAATCCGGCAAATTCGTGACCTGGGCCTAGGCCGCCCCCGAGGAGGTCCGGAGATCCCGTCTCCTCGCCGCCTCACGGGCTTACCGGATGGCCCATAGTTGATCTTGGAGGTTTGAGATGCGCAACGCGGCTGTCCATCGCGCCGCAGCTTCATCTGGGGAAACTGCACTTTCTCTGCATATAACCTCACATTCCCAGAGAATGTGTCTAAGAGATGCGTGAACCCTGCCGCATAGTTTGCAGTTATCGTCTGCATAGATGGCTGGATATATCCTCCTGAGATGGACGGGGTTGGGGAAGGTCTTGGTTTGTATCTGCCTCCAGTCTACCGCTTCGGCCCTGGCGAGTTTGGGCTTAGGGGGTGGATAAACACGCCTGGAGTTTTGATAAAATTTTGTAATATCACAGTGCCTGGTCATTATGTCCCTGTCTGTCCATGCCTTCGTTGGATTTAAAGCCCCAAGAGAGGATCCTTCTACGCGGGCGCGGAATGTGAGACCTCGCGCTACGTGGTGGACCTCCTCGTTGAGGTTGAGTACGGGGGTGTCGGGGGACGTGTGAGCCGGGAACCATACAATGTATCATTCCTCCGTCTCCTCGGAAGTGACATAGTTCGCGTTAGCTTTGAGTATAGCCTCAGCCTTCGGCGAAATTCTGCCTTGTGCATAGTTTCTGACCGCCGTCTGCGAGTCACTGAGTACGTATCTGCAACTGGGGCTAACGATGGCGAGGGCTATCGCCACCTCTTCCGCTACCTCGGGGTTTGTTGCCGCGTATACTATACACGAACTGACTAATTGTTTGAGGACTGCCGGTATTGAGGACTGCCACTGCGAAAGCACGTCGATCCTCGTATTCTGCAGCGTCTACGAACAGCGCTTCCTTGTCCCTATACCAAAGGCTTGTAGTAAAGCCTTGGCTTTACTCTCTCTTCGACCCTGATTGAATTCAGGGTTCATGTTCTTGGGTAGATTAGCCACATGGAGCTTTTCCCTGATCGCGTTTGGAAGGGATGTCTTGTCGCCGTGCTGCTTGTGATAAGTTATCCCGAGTTTGTCCAGGATGCTCCTGCCCGTTCGTGTCTTCGCTAGTCTATCGAGTTGCGAGATTTCGTGTGCCTCAATTAACTCTTCAAGCGTGTTGTGGACGCCCAGCTGTAGCAGAAGTTCCGTGCTTGTGCTGTCTGGAAGGCCCAGTGCTATCTTGTGTGTTCTTCTAATGAGGGTGTTCAGCTTGGCATATTCGGCCGCGTACCAGTCATGGTACGCGGTCACATAGGTAATGTGGCTAATAACGAAGGAATGTATGAGTCTGACAACGATGGCTTCCCTTATAGCCTGGTGGCTGTTGATGATTCTTCTGATGAGCCGCATCGTGTTCGTGATCTTAGTCTCCAAACGCCTGACCGTTTCTCCGCTGGTGAAAGTGGGGGGGGGGGGGGGGCGAAAATGTATTGGCCAACCGTCGAAGGCTGATTGCAGAACTGGAATAGAAAGGTTTGGAATAGCTTTACGTTATAACGCCCCTGCAGTAGTAGATCAAGTGATATTGAATTGCTAAACTGAATGCTACCACGCGTTCGTTGTTTTACGTGTTGCCGCTAATCAAGTTTGACATAATTATCCTTGTTTAGTATGACATTCAAAAGTAATGCATCACAAAGCAATGAAATCACTTCAACGCTTTTTTGAAGACACTGGCATTTGCAACGAATTTTGAGTCTACTGCATTGTGCGCGCCTCATTCTTGCATCTGAGAATATTATAAATCCATTGAAAAGGAGTAGCCGTCGCCAGCGAACGACGATCCCAACAGCTCCTCGATTTATTTTTATTTCATTGAAAAATTACAGCAGAAACTCCAGTGAAGTTGTCTAAGTATGCGTAAGCATTGTGCCACTTGCTCATCTCCACACAACACGGTGTCATTATCGATCTTATCAAATTTGATCCGACCAGTATAAACCCTTGTCGGTCGTTACCAACCTTATCGAACTAGATCCGATTTATATCAACCCTTATCGGCTGTTATCAAACTTATCGGACTCGATACGACCCTTATCAATCCTTATCGGTCGTTATCAACCTTATCGCAATAGATCCAATACTTATAACATTATTGGACATGATCCGACCTTCACCAGCTCTTACCGGTCTTTATCAACCTTAACGGACTTGATCCGACCCGTATCAACACTTATCGGTCCTTATAAACCTTTTCAGAATTGCTCTGACCATTATAAGCCCTTGTGGCTCTTTAGCCATCCGCGTCGTATCTATTCGTATCCGTACCCATCCGCATCAATCCGCGTCGAACCATTATAAACCATGATGAGACCCATATAAGCCCTCAGCACTCCTTATCATCCTTATCAACTGATTGACTGCTTATCTGTCTGTGTTGCGCGGCGCAATGTTGAGCGACCTCAGAGGTCAGTGGCATTCCGGTCGATGAAGGAACGCCCCAAAGGAAAGTGCATGCCACGACCGCCGAAACCTATCCGGGATGTGGCGTGTTTGGCATTAAATTTTCTCAAAATCGAATTTTTCCTAATGTGTACAAAGCTCCAACTCCTGTCTACATGTTCATATAGCGATGGCTTTTATTCCAACATCACCAAATGCTTCAAAAAACCATTCATAGAAACTGTTCTCCTTTGACATTTGTTTTGTACCGCCGGTACAACACATTGATATCGTTCAAATATATTCACCTTCGGGAAGCGTGGGTGTTTAGCCCAGTGGGTAAGACACTCGGCCTCTGTGTGTGGCGTCATAGGATCAAAAATCATCACCGCCGACGTTTTTCCTTCCGAATTTATTTTGTTTTATACTTAATTTCTTTATAGCAACTCGTATTACGTGACGGAGGGACAGACGGACGGACGGACGGGTTTTCTCGTTGGGTAGGCAAATTGATGTATCGGCGCGCTTGATATATCGGAAACCTCTGGGTCCCATATGTATTAAAAAGTGAGTTCCATCGCTATAGAACTGTTCGTGTAAGAGCAGATACAAAACAATTTCGATGATGGACGAAGGTGGCCGGCCAATGGCAAACAGCACTTACAAACTACAAAATCTTTATTAATTCCGTCTTTCCTGGGGCGCCGTTTTACATAACGAACCCCCCCCCCCCCCCCTTTATTATCCTTGGCCTTCGGCACTGGCCGGACGGATGCCATGCCTACGTTATCGCCGGCATAGGCCATTCGTTGCGATCGACGATAAGAAAATAATAGAACCGATGGAGCAGAATCCTTATATGACACCGCCCCTGTATACGACTGGTCGCCTTCCTCTTGGGAATCGGGGGCCGTATTCACAATCCTACTGCTGGGCATATTGTTAGTGAAGGCGGCAGGCCAGTGGCAAACTGCACCAAACGGACGTCAAGCTTTGCGAATGCGCGCCCGGATTCCACATATCTCGTGCTCGTGCTCAATTACAGCTGGAGGACCATCACGCAAGTCAAATGTGCGCCGCAGTCTCAGAGAAAAATAAAGAAAGAAAAATAAAGACAATTTGAAATTATAATTTGGGATTTCCCTTGCTAAGACCACAATCTGATAATTACACTGGAGACTCCGGATTTCGACCACCTGGGCTTCTTTAACGTGCACTCACGTCTAACGAAGTGCATGGGCGTTTTCGAACTGCGGCCCCATCGAAATGCAGCCGCCCCGCCCGGGGTCCAACCCTGTAAACTCGAGCTCAGCAACGCTACGCCATACCCACTGGGCTATCGCGGTGGTCTATAGCCTCAGAGCAGGCGGACAAGGGAAACGGAAAAGCGGAGCTTCGAGACAATTCCGCTATGGTGCCAAAATCATTCAGAAGACAAAGCGAGCCACTGACTTCAGGCTGAAAACATCAGAATGGAAGGCGATACAGATACATTGAAATTGTTTTGTTTTATTTTGTTTTGTTTTCTTATTGAGCGTGTCTGGTGTGAAGACTAAAGGGGCACACATCAGAGCGAAGTTAAGCAATGGTGCGAAAGACGCAATGGTCCGTCGGCATCACTGTATATAGATGAAAGAAAAAAAGAAAAGGCACCGGGCGTGGGATGAGTTTGGACCGGTGGTGCCTTCATGCGGTGGCGCCGTAAATGTAACGGCATGTGACGGCCGAACCGGGCGCAGCAAACACTGCAGCCAGCTATACTTGCTTTAAAATGTTCCGTCGTTTTTACCGCAGCTCGTCCCTCCGTCTGTCACGTAAGAAGATCGCTTTCACGATACGGCCCGCAGCAGCCAGTGAATTGGCTTTCGCGCTGCCTCTCGCTTCAACGCAAACTAAATGGCGAGAACAGAGCGCGCACGAAGCTATCAGCACTCGCCGCATTGTGTCCCCATCGCAGTTCACTTTCAAGGTAGGGGCCCGCGCGGCCGTACCATACGCAGCCGCCGCCCGAGTACGGTTGGCCATGGTTGATAATGGTTCGACGCGAATGGATAAGGCGCTAAAGAGCGATAACGACTTATAATGATCGGAACGTCATCAGCACACCTGGCGCCGCCAGCTGCAGTACTTTACTTGCCTCATCCATTCACCGTAAGCCGCCGTCCGCAGCAGTTCGCGTCGCCGCAGCGCTGTCGTTTATACTGGTGGGATCAAGTTTCATAACATTGCTAATGACACCGGGCTGCGTGGAGGTGAGCAAGTGGCACAATGCTTACGCATACTTGGGCAACTCCCAGAGGAGTTGCTGCGGGATCTTTTTTGTTTTATGTTGCTGAAATGCCACGTAAAACCAAGTCTGAGCAAACATGTTCCGTTTTTGTGTGCACGAACAGCTACTGAAACATGACTGAAACGGGTTTGGCCATTCACTTCAACAGTTTTTTCATCGCGGCCTCACCAGAAGGAACGGCAGAAAGACTGGATGTGGGCGGCCTGCACAACAATTGAAACGGGATAGACGAAGCGCATGGTGGGGACGTCGAGGCGCTGGGCACACCGAGCTGATGCATCGAGGTAAAAGCGAGAACCTTTGTGACGCATTTTGACTTCATGTCGTCCCACGGCGATCACCTAGCGCTCACATATAGGGCGAAAAAAAAAAAAACAGCGGCAGCCGCGCCCTCCGAGTATCGCATTTCAGTCGCTGAGAACTGTGCGTTTCTTACGCTGCTTTGCCATAGTCTAGTTGTTCTAACATTAATAAAGGAGCCGTTCATACGCAAGAGCTTCGGGTCCCATGAGAATCACCTGTCTTCGCCTCCGCAGGTGTAATGGTTCCGGAGCTTCGGCACCGAAGGCGAACACTCAGATTTCCCATCTTACCAGTGTATAAGTCTTTTGTTTAGGGTATATATTACAACGAGGCTGTATACGTACACTCCCAATGTATTTGCCGTGACCGTGGGCAATAACTCGACCAATCCGAGTGGGAGGCGCGCCGTGTGCGCCACTGGGTTCCTCGCAGCACCACCAGATGGCCCTCGCCTTCGTGCGTCCTCGGCAGCGGCGACGCCAGCCGTTCTGGGGACAGAACAAATAAGAACCAGAAAGCTCACCTTCGCGCATAGCGTTCGCCGCAAGCGTTTCCCGGTAAAGATTACGTTTGCATACGCTGCAGTTGCCGGGAAGCGGCTACTGTAGCATACAAAGCAGGGAGTGACGTAACTGCATTTTCATATATAAGAGAAGAACCCGCCTAGCAACTGATTTCATTTGTGCTCCGATAGCTCTATGGATAGGCCACACGCAGTTAGGACGCCCGAAGAGCAGCGCGAATACGATGAGCCACGAAAGGAACAGTAACGTCAATATGCACAACGGCGTCGCGCTCAGGCTCGACAGGACCCAATTCAAGGCTACGTCACATTGGTCTATCGGATCAGGTAATACCACACCTTTGCTGGCCAACCACCTACACAGCGTGAATTGGAGCCCATTTTTTCTCTTCCTCGCGCTTCCCAATTCTGGTTGCGTCCGGCACATGACTGTTTGCTGTGCATCGACGGCGAACGCAAACGCAGTGGCATGTTTGCACTCGCCTCCACCAACGGCTTTTGTCATGCTTAGCTCTGTGAAATGTACCTTGACTGGAGATTTGGCTAGTTTCAAAGGCATTAAGAATGGCGAACCATTGCAATGATAAAAATAATTACAACAGACAGATAACGGGAACTTACCGACACATGTGAGATCGGCGAAGCAGCTCGACACACACACACACACACACACACACACACACACACACACACACACACACACACACACACACACACACACACACACACACACACACACACACACACACACACACACACACACACACACACACACACACGCACGCACGCACACACACACACACACACACGCACACACACACACACACACACACGCGCGCACAATGTTACTCGTACGTCTCCTTTTCTTGCCCATAATTTTTGTGTTCTTCGCTAATTTGAAGATTAAATGGGCGAGATTGTTAATGTGCACAGCAAAATGACATCTGGCATATGAGTGCTGGAATTTCACGTCTCAGCTTAATTTCCACGGTGAACTCTGCTTGCGGGGATCATTCGCATCGCATTTTGCACTAGTTCTCTCATTTATATATTACCTGATGCCATGAATGTGATCTACCTCGTACAAGTCGCGACCTTTCTCAAAAGCAGACACACGAAAATGTGTTTTCCGGCACGTCAGGCCTTAAAACCCGCAGTATGAAGTCACTGGAAGCACCGTGAGCGCCTTCGTCCCGTCGTCTGCTTCACATAAATGTCAGTGCTCTGCCCTGCTGCCGTTCACGGCGCTGTTCACCAGCACGTCGTAAAGCCCTTTAAACTTCGTAAAGTACTGCCATGCTTTGAAGAATGCCGCCTCCTCCTCGCGCGCTCCGGCTGAGGCCGACACCGCGTCGCTATTGGCCTAATAGCATCACGTGCGCCCTCGCGCCGTGCATCAGCGCCATTTTTGCTCGAGAAGCGTCTACGGAGTGGCGAGGAGCGCATGTTGGCGCCGTTGCTACGCTCGAGCAGTGTAGGCGGCGCCACGGTCGAGGAGGGAGCGTAAAAGAGAGGAGAAATGGGGAGGAGTGAAGACGGAGGAGGAGAGTGTCGCTACTTTACGAGGTTTAAGGGGTTTTAGCATGTCGAGCACGTCGCTGGTGCGCGGAGTGTATAGTTTGCTCTAGAGAAACGAGATGGCGCTACTGGCGCCGCGCAACTAAAACCCCCTGATAATTTGAAAGTACCGCTACTCTTTGAACTCTGCAACCGCCGCGCGACCTCCCCGCCTCCTCCTCGCCCCTTGCGCATCTCCACCGGGGGAAGCGGTCTTGCGCCCGTTTTTCTGCACGAAGATTGGTCTCCCTGCGTCCTTGGAAACGCGCGGATCTTGCGTTTTGCTTGTGTTTTTTTTTCGTCCGCTCCATTTTTCTCCTCAGCTCGGCTGACTCGGCGCTTTAGCTTGGCGTAACGAGCGTTGTAAGCTGTGTTTCCTGCTCTCTGTGCTTGCGCTATGGCGTACTGTTGCGCATATAACTGCAGCAAGAAGCCTGAAGATGGTTGCGCAATATTTGTGATACCACAAGGAAAGCGTGACGGCTTGCGCAGTGGCTGCAAAACATTGGCCGAAAGAATTTTGTTCCGACAAAGAACAATGTTGTTTGTGAGGTGAGGCCTCTTTCTTATTACTCGTATCAAAGTATCTACTAATGCGGCATTTTATTCATTCTTCCGGCCTGCTCACCAGCATTTTTGCTGGGGCAACTTGTACGTTGCATAAAAATTGGGTTGTCTTCAGTATGCTTAAAATTCTGGTGGGACTCCGTCACCTCACACGTCGCCAACTGTTGTTACTGAGTCGGAAATGAAGCACTATAGGTTGTTTTCCGCTATGAACAATTCGGCGCGATGATACAGCCTCTCGATCGCACTTTTCGTTATTGTTAGGATACGTTGCCTGTTTTGCTGAAAATCGAAATAGCGGCTTAGAGAGGAGCTATTATTTTCAGCTTACGTCGATGTGTGCGTCAGTCATACAATGAATGCAGGCCCCGAAAAAATTAGCGGCAAGTATACCCGTGGTATTGCAGGTGATGAGCGCTAGCTAGTCCACATTGCGTTTTTTTTTTTTTAGTTTTAAGGCGAAAGCCTTTGGATCTCTGTTTCAAGGTCGCGTTGTGAACACGAAATTCCACGCGACCTAAGAATGCCAGAAACGACCCAAAGCATGTCCAGCCTGTATAAGAGATTAATGATTAGCAAAGTTAATTAATGATTCATTAGTGATTAAATTAAGGTGTATTAGGGGAGGATTGAGGTTGATTAGGGTGTATTCAGGTGGATTAAGGTGCACGAACAAGGATTAAGGTGTAGTAATGAAGATTAAAATGGGTGAAGGAAGCTCAAGGTGGATTACGGTGGATTAAAGGGATTAAGGTGGATTAGAGTGTGTATAGGAGTATTAAGGTGACTGAACAATGATTAAGGTATATTGAAGAAAACTAGGGTGGATTAAGGTGAGTTAAGGTTGATTAGTGTAGATTAAGGTGATTAATGTGGATTATGGTGTATAAAGGAGGATTAAAGTGCATGAACGAGGATTAAGGCGTATTAAAGAGAATTATGGCGGATTAAGGTGGATAGAAGAGGATTAAGGTCGATTAGGGTGGTTTAAGGGGCATTAGGGTTGATGAAGGAGTAATAAGACCAATAAGGGTGTAGTAAGGATGGTTAAGGTGGAATAATGTGGATGAAGGTTAATTGAGGTAAATTAAGGTGAATTACAGTAGGCTTTACAAGGCTTTCACCTTCGCGTCTCTTAGGCGATACCTAAGTTCACCTTGGATTTTTGGAATTTATTATTATTATTATTATTATTATTATTATTATTATTATTATTATTATTATTATTATTATTTGATTTGAACACATATACACAGTTAACAGGAAAGGGAAAGCGAGGAGCAAGCTGGCAACTGCCACCGGAAGGGGCACAACGCCTGCCTACTCTTCTGAAGGGAAGTGACAGCAACACAGAAATGGAAGATAGGAAGGAGGGGAGGAAAGAGGAAAGGAAGAGCAACAAGACAAATCTAAAGTCTAAAGTAGAACACGGTACACTACGCACGTTGTTCTGCCGAGTTTCGACTCTGCAGCCGGAATAAGTGACGCCGTGTCGAACAGCCTCCACAATTATCAATCACATCCATGGCTAGTTCGCTATGCGGCTAATTGTGCGCTCCACGATGAGACGCCAAGTACAGCTGCACGCAATCACGGTTTCACCGGTAGTCGGTTCACAATATACACTACAAGGTGTTTGAACCCGCCACCTCCCATCTTCGAAGGAAGAAGCGTTAGAACACAGTACAGATCAAACACAGTAGGGCCGGTCACTGAAAGTCACGCTACTACATAATGTTGAATGTTCAAGCTACGAACGTGAACCTAAGTTAGTAACTCTAGAAAGGTTAGCAGGGCGCGATGGGCCTGATCCCGTTTAGACGCACAACCACTGGGGTATAAACATTCCCCGAGTGTCGCACACCGCAGGCCAGGGAGATGATAGTTTCTCACTAGCGACATGCGCTACGCACTGAAAGCGGGACACTCAAATATAAGGTGCTGAAGTGTCTCGTAGCAGCCACAAGACGTACACAATGGACTTGCCACACGACCTTGTCTGTATAAACGTTCGTGCACGTTCACGCAACCAACCCTCAGCTTGAGCAGTTGTGCTCTAGCGCGACGAGGCAAGCCTCGACCGCGAACACAGGGCGGGGCCGTTCCATTTGCGATGCGCTGATCTGGATGCTGCTTGAGTAGGTGGCGACGAATCAGCAGACGAGCGTCATCAAGCTTGCACAAAATTTCTGGGCAGTCACAGTTGGTATGAGTGCAACTTGAAGCGAGCCGATCAGCCTCTTCATTCCCGGTGATTCCTACGTGTGCAGGTATCCATTGAGCAACGAGAGAAACCCCACGTGATGTAATTTTGCTCGCAGAGTCAGTAACGTTGCGCAAACGTGGACAATCCAGCTCACTGCGTTGTAACCTGCTAAGGGCAGCTCGGGAGTCTGTAAAGATGACAACCTTCGATGTAGTTAACTCCTCTTGCACGTATTTCAGTGCAACATTAATCGCTGCTAGCTCCGCAGTTGTTGACGAAGTTGGATGAGGTATTTGAAAGATACGTCGTACTTGAGTTGAAGGGCAGAAAAAAGCTGCAGAGGCGCCTTGACCGTCGTTGTGTGCAGATGCATCTGTGAAAACTTGAAGATAATCTGGAAACTTTTCGAACATGTGAGACTGAGCCAATTGGAATATTGCCGAAACAGGCCTATCAGACTTTTTGTGCATGTCGGGGATTGTTAGGTAAATACGTGTTTCGTGATACCTTTTGGAGGCGGAGACGTATCTGAAGCAGCATGTTCAGAAATGGTAGTGATATTCATAAATAATGCCGTCATTTTTCCCATGTGAGATAACGGGTGGTGAATGAGACGATCAAGGAGCGATTGACCATTCTATGCGCGGTGCAGACTCTCGATATGATACAGAGCTCTCTAATCTGCTTGCAGCCTCAGGGGTAACTGATGCGATACAGTGAGTAATGCAATAGATTGCGCCTCACGAGGTAATTTGCTTTGAACTGCACTTGTGACTGCAAGGCAGCCCTTCATAGCATCAAGTCCGCATTACGTCACAGAACTTACGAGCAAATGACATCTGAAATCAGGGAACTGCACCACCTTGCTCTGGAAAGAGGACACCACATTATATTTCAGTGGATTCCTGCTCACTGTGGCATCGTCGGCAACAACCTAGCTGACAAGGCTGCCCGGTGTGCCCACGAAGATACCCAGACGCGTTCAATACCTTTGGCGAGGTCGGACGCTGCCAGGAAACTTCGCCTACTTGCGCGCAAGAAGTCCCAAGATCTCTGGATTTCAAGTGGCTTCAACTGCAGATTACGTAAACTGGACCCCATGTTACGGCTACAACTTCCATCTAGCCTTTCCCGCGGCGAAGCAACCTTGTTGTGTCGCTTGTGGTTGGGAGTGCCGTTCACGAACGCATACTCCTACCGTATGGGAATGGCCGAGAGCCCGATGTGAGACTCCTGTGGGTGCGAGGAGACCATCGAGCACCTATTGTGTACCTGCCCTCGCTACGATGTCCAACGCCTCTCCCTGCGGGCAACATTACGCAGGCTAGACTCGAGACCGTTCACCGAGTCAAAGATACTCGGACCGTGGCCACAACCGTCTCTGGCTCGAAAAGCGATTCGTGCACAAG
Organism: Dermacentor variabilis; assembly: GCF_050947875.1. NCBI lineage: Eukaryota > Metazoa > Arthropoda > Arachnida > Ixodida > Ixodidae > Dermacentor > Dermacentor variabilis. Next base: position 42,870,842 of record NW_027460280.1, on the reverse strand, counting down.
TGCGGTAATTGAAGTGCACGGGCTTAAGAGACCGCTTATAGTGTCATTGTGTACGCTGTCCCTCCCACATGTACTCAGTACTTACTCTCTCCCTTTCTTCCTCTTTCTATTCCCCTTTCCCCCACTCCCATTGGAGGGTAGCAAACCGGATGCTGTTCTGGTTGACCTCCCTGCCTTTCCTACCCTTGCTTTCTCTCTCTCTCTCCACGCACGCATTAGTGGGATACGATTATTATTTGGTTTTCTCACTGATAAAGGCAATGTGCAGGGGGTGCTCACATGATCGCGCACGCTTGCTGTTGACATCGATACCTAGGCGGAGGCCGGGAACCTTCGCTGTAATAGCGAATGTTTTAAAACCACCTTTCTGTGGTTTTGTTCTGTGCGGAAACTTTTTCCATTGATTCAACACGAGCCGAAATCATTGCATCAACGCGCTTTGGTTACGAAGATTAAGCAATCAATCATGAATGTGGTTATGATGCAGTAACGCAAGAAATATTCTGCAGGTAATAATGTTTAGCACTGCAACGTATTTCATCCTAATCCACCCTAATCCACCTTAATCCTACTCCATCGACATTATTCCTCCTTAATCCACCACAGTCCTCCGCAATCCACCCTAATCCACTAGTATACTCTATAATGCACCTTAATCCACCTTAATTCTTCTTAACACACCTTATTCCTCCTTCTTCATCATCATCATCATCATCAGCAGCAGCAGCAGCAGCAGCAGCCTGGTTACGCCCACTGCAGGGCAAAGGCCTCTCCCATACTTCTCCAACTACCCCGGTCATATTCCTCCTTAATACACATTAATTCATCTTAATACAGTCACTAACGAATAATTAATTACCTTTGCTAAGCAGTAATCATCGCTTATACACGAGTGCACATGCTTTGGCACATACCTTGAGGTATCGCTGAGGTATGTGCACTCGCGTTGTGAGTGCACATACCTCACAACGCGACCTTGAAACAGCGATCTAATACTTTTGCTTAATAAGCCTAACGCAGAGGCATGTGCCCCAAGCAATACTAGTTCAGACGCAGCAAGTAAAGCATCTCATCATGTGGCAGAAAAATTGTCTGCAGTATTGAACTCGCCTCAAAGCTCATTTTAGTCAGTATACCCGTTGATACAGCTTTAGGAAAAAACCAACCTCCTCATAAACGTTGCCTTCAGCTTGATCGATGCGGTTATCAGCATTTCTCAAAATTTTCAACACCACTGAGCCGTGCAACTGACTCAGAATAACGCGCTTCCATAGAATGCTGCGGCCCGTCCGCGGGAGCCCAGGAGAAAAGGCGAGGAGAATCGAGGAGGAAAGCGCCGCGGGAAGGAGAGTGTCGCTACTTTCAATGTTGGGATACTCTCCTCCCCGCGGCGCTTTCCTCCTCGATTCTCCTTGCCCGCCAGCTACGCGCGCTGCGCACGGCATGCTTTTTCTCCTGGGCTCCGGCGGACGGCCCGCAGCATTCAATGAAGGCGCGTTATTTTGGGCCAGTTGCGCGCCCCTGTGATGTTGAAAATTTTGAGAAATGCTGATAACCGCATCGATAATGCTGAAGGCAACGTTAATGAGGAGGTTAGTTTTTCTTAAAGCCGCATGAACGGGATAAACTGATGTAAAAGTAGGTTTGAGGAGAGTTCTATACACCAGACAATTTTTCTGCCACATGATGAGATGCTTTACTTAGTGCGTTTGATCTAGTATTGCGTGTGGCCATCCCTATGCGTGTGTGGCTTATTAAGCGAAAGCATTAGATCTCTGTTTCAAGGTAGCGTTGTGAGGTATAGAAAATATCACTTGACCCAGGGAAGGCCGGAAGCGAACCAAAGCATGTCCAGCCATGTATAAGAGATGATTACGGATTATCAAAGTTATTAATCATTGATTAGTGATTGCATTAAGATGGATTAAGGCGTGTTAAGGAGAATTAAGGTGGATTAAAATCGATGAATGTGGATTAGGGTGGATGAAGGTGGATTAAAGCACATTAAGGAGGATTATGGTGGAATAAGGTCGATGAAGGAGGATGAAGGTGGATTACGATGAAATACGTTGCAGTGCTAAACATTATTGCCTGCAGAATATTCTCTGCATCAATACAGCATGACCACAATCATGACTGATTGCTCAATCTTCGTAATCAAAGCGCGTTGATGCAATGATTTCGGCTCGTGTTGAATCGATGGAAAAAGTTTCCGCACAGAACAAAACCGCAGAAAGGTGGTTTTAAAACATTCGCTATTAAAGCGAAGATTCTCGGCCTCCGCCTAGGTATCGATGTCAACAGCAAACGTGCGCGATCATGTGAACACCGCCTTCACATTGCCTGTATCCGTGAGAAAACCAAATAATAATCGTCGCCCACACATGCGTGCGTGGAAGTGCAGTTCAAAGCAAATTCCAAAAATCCAAGGTGTCCTTAGGTATCGCATAATAGACGTGAATGCGAAAGCCTTGTGAAGCCCTCTGTAATTCACCTTAATCCACCTCTATCAACTACAATCCACGTTAATCTAACCTAATTCACCTTTATCCGCCCTAATCAACCTTATTCCTCTTTATATCACCCTAATCGGTTTTAATCCTCCTTCATCAACCCTAATTCAACTTAAGTCATCCTAATCGACTTTAATCCTCCTTAATCCACCCTAATCTTCTTTAATACGCCTTATTCCTTGTTTATGCACCTTAATCCTTTATACACCATAATACTTCTTAATCCACCTAATTGGTCTTAATACTCCTTCATGAACCCTAATTAACCATAATCCACCCTAATCCACCTTAATACAGCTTAATCATGGCTCATGCACCTTAGTTCTGCTTAATACACCCTAACTCACCTTAATGCACCCTAATCAACCTTAATCCTCCCTAATCCACCTTAATTCAATCATTAATTGATCATTAATTTGGCTAGTCATTAATCTCTTATACACGGCTGGACATGCTTTGGGACGGTTTTCGCCTTCCTGGATCACGTGATATTTTGTGTTCACAACGCGACCTTGAAACAGAAATCTAAAGGCTTTCGCCTTAAAACTAAAGAAAACGCTATGTGAGCTAGCTAGCGCTCATTCAATTCAATTCAATTAATTTCCCAGAAGCATCTGGACGGCTTCCCGGCTAAAAGCTGCTAGAGCAGCTTGACAAAAGGCGAAGGAAGCCGTTATAAGGCATAGCGAACAGGACACATAAAATCATCACCTCGAATACCACGGGTATACTTTCCACAAATTTTTTTCAGGGCCTGCATTCATTGTATGACTGACGTACACATCGACGTAAGGTGAAAATAATAGCTCCTTTACAAGCCGCTATTTAGACTTTCAGTAAAACAGGCAACGTATCCTAACAATAACGAAAAGTGCGATCGAGAGGCTGTATCATCGCGCCGAATTGTTCATAGCGGTAAACAACCTATAGTGCTTCATTTCCGACTGAATAACAACAGTTGGCGACGTACGAGGTGATGGAGTCCCAGCAAAATATTAAGCATACTGAGGACAACCCCATTTTTATGCAACGTACAAATTGCCGCAGCAAAAATGCTGGTGAGCAGGCCGGAAGAATGAAACAAATGCAGCATTAGGGGATGCTTTGATACGAGTAATAAGAAAGACGCCACACCTCGCGAAAACAACACCGTTCTTTGTCAGAGCAAAGTTCTTTCGGCCATTGTTATGCAGCCACTGCTTCCTGCGCAAGCCGCCACGCTTTTCCTGTGATATTATAAAAACTGCATAACCAACTTCAGGCTTCTCAATTGCTGCAGTTATATGTGCAACAGCACGGCATAGCGCTAGCACAGAGAGCAGGAAACACAGCGTACAATGCTCGCTACGCCGAGCTAAAGCGCCGAGCCAGCCGAGCTGAGGAGAAAAATGGCGCGGACGAAAAAGGAAAACGCTAGCAAAACGCAAGATCCGCGCGTTTACAAGGGCAACGGCAGGAAGACCAATCGTCGTGCAGAAAAACGGGTGCAAGACCGCTTACCGTGGGGGAGACGCGCAAGGCGTGAGGAGGAGGTGAGGTGGAGGTGAGGAGGTTGCGCGGCGGCGTCAGAGTTCAAACAGTGGCGGTACTTTCAAATCATGAAGGGATTTTACGCGCGGCGCCTTGCCTTAGGCGAAAGCGTGCAAAAGCACTCGAATGCGAAACTATTACCGCTTTTACCCTTACTACCCTTGATTTTGTGCGACCAGCTGTTGTGAATGCAACTGGGTGATCGCTTGCACACTGTGCACCATTCATGGTGCAAAATGTGGAACGGTTGAGGGAAGACGTGTGCAGCAGTTGGACGAAAAAATAGCGTCTGGCGTATTAAGGAATGGAATGAATATGTGTGGCCAAGTTCACAAACCGCTTATCTACGCAAGGACTGCCTGTATTGCCGGCCCTTCGCGATGCACGGCTTTCCTCGAGAAAAAAAAAGAAGAAAGACTGATTCGTCAGAATTGTATTCCTAACCTCCAAAAAAAGGACGTGAACCCCCGAACATCACCAAGAATAAGTATACCGCTCGTTACATAGCGACAAATGGAGTAACGTCGCTTCCTGGCATAGTTAAAAAAATTAAATTATGGGGTTTTACGTGCCAAAACCACTTTCTGATTATGAGGCACGCCGTAGTGGAGGACTCCGGAAATTTCGACCACCTGGGGATCTTTAACGTGCACCTAAATCTAAGTACACGGGTGTTTTCGCATTTCGCCTCCATCGAAATGCGGCCTTCGTGGCATAGTAAGTTTCACGCACGTTATCTACACACATCCATGAAAACTTACGCCCACTCTATCCCCAACGTAATTTTTTTTTACTCAGGTACCCTAAAGAGCCCAGAGGGCATTACATAGGGGGTGGGGTGTGGGGGGGGGGGGACGAGCAGGAATTACTATGACAAAAGTACCCATAATACACAATTAAACAAGAAAATATGAATTAGATTACAACAAGAATCAGTAAGCACGAATTAGTGCAAAGACAATGACTTATTAGAGAGTATTACAATTTGTGAAAAAAAAATGTATAGTAATGACGAGGTTCAAGGTTCCTAAAATACTTTACTTATCATAAAGAGTGGTATTATATGTATACGACAAAACGGCCCTAAATAAAACAAGGAAGACAATTTAAGTATACATTACTAAACATGAAGGCAAAATTACAGATTATATCAGAACATCAGAACATCATTTTTCCTTTTCCCTCTCTTTCCATTATTTTCTTCTTTTCCTCCCTTTCTTTCTTTTTGAATGGGGAGGTGACAAGTACTACTGATAACCATTAGTTCTGATTTCTAGGAACAACTTTAAATTATTTGCAAATGAGTCATGATTAACTATGCATACGATGTCAGTAGGAGACAGATTCCATTGACGGATTGCGAGGAGGAGAGGTGAGTGGAAAAACAGACTAGAGCGGGCGAAGATGACTTCGACTTCAACTTGATGATCAAGTCGCGAAGACGCATGGCGAGCTGGCCTGATACTTAGAGTAACGCGGGACGTATTAACGTATCAAGAATAAGTGAATAGGCGAACACTTGAATCAATGCATCGAAGCGTAGGTGACGACGACCATACACCGACGGCACACAAATGTTCGAAGCTGAACGTTTCGCGACGGTTCACAAGTAAGCGAGTGACTAGCTGTGATACGTATTCGCTACAAGGCATTACAAACTGCAGAATTCCAAGCCTCGTGCGTAGCAAGAACAAATCTATCTCGACTGAGCACACCCGCGAGCGATTAACAGAAATACAAAGGAAGAAGTGACCGGCACCGAAGAAATTTGCTGAGCTGCAGAAACATGACAAGCCACTGGTTCAAAGTGTTTGCCAAATAAGAACGAAAAGCAAAACACACTAATGCTGATTGAATTGTTAAACGGAAAGTTTTAACAGCTTGGAATAAATTTCTAGCCCCGCATTTAGTATAGAAGCACCGTATACGCTGCTCGCTCTGTTGGAGCAAGGCGTAATGAGCTCCGAAAGAGCTTACATGCCGTCTGAAGCCGTGGCCACAGCATCGCGCCGTCCACCCATGGAGTCACCGTCAACGATATCCTCGCCGGAACAGATGTCTGCTGCGTCGCACCGGCGTTATGCACATCCACTGCAAACTCGGAGGCAACGGAGGCAGCTGAGGCAAGAAATGGGCGCCGTCACCACGTGCTCAAACACAGTGGTGCCCAGGAGATCGCCGTAAAAAAAGTAGTCTATATAATAGTTATTTTACGGTATATAGGAAAACGCATCACGTGGTATTGGTCTTCGGTCACGCACGTCGATTCACTGATCCGCGTGGCACCCTATAAAATACCTATACATATACAGGGTGCACATGTCCCACGTAACTTGAACCAAACTTTAAAAACTTAAAAACTTGGCTATATCAACATATATATGTTAAAAAACTTTAAATATATCCATAACCAAACTATCAACTTGAGGCAAAGCGCAAAAAAAGAAAGGAACACATGAACAAGAGAAGGAAACGAAGACACAGCGCTGCTAACAACTGAATTTTTACTGCACATGGTTACCACAAATATACCATCGTACAATAGGCCAATATAGCAACATAGATTTCTTTCCGGCGCAATCATCCACTACAGACCGCTACCACGACAGAAACATGATTTTTTTTCTTTTTTTCTTTTTTTTTTGCAGCGACACAGATCGGCAACTTAGAGATCGGCAACTTAGAGATCGGCAACTTAGAGATCGGCAACTTAGAGATCGGCAACTTAGAGATCGGCAACTTACAGATTGGCAACTTACAGATCGGCAACTTACAGATTTATCATTTCTAATCACTTCAAATGCCTCGATGATCTCCCTAGTGACCTGATATGGGTTCCTAGATGTCACTTTTGATTTGTCGAACAAAGGTTTAGAGCCCCAACGCGAGCAGTGCGCGGCTATAGAAGACTAGCATTTGCCAGATTATTAACATTGTTCGAATGTTCCCGTGAGCGATCATTGAGGCCCCTTCCCGTCTGATCATATAAAAACAACAGCAATAAAAAACACCGAGAAGCGTTTGTTTCGTGCGTGAAAGGAGTGGTGTACCGTATTCCTTTAGACTGTGGGAAGGAATACATTGTTCAGACGGGAACGTGCCTCAATGATCGCTTACGGGAACATTCGAACAATGTTAATAATCTGGCAAATGCTATTATAGCCGCGCACTGCTCGCGTTGTGACTGTAAACCTTCGTTCGACAAATAAAAAAGTGACGTCTAGGAACCCAGATCAAGTCACTAGGCAGATTATCGAGGCATTTGAAAAGATTAGAAATGTTAAATCTGTAAGTTGCCCATCTGTATCGCTTTCAAAAAAAAAAAAAGAAGTCATGTTTCTATCTCGGTAGCAGCCTGTAGTGGATGATAGTGTCGGAAATAAATATATGTTGCAATATTGGCCTGTTGTATGATGGTATATTTGTAATAATAATAGTTGGGGTTTTACGTGCCAAAACCACTTTCTGATTATGAGGCACGCCGTAGTGGAGGACTCCGGAAATTTTGACCACCTGGGGTTCTTCAACGTGCACCTAAATCTAAGCACACGGGTGTTTTCGCATTTCGCCCCCATCGAAATGCGGCCGCCGTGGCCGGGATTCGATCCCGCGACCTCGTGCTCAGCAGCCCAGCACCATAGCCACTGAGCAACCACGGCGGGTGATGGTATATTTGTGGTAACCATGTGCAAAACAAATTCAGTTGCTAGTAGCGCTGCGTCTTCGTTTCCTACTCTTGTCCTCGTGCTTTTTTTTTTTTCGCTTTGCCTCAAGCTATGCAGTACCGACTAGCCCACCAGTCTGTTCTCTTTAAAAATATACTAATGCCATTTAGCTGGACCAAACCAAGGTAATGTTGTTTGCCGTCGCTTGAAGATACTCAGGTTATTTTTGCATTCCGCCTAATTCGATAATTAGTCTTACTGAATTAATCAACATTTTACTTATTACTTGAAGAAAAGAGCGCTACGAAGATGCGGACTAAAAGAGGAACATGTACGACGGACAAGGCGCATGCACATGTTCCTTTTTTAGTTCGCGTCTTCGTAGCGCTATTTTCTTCAATTATGCAAACCCAACTCGCCCACATACCCGCCGTGGTTGCTCAGTGGATATATGGTGTTGGGCTGCTGATCACGAGGTCGCGGGATCAAATCCCGGCCACGGCGGCCGCATTTCGATGGGGGCGAAATGCGACAAGACCCGTGTAGTTAGGTGCACGTTAAAGAACCCCAGGTGGTCGAAAGCTCCCTACCGAGAAACATAGACCCGAATCTCCACGCCGCCAGAAGGCTGGCACGAGCAGATTACGTGGAACGAAACCTAGCCACACTTGAAAACACAGTGTACACAGACACGTTCGGAAAGAAAAACACTTTTATGTAGCACGTATTGAACAACAGAAAGCTGTATCAGGAGTTTTTCATATTGCTCTACAATTTCCTAATTAACACTTTTCATCTAATTACAACACTTAAAATTTTAATTAATTAATTAATTAAGACTAATTATCTAACTAGGCGGAACGCAAAAGATAATCTGAGTACTTCCAAGTGACGGCAAACAACACTACCTTGGTTCGATCAGCTACGTGGCATTTGCATATTTTTAAAGTTTGGGTCAAGTTACATGGGACACCCTGTATAGTAAGCTTGCCTGCCTATACGTGTAGGCAAGGTTAAAGAGCTACTCTGCATCCTGCCACCTGCACTCAGTGTTCACTCTCTCCCTCTTTTCCTCTTTCTATTCTCCCTTTTCCTTACCAGCAATGTATAGAGTAGCAAACAGGATGCTCGTCTGGTTGATCATCCTGTCTTTCCTCTCGTTGTTTTCTCTCTCTCTCTTGTTAAGTAAGGTACTACATTAAGGAAGCTGTATTGGAACGTTATCCTGCAACCATTTTTCCGAGAATATTAGCGCAATTTATTCACTGGATGAGCAAGCGTACAGTATAAGGCTACGGAAGTAGTTGCTAATCTGGCAGCGAAAATGGGTGTTCACTCCGTGAACACAGTTGAAATGAACACGTCGGATGAACACTTCAAGTGAAAACAACTGAAGCGAATGACACTTATCACGCAGGCTTGCACTGCAAGGCTTAGTAAAATAAAACGAGGAGGAAGATGAATTAAGGATGTTTACTGCCTAAAAGGCGTACAAAATGGCAGCGACAGCATCTAGGTCCATACTCAATATGGCTATAGTTGCGGATCAATTACAAAAATGCTGTGCAAGTATCGCATTGTTACGTTTCGCCTACGACGCGCGGTATAGCCGGCGCGGATGCAACGGACGCTGGGGCTTCGTTCAAAGCGGCAGACATTTTGGCCCGTTCGGCGCCGCCGCTACGCCTCCCCGCCAAGCGCGTCCAGGCATGTTCCAATGCCACGTGTCTTCATGTGCGTGTGTGTGTGTATGTGCATGTTGGTGCCCACGCTTGTCGAAGCGCGGCAGCCGGGGAGAGGAGCTCCCCCAACTGTGAAGCGAGGAGGTCTGAGCGGCGCCGGCCCGGCGGATGCGTCACCTACTCATCCCAACGTGCCCGAGCGGCGCCGGCCCGGCGGCTGCGCCACCTTCTCATCCCAACGTGCCCGAGCGGCGCCGGCCCGACGGCTGCGCCACCTTCTCATCCCAACGTGCCCGAGCGGCACAATCACGTGCGCGTCTATAGAGGCGTTCCTTCTTGCCCTCAACTGCGAGAGTATAAAAGCAGCTGCCCCCGGACGCCAAGAGAGGCTCCGATTTCTTCTGTTGAGTAACGTGCACTCCCGTCTCTCTACTTCGGTCGACCTGACCGCCCGCTCTTATGCTATGCTTGAATAAACAAGTTGTTCTGTTACCAGTCGACTCATGCTTTGCCGGGACCTTCGGATGCTTCCAGTTGTGCCCCAGGCCGCCAGGCCAACGCTACCCTTGGGGCTTGCGACCCAGGTGCAACAACGGGCGTCAGCGCTGAGTTCCCAACAGCATCAATTTGCCAGTACAACATGAATATGGTGACTGGTGGCTGCCTGAAAGAATGAATCACTTGAGTGCCGGTAGAACATTTAGGAGATATTGAATCAGGCTAAGTATATTATTCCAGATTTTTGCGCTGACAGTTGAGGGCGACTGGCCTATGCGAACGTCTTTGACTCGCTCAGGCCCTCCGCGCGCGTGCGCGAGCTCACCGCGGCTTTCCTCCCCCTCGCCTCCCTCTCTCTATCTTATCTTTCTATTCCCTCTTTCCCGTCCGCCAGAGTAGGGTAGCCAACCAGGTGCATTTCTGGTTAACATCCCTGCCTTCTCTATATATTTTACACCACCAAAAGGACCTACCGTCACAGAAGAAGGCCGTGCAAGCACTATTGCGCTTTTTGCGATCTACTGGCCTTTGTGAACGTCTTTAACTGGAACGCCTCTTGTGTGCGTGCGTGTGTGCGTGTGTGTGTGTGTGTGTGCGTGCGTGTGCGTGTGCGTGTGTGTGCGTGTGTGTGTGTGTGTGTGTGTGTGTGTGTGTGTGTGTGTGTGTGTGTGTGCGTGCGCGCGCGCGATTTTTTTTTTCTTTTTTTAACGTATTCCTCTCTGTCCTCTTTCTAACCCCTATCTCCCATCCCCAGTGTAGGGTAGCAAATCGGAGACTGATATCTGGTTCACCTCCCTGCCTTTCCTCTTTATCTCTCTCTCTCTGTCACTCTCTCCTCCCTTGAGCTGACAAAGTATATCGTACGACGGTCGTAAATATTGGGGTCTAGCGGCAGATTAAGATTTTGATGTTCCGCCTGAGGAGGGTTACAGCTGGGTTCTATTAAAACTGATGAATGATACAGGAAAGATTCTTATAAATTATTTTGTGCACTAATACTGCGCTTTTATATTACCTAACGATATCAAAAGGCATTATATTATGCCATCGCGCTGATAAACTCGCTTAACGCAAGCTTATTGCATCATGCTTAGCGAACCTACCCTGTACCTCGACGTGTGCCCACAAGTGCAAAGTCATTTCAGTTGTATACGTGCGGCTAGCCATGGCATACTGCAAGTTTTACTAGCTGCGCCCATCCTTTCTGAGTTTTCTCTGCAATAAAGCAAGAAACATGAAAATATTCGCCTGGTTGGCTGTATTGCATGCATCTTTTACGGAATGGTGTATATTCTGGCGAAAAGAGCCTCAGCAGGCCACACAACCCAAACGCAAGCTCAGAAAGCACGACTAAGCTATTGTACACGTTGTGTTGTCGCTGCGGTTACAGGCCTAGCAGTTGCTGCGGAGATGCGGGCGGTTTTAGTCTTGCACAATTGCTGCCACGGCATTTCTCTCACTTGAGCCCCGCATTAACATTTCCCTATTTTTACCCCACTGGCACAGGCCCTTCGATATTGTCTGCGCCACAGCGTGCTATACCTTCCACTCACGGCACACCAGGAAGCGCTACATTTTTAACGCCTCCCTTCCAGCTTTTGACGCCTTTGATTAACAATGCACTACGCACTGAGACTTGTACGTTTGTATTCATGTCACTAAGCAGCCGTGCTACGTGCCGTATACTTATCCTATTTACAACGTGTCTTGTGCGAGTTGTCCTCTTTTGACAAAGCCATTCACTGTCCACGTAGGGCCTGTTTGGTACACAAGGCGATTATGAGTAGCCGCGCTCTCTTCTGCGGCTTCAAGTGAGCGCACCAGCGCGTTACCGGATGTGTGAGGCAAGCGCAGGCTCGGAGTACAGCGGGCGCCCCTGGTCGGAGGGGCCGTACTCGGCGGGGGGACGGAGAGCGTTAGGTATCCGCCCTGAGGGGCAGAAAGTACGTCGGCAGCCCTCACCGGGCGCATACCTGGCCGATCGGCCCCTCCCCGCCGAAAAAAAAAAGAGGAGGGCGGTCGGCGGCGGCCCGTGACGGCCTCGTTCCGCCGTTCGCCTCTCAAAAGGCGCCGCGCGGCACCTCGGCGCGGTCGCTAAACGGGTGCCCCGTCTCTCTGTCGGGGGGAGGAGGGGGTCTGCGCGACGACCGGCCCACCTGGCCGTGCTACATCTGCCCCGCTCCACCGCCATTAGTGTAATTGGGATGGCTGGCAAGGCGTTCAATCAGGCCTGTTTGTCCGGCTCGCCACGGATGGGCGCCGGCCGACAAGGGCCCTGATTGGGGCCCCGCCGGAGAAACCCGATCGCTGGTGTCGGGTTCCCGACGCTGCTCCCTCCCCGACACGACGCTTCTCTGTCGCCTCCTTCGTTCGTTTCTCTGTTCGCTTTGCTTCTCTGCCGATCGGCACGTATCCACCCTGCACAACGCGAGCCCCAACAAAGCCGGCGCATCTGCGGGGCCCCGCGAGCCTTAATGGCGACGTAATTGCGCGCGCCTACGGAGCAGGAGATGGTGATGTGTGTGTGTCCCCGTTGGCGCCTTTCATGAGGCGTCGGTGCCCGCATTTCCAGCTCTCCCCGCCCCATTCCCATGGAGGACCTCCGTCGCTATGCGACCGCGGCGCTGGCGCGTTTAAGCAATGTGTGCACAACAGCTCTCCCTCGACCGCTTTGGCGAATACAAGACTCACGTTCCCTGGGAAAATTGTCCCCATAGGCAAGGACGGTGCAGTGGTGGCTGCTGTTCGCGCTCCGATAGACCCGGCCTTACACAAAGAAAAGATTGTCGACCATCAGAAAAGCGGAGATTGAACGCGTGGTTGGCGCTCCTTTCTCTGCCATTGACCCAGTTCATAAAGCAATACGCTTTTGGATTCACTGAAAGCCTCGACTCTTTTTCCTTTCTTTTTCCTATCTGGAGGTGTGGCAAAAGCCTTGAGTTCTTTAGCGGGATAGCCACGATTACATTTCCAAACAGTTCCGAGGCGTGTGGAGGGAGTTGAGTCAAGCGCACATCTGCAACATAATAAAGCTTACTTAGACAGCTGGGTCACTTGCTGGGTGAATTATGACTAGATGAAACTATTCGTAGAGCATGAGGTCCTGAGAATGCGAGCGACCGCGAAATAATGAATTTTCTTTTATGCCGATGCTCATCAGCGGATCTTTGTTTGAAGATAAGAAAAGAAACAGCATACACGACAGATTAAACATCGATGTACATCTGTGAATTTACCACTGCAGATTGCTCTGGAGACGCGCCGATACGATTCAAAACATGAAAGCAATTGAGCTTCACTGCACAACATGACTCTTGAGCAGAAAAGCCCGCCTGTAAAAATGTTCCAGAAGCAGTTTGTCATGCTATAAAAATTGCGGGGTTTTGCATGCCAAAACCATGATCTGGTTATGAGGCACGCCGTAGTGAAGGACTCCGGAATAATATGTATCCCCTGGAGTCCTTTGATGTGCACCTAAGTACACGGATGTTTTCGAATTTCGTCCGCATCGAAATGCGGCCGCCGTGGCCGGTATTTGATTCCGCGGCCTCGTGCATAGCAGCCCTACACCATGGCCACTAAGCAACCACGGGCTGGTTTTGTCATACTACATTACAAAAGAAAGCGGCCGCACACTCAGTGTATGAGCTTGCGAATAATTTTTTTTTATAAAGAACTTCGCTGGAAAGTGCAAGCACCATATCTGATATTTTGCGCTGACCGCTACAATGAATGGCGTCGCCTGCCCACCAATCTTTTCGCGGAAATACTCTCAACTGTTTCCAAAAGGTTGTTTTGCATAGTTAACTTTCTTCCAATATGGAGCTCTAATGGCTTCGACTAACCAACCCAGGGCTTTTCTATGCAAATGAGGGGGGGGGGGGTACATTTACTAGCATAAATGTGAATAACACCCACCATTCGCCATAAAGACGCGTAAACCCACAAAATAGAAATGAAATAAGGTGTATTTCACAGGCACGTCTGTGAGCTACACCTCTCCTTTACTTGGAAATCAAGGAACCACGTCAAATGGATTCGTGCAGAAAAGAAGCGCAGGAAGAACACTGCCGAGAACAAGTAAACAAGCGAAAAGTGTAAAATAAAGATTATTATAGTAGAATACAACTTTAAAAAAACAGCAGTTGGCAACCAAGGCACATGGGCCGCGCGGGGTTGTGTTACTCCGCCAGCCAATCACAGAAGCAAACAAAATCGTCGTCATGTGGCCTTTTCAAAATGGCGTCGTACTTGATATCTCCGGTGCGTCTGCTGTTCTTTAAGAGTCTTTTCATCGGCGGAAGCAATGAGGTGTGCAACAGACATGGACAAAGTGTACGGAGTCTGAGCATTTCACTCTTTAAAAGTTTGCGGTGCAGTTCATTCCACTGCTGAACCCATTTTACTCATGAAACTTCACTGCCAACTGAAGAGGAACTTGACAATAAATAGTTGCAGCGAAGGAAGCATATTATTTCGTTTCAATAAAGAATGAGGCTTACGCATTACCGCTATAATAGGCGAGAGAAAACGTATGGAATTACGCACCAATAATTTTATTTTTGTGGTTACTGCCTTATTTGGGCAACAGGAAAAGTTTGGTGTACTAATTGTTCGCAGCCTCACGGAATAACAGCGGCTGGCGGTTATGAGGGCGTGGGCGGGGCTTCACTGCAGACTGAAGTTGTATGCGATTATAGTAGCGTTTTTTGAATTTGCTCTGGAAGAATTATAGAGAAAGATATACTTGCGGAACAATCACAGTTCTTTTGGATCCCTCGTTTACAGCTCTACCAAGTGCCACAACCGACTCGTATTGTTATTCGGGAAGTTGTGTAACGATGCGTGGCCGCCAGTCCCGTACAACTGCGCAGAAGTTGTACGGGACTGCACAGCAAAAGCACAGCAGCAAAACAAAAGCACAGCAGTGAAGTGGCTACGCCAGGCGGCTCGAATGATAACTGTCATTCAAAATACACGGAATTATTCTCCCCTTCCGGCGGCGGCTTCTCTACTTGCTTTTTAAATAAAAAGATGTTGATCCTTAAATATTTTCACAAACAATGGTTAAATTTGTTAATTTTCGCTTTGCCTTTCTGGTTGGCTGTTGCTCTCTCCCTTAGTAGATTGCTTAATTCCTCAAATCGTTGCGACCCTTGTTTCCAGTTGCCAATTTCGCACGAAAAGTGCTGTACAATTAGGGAAAAACCAGACGAGGTACAGTCATACTGCTTATGGGTTTAAGGGTTATTGCAGGGTTTGATGATGGACGCTGTCTCGCACTATATTATTTTCCTTCTTGTCTAACCAATATCGCGGGCATATGGTTCCGAGGATCTGCCAGCGTCGCGGCGAGCCGTCACTCGAGGAAATAATGAAGCAAAAGGAAGAGGTAAGCGCAAGTGGTGTTTTCTCCGGCCGCAACTCGTTCCACGCGCATACAGACCAGCCGACCCCGATCCAAATCCCTTTCCTGGTCCTTGGATCAGTCTAAACAAAGAAGGTTGAACTAACGAAGCAACAGCGATTCGCGTGACCCTTCAATAGGTGGTGACAACTGAATGCAGCTCGAGTTAATCGCGTGAGCATCGAATCGATGAGAAAACTAGCCTTTACACCCCAGGAGATGCCGATAAATACCGCCATTCAAAAGTAGTGAGAAAGGCAGCAAAATGTTGACCGCCGAATAGCTGTCAAGTCTCAACATTGATTTGGCAGCGCTTTAGGAATGTGTGAGGAGTGGTGGCGTGGGCGGGGAGGGGGGAGGGCGGGTATGCCTCTCTAATGAAAGGGGGGGAGGGGGCGGGCCCCCCCCCGGGCCACCCCCTGGGTACGTGCCTGGAACCCCACCTAAGCTGAGAGAGAGGGACATTCTTTATTGCGTGCTGGGAGGTGTTTGCCTGGCCGGGCGACAAGGGTGATGCCTATGAAATGACCGCACAACGTACGCAATCTACACAGGTAACAAGCGTGCACAAGCATGCACACCTGGTAACAGAAAACTGTAGTGTTTGGTTCAGGCAAGTGTTCCGGTCGAAGACCAACTTTATTGCGCGCAAAGCACTCACCGGCTTATCGGCTCCAATCCTAAAAAAAAAAAAAAAAAAAATACAGAGAGAAAAATGTGATACAACTCTGAAGGATATGTCACTGAAATTTAATACATTTGAAAACTGCTCTTGTCGCAGCTCTTGCAGCCTTGTGCAATAGTGTTTTCGCTCTGAAGGTATAGAGGAGAAGGACAAGGCAGGTAGCTTAGCCACGAATTTGTGCACCTTTTCAACATGGAGGAGGC
Source organism: Dermacentor variabilis (assembly GCF_050947875.1). Classification (NCBI taxonomy): domain Eukaryota; kingdom Metazoa; phylum Arthropoda; class Arachnida; order Ixodida; family Ixodidae; genus Dermacentor; species Dermacentor variabilis. The sequence goes on along the minus strand of NW_027460280.1, from coordinate 42,854,659 downwards.
AACAAGATGTGAACTAAGAAATGAAACAATCAGTTATTAACACACCTTCGTACGCTCGGGTATTCGTTGTTGAGTGGCAGGCTATCGCTCCAGTCACTGGACTTCAGGAATAGCCTAAGCACTATTGTGACGTTTAACAACATTGACATAGAATGCCATGGTTCATTATGTTCCGCTCTGAAATTGGTAATATGTGTAACCGTCTTCAGGTGGCGCAAACAACAAGGTATTTCTCATGCAAAAAAAATGAAAAAGGCTCCACCCTGCGAGCTTTTTCATGTAAGATTGTCCTTTGCCATGCGAATATTGGGGTTTCTCGTTCGTCTGTTAACATATTTTTTTATGCACTTTGCGGAGCTGCTGCGCGCCTACTCCCAGCAGGCTATACGACGTTATTCCTCTTCATTTGCGGAATATATATGCGGTTGCCCCGATAGCAATGCATTTGGAAACGGGCCTTCCGACTTACCACAAAATTTAAGCATTGTTTATGGGGCTTATCCACCCGCAGCCTCCTATTCGCGCAACGACCACTGGCTCTTTGGTCGTCCCAGATGTCAACGCAAATCATCAGCTATGGAACTCCACTCTCGTGTCACGGTGCTTCACTGCACACACAGTCATCACTTCCTTCTTCTTTTCTTCTTTCTATTGCCCCTTTTTCTCACCCCGGTATAGGGTAGCAAACCGGACGCTCGTCTGGCTGACCTCCCTGCCTTTCCTCTGCTTGCTATCGCTCTTTTAAGCATTGTTTGACCTTTCACCATATGAATGTATTATTACGTCTACAATCTAGCGCGCTTCGAAAGCTTCTGGACGTCTTGCTAGACGTGCAGGGCATCCATGCACGCCAGTCATTCAACTTTCGCCCCACGTACGCATATGCGAGCTACAAGTATAGAAGGAACAAATTGCGCACAAACAGTCCCCGTGACGACCCATCCAGCGTGAGGCAAACGAGTCAAAAGAGTTTTCGGGACAGCAGAGCGTTTGGGACAAACACTCTGCTGACTTTCCGGCTCGGTTCTCATTTAGCTTCCGGCCACTGGACACCACGCTCCCTGGGCTTTCTGTCCGCCGCCTCGAGACAGCTCGGCTGGAACTCATCGCGATGCACTAGCGCTTCCGTCACCCACGTCTCGCTCCCCTCCGCCTCAGTTTCCTGGCCGCGGGGCCAAATCACTCGGCGCTGACCGCGGGGGCCGGCCTGGCGTGCCGAGAAAGGGCGTCGTCGCGGGCACCGCCAAGGAAGGCGTCGCACAGCCCACAAAGAGAAGGCGCTCATCGGCCGGACCTCGTGCGCTTAACGAGCCGCCAGCCGAGCGCGGGGGGCGAGAGAGCCGCGCGGCGGAAGCGACATTATGGACTCCGCGAGTCGCCGCATCAGCAGACGCGCCAGGTTCCGGCCCTCGGGCTCGGAATCCAGATGAGCTTCCGCCCTGCGCTCCCTAATCCTGCTCGAAAGTCAATGAAAGACTTCCCGCGCGCTCCGGCCAACGCTGCTCCTGCGTGTAGCGCGCGGCGCCATCTTATTACTCGCGCCACCGTCCGATGCGGCCCCGACGTCACACCGGTCGGCCGGGCCCGCTGACCTCGGTGAGCAGCGGCCTCCAATTACCGGGAGGATGCACCGATTGCGGCAATTAACGCCCGCCGCCACGGTCAACGCCATCCGTCAGCCGTGTAATGAAGCGCGCCGGAAGCGGCGCACCCTCGTCGCGCGGCAGCAAGGCTCCTTCGCTGGCAGCAGAGACGCTCGTCGACGAGCAGCCTCCCCCTCCGGCTTTGCTTATCTGTTCCGGCTGTAGCGCGTCAGCAACGGCTCACGAATCTCACCGGTGGCATTTGCGGTTTTGGCGCTCGGTGCACATGTGCGACAAGTTTAAGTGCGGAAAGATTTATGGGCTGCCCCAAAGTATCGAGCTGGAGCGGCGAAGAATTTGTTAACCTCGCGGTGGGTGAAAACAGGAAGCAGAGACGACACGTACGAGGCCATCGCAGCAGTTCGTGTCAGCCGAACAGCAAGCCTATGTGCTTACAACATTCGGTGGTCCGACGTTCGAGTTGTCCTCAAATATGTGCTTACTTTCGGAGCAAATTGCTTTGGTTTTGTCAACATATTTTTCATCATCTCTGCCACGGATTATATACATGAGCTTAGGCTCATCCAAATGTTCCACACTGACTCTGCTATCCGAATCGTTCAATTAAAGGTCCTTACTGTCTAAGCAGTTGCACTATTGCTGAGGCGAGGCAAGACTTCACAAATCCAAAGACGTGCGTTCAGGTCCCGACGGTGTCTATAATGTCGTGTTCTTGCAATACCTTTTGCCGAGCTTCCTTCAATCCACTCAAATCAGCGTTAGACACGTCACTGCTCTTTAGCCACTTTAAGGTCAGCAGCAGTTGTCATTCATTGTTGTGAAGGTGCACTCTGGCTGTAAGAGACGGCGAAGAGAACGACGCCGGTATAATTTAAACCACCTATAGTGCCCTTGAATACTCACGGACTTATCAAAACGTTTGCGTTTTTGCATCGTGCTACCTCATGAATGCTACTACCGTCGATGAAAATTAAACTGATCACTTCGCTTACTCAGCAACAGGACCTCAAATGTCCCCTGCTTGGCATAAATTTTGCAAACATAAACGTGGATTAGAACGCGTCTGCACATACGTAACAGGCACCTTAAAAGCTGGCTTCTTCCCAAGATGTGCTATCTGGAGAAGCCAGTTGGGTCAGGCGATTATGACAGTCGTTTTCCGTTCTCCTTTGTACTATTCTGGCTAAAAATCAACTTGTTACGGATTACCGACTAGCCTGCAAAAATATATCGGGTAAAAGCAGATTCAGAAATTGCATCTAGTACATCATCACCATCATCATCATCATCATCATCATCACCACTACCACCACCACCACCATCGTCGTCGTCGTCATCATCATCATCATCATCATCATCATCATACCATTCTATGTCCACTGCAGGACGAAGGCCTCTCCCTGCAATATCCGATTACCACTGTCCTGCGCCAACCGATTCCAACTAGCACCCGCGAATTTCCTAATTTCATCGTCCCACCTAGTCTTCTACCGTCCTCGACTGCGCTTCCCTTATCTTGGTACCCATTCGGTAACCTTACTGGCGCAACGGTTATCTAACGTGCGCATTACATGACCAGCCTAGCTCCATTTATTTTCTCTTAATGTCAATTAGAATATCGGCTATACCCGTTTGCTCTCTGATCCAAAGCGCTCTCTTTGTCTCTCAAGGGTATGCCTAGCATTCTAGCCTAGCATTTTTTCTTCGCACAGCAGTGGACTGGAATGGCCTTCCCCGGAACATTGCAGCCATCACGTGTTCATCAACTTTTGCGGACAACGTAACTACATTTGTTTCTCATGAAGATCACTCTCTGTAACCTTGATTTGTAAACCCACCCCTTATGTAATACCCCCTAACCGGGGTCTTTAAGGTAATAAAGTGATGATGATGATGTCATTCTTCGTTCCATCGCTCTTTGTGCGGTCCTTAACTTGTTCTCAAGCCTCTTTGTCAGTCTCCAAGTCTGTGCCCCATATGTCAGCACCGGTAAAAGGCACTGATTGTATACCTTCCTTTTCAATGATAATGGTAAGCTTCCAGACATGAGCTGACAATGTCTGCCGTATGTGATCCAACCCATTTTTATTCTTCTATGAATTTCCTTCTCATGATCAGGGTTCCCTGTGATTAGTTGACCTAGGTAAACGTACTCCTTCACAGACTCTAGAGGCTGACTGGCGATCCTGAACTATTGTTCCCTTGCCCGGCTATTCGCTATCTTTGTCTTCTACATATTAATCTTCAATCCCACTCTTGCAAACTCTCTTTTAAGATTCTCAATCATTTGTTGTAACTCGTCTGCAGTGTTGCTGAATAGAACAATGTTGTCGGCAAACCGAAGGTCGCTGAGATATTCGCCGCCGATCCTTACTCCTAAGCCTTCCCAGTTTAGTAACTTGAATACTTCATCCAAGCATGCAGTGAATAGTACTGGAGAGATTGTGTCTCCTTGTCTGACCCCTTTCTTTGTAGTTTTCTTACTTTCCTTGTGCCGAATTAAGGTAGCTGTGGAATCTCTAGATATTTTCCAAGACATTTACGTAGGCTGTCTGTACTCCTTGATTACGTAATGACTCTAGACTGCTGGTATCTGTACTTAGTCAAATGCCTTTTCGTAATCTATGAAAGCCATATAGAGAGGCTGATTGTACGCTGCGTATTTCTCGATTATTTGATTAACGACATGGATGTGATCCATTGTAGAGCATCCCTTCCTGAAGCCAGCCTGTTCCCTTGGTTGGCTTAAGTCCAGTGTTGCCCATTGGAAGTTATTTCAAACGTTCTCGAAAGTATATAGGCCAACTTCTGGCACAGGGAATGTGATTTGAACGTCATAGAGGAGCGAGACGTTGGAGCATGCTGGTATAAGTCTATACCGAAAGGAGCACAGAAAGTTTCAAAAGACTCTTGGCTATTACATGCCCATTCTATCGCAGGCTAGTGCCTCCTTGCATGAGCACGACTCGTCAAGCGTCCGCGGATGAAAGGCTCGTACACTGTCCAGACGGCACAATTAAACGGCCGTTTCTTTCCCATGCGAGCGAGCCGCGGGAGCTCGTATCTCGTGCGGTTCAAACCCCCGCTCCGGTCGCGGCCAGACAGCGAGAGCACCACTGGCGCGCCACGTCGCTAACGCCTCTGTCGACGAAGGCATATAATGTATATAAATGCGCGGCGCGCGGAAGGGGGAGCCCGTTCTCTATTTATGCAGTGCCATATAAGACACCATTCCCCTTTTCTTAAGCGGCCGGCCGGGATAATAACGGCCGGCGATAAAATTCTCAACCGCCCCCAAATTCATCGCGTTTCTCACTCAACCCTTGATGCCGATGGGGAGGCTCGCCCCTTTCCGTTCATTCGGCGGGGCGCGCCGCTCCACTTCCTCGCCTCGTTCCGCTGTCAGGGAGCCTAAACTCATTCGGCACGAGTTGCTTTGTGCGCGCGGCCATTTCTGCGCGTCGTCGGTATTGTGGGAGAAAGCGCCTGCGCGCTACGCCACTAAAAAATCGCGCCCATCCCCTTTCTGTACTTTTTTCACTCATCGTTTACCTCCCCCCCCCCTTTTTATCCCTCGGCTTGATCTGCTCCCTCTCTCCCTCCGATTCTTCGTTTATACTTCAGATCGTTTCCTTCTAGAATATACATTTGATCGCAATTCACCTCGCGCGCTTTATCAGCGGCCGCCGATTATTTCCCAATGTAAATTGCCCCCGTCCGTCGCGATTTTCGCCAGTATTTTATGTATAAATATACACACGCGCACTACCCATCCGCCGCACCCTTTCCTTGGCGCGATCGCCGCGGAGCTCCGAAGATATTTTTTATACAGTTTTTTTCTTTTCTTTTTTTTCTATTTTTGTCGTTCCGATGCGGAGCTCTTTGTGCTACGCAGGCACCTGCAAATGCATGCAGGCTGTGAAAGCTCTCCCGCGAATGGGATCGGGGACTTCGCGCCGCGCATAAATGGATATACGAACGAACGCGGCGCACCAACGCGGCGGCTGCGCGCGCGCTGAACAGACGCACGCACCAACGCACACACATACTCTGACATCCCGTTTCTTCGCGTCGTTCAGTAACGCCTTTCCCGTCCCCATATACCCCTTCGCCTTACCCTTACTTTCTCCTTCCATCCTTTTCAGCATTGCGCTCTCGTGAGCCTTCACGCGAAAGGGTGTTTTCTTTTTTTTTTAATGTTATGTTTGTTGTTGCTGTTCCTTCTTGCGTTTCTCTATAGCGCTTTACTTAAGGCTCTGGTTTGAGGGGGATTGCAGAAGAGGAGGGGGAGGGGGGGGGATCCACGCGTAAGATCCACGCTGCCTACTCCAATCCCTTCGCGCTCTCTTATTTACGTCCAATTTCTTTCTCTCGCAATTTCTCAAAATTTTTCTGCTGCGTCGATGATCTCGGTTTTATCCGGGAACCTCGGACGAGCTGCTGCCCCTTTCTGCCAAAGCCTCCCCTTTCGCGCAAAGCGGAGAAAGAAGGGATAAAAGTGAAAAGAAGACGAAGAAGTGGGAGCCTCAAGGCACCCGTAGTCGCGCGCACTGGCTGCAGGCGCAGAGCCGCGATCGCTGCAAATTTCAAATCGCGCAAAATGCTCTTCGCTCGTTTCGCCGAACGCCGGCTGTCGCCGGCTCCGTACTCATACGCCAACGCGTGCACGCATGCGAGCCGCATGCACGGTTATGCACGCAAATAGCGTCGCACCTCTCTTCCTTCCCCGTCTCTTCCACTCTCTCTCTCTCTCTCTCTCTCTCTATTATTTTTTCTATCGTGGCAAGGATTGAAAACGACGTCGAGAGCCCCTGCGTTCCTGCAGTGCGTCAAGATTTATGCGTTTCCTGGGCTCGAGACGGCGCGAGCGGCTGGATCGGGCCCGCCATTGGCTGGCCCGCCGCTTTGGCCCGCCGATGACGCCAGGGGCGAGAGCTCTCGCACGCCGAGCGCACCCGGACGCCCCCGCCCGCCCCGTGGTGCGTTTGGTTCGCAACGCGACGCGCGTGGCAGTGGCGCACTCGATAAAACCGCGAATGCATCTCTGTCAAGACGCGGGAACCGCCACGCATACGCGAGAAACCCCTTTGCTTTCGCTTTCTTTCGATTCTTGGTTTCTAGCGTCCGCTTATAAAGAGAACGCTTTTCGCCGTTACTTTATGCTCCTTCGTCACCCCCCCCCCCTCCTTTCCTCTCTCTCCCTAAAAAATCGAAGCGTATGCCTCTGTGAACGCGGAAGAATGGGCCAATGCATACGGAAGAGTTCGTCCTCAGGTAGTCTTATAAAGTCTCGCTCGGTCATGAATGGACATTATAACAGAAAGATACGATGCAAACAAACCATCAAACAAAAAGCGAAAAAAAAATGCGCCAATTTCTGTAGGCCATGAAAAATATCACCTGATAGCGCTGGCAGACATCTTCAGAACTTGTCGAAATGGAAGTTTACCCTGAAGCCGATAACCTGACAGTGATCTCGCGCTAAGTGCCCTTGCGCGTTCCGAATAGCATTTTTGCAGCCACATATGTGGCTGCATTTATAACATTACCACCACGCAAGGTACTTGCAACATGGACAGTATATGTGGCACTTTTGGCTTAATGCTTCTGCCGGAACCTTTCACGGGTACTTAAAAAATTCTGCATTTTTTTGCTAATTATCGGTGCGATGTTAAATGTATGCTACAAGAAAACAGAACAAAAAGTAACCACTAAGAAATGGAATGTAAAACAAATTTGCAGACAGCGGTTGGAATCCTAGGCAAACCAAAGAGATAACCAATATATATACGAAGAAGGAGAGCGATATAGAGAGACCGAGAGGAAAAAGGCAAGACAAGCAACTTAAACACAAGATAGAAACTTGTAACAAGTCGATGGGAACGTTAAAGGAACTTAATCTGGTCTTCTAGCAGCCTTGAGACAAGAGGAAAACAGTGACTATTCATGGAAGGATATATATGGTTTGCAAAATGTACTGCAGAAGGTAGTCATAAAGAGATATTCTTCCCTTTCTCAAAAATCTGGAGAGGAGGGAGTGATGAGCGCATAGGTCACCGAAGTGAACAAAGCTGACTCGCTAAGAAAATGCATCTTCATCTCGCGCTCAGACCCGCGCCCAGCTCAGACCTGCGCCCACTTCAGCGCACATGGACTTGCTAAGCGTTGACTCGCACACACTCGTTTTCTCTAGGCGCAGCTAGACTCAAGATCACACTAATGCGGAATCACTTAGTATTACTCAGAACTTAACTGACACGTTGGTGTCACGCTTATTGTGTCTGAATGAGCGAGTTCCTGATTGATTTTGCTCAACTATGGATTGACACAAGTACCGATAAAATGATGAGGTGTTGAATGTTTAAGGGAGTTTGTCAACAACACCGGTGTGGAAGTGCAAGCTTCTGTATCTTCTGGATGTGAAAAAGAGACTTGAAAATGGCAGACAAACAACTTGTTTTTCCTTTTGTATTGTTGATTGAACAATGTATTTGACATTTTTGGATAGCCGGCTCTAATGTAGCCTACCTTATCATGTTTCTATATATAAAGATATAAAAAAATAGAGAGAAGTCAACAACAGTGCACGCTTACGCCCCTCGGGGGGTGAGCTCATGTGAACGCGGCCCTGGACAGACACTGCTTCCTTGGCAAAGCGGAGTATTGTTGCGAAGTTCACGTGGAAGAAAGGCGCCCATAAAGAATGCAGCGAATAGCAATTTCTTGTGCATTTGTAGATCAATTGACAATATGCGAGGTGTGTGTGTGTGTGAAAACATTTATTGGAATGAGGTCCGGAGGCTCGACTTCGTAAGTCAAGGCGGGCCGCTCCCACGTTGGCACTGTCAGGCCAAGACTTTCAGCGACATCATGGGCCCTCTGGACGGCCATTAGTTGGTCCTGAAACAATGGGCTTTGAATCCTTTTCTCCCACTGTGTCCATTCTTTAACGAGGTTGGGGAGAGTCGCGGGGCACCACGCCAGCATATGTCTGATTCCAATGATGCCATTACAATCGTTGCAGTCCATCTTAATTTCCCTCTCTGGATATATTTTAGTAATAGTGTACAGTGTGGGATATGTACCTATTTGCAATAAGCGCAGTGAGACTGCCTGAGCCCTGTTCAGTTTTGAATGTGGCAATGGGAATTTCCTGCGTCCTAAATAGTAGTGTTTGGTAATGTCATTGTATGTTATTAAATGATCTCTAGATTCCCTGGCTTGATGGTGAACGGCTCGGTTGTGACTGTCACGGTTAGCAAGTACTCGTGCCAAGTCATGAGCGACCTCATTCAGGTTTATCCGAGTCTCGTCCACTTTTCCCATATGTGCAGGAAACCATCGAATTTCAGTTCTCATAATCCCAATGTTTTCAAAAAGTTTAGCTGCAACACCAGCTACGTAGCCTTTATCAAAACAATTTATAGCGGATTTCGAATCACTAAAAATGCAGGCCCACTTATTACTCCTGATGGCTAGAGCAATTGCCACTTGTTCCGCCACCGTGGGGTCCTTGGTAAAAATAGTGATAGCATCTTGCACCTCCCTCTCCGGCAGAATGTTTCTCGTGACTTTTGTTCCCTCAACTACATGCTTAAGTGTAATCTAACAAGCACTGGCAAATTTTGACAGAAGTACTAGTTGCGTAGAAATCTACTGCGGATCCACATTTAGCTGTGGCGACTTGCAAAAGCGACTGAAATTTTTCTAAACAGTACGTATAGTCTCATTCTCCAAGTTAGTAGCAATTCTCTTCACCTGGTGCTCCGGGTGGTTCTATATTCGTCACATTGAAAACTTATTTCTTGTGAGTACACCAATTTGCTTGTCTTTTGCGATACGCAACAGGCCCGTTTCTATCGAGCAATGCCACCTTAATCATGCGTTCGGTTTTGCCCTAAGCTTGCAAATCTATTGGTGAAGCAAGCTTGCAAGGCGTCACTAAGACGTGAAAAGGTTGTTCTTTAGCATCCGCGTGGAGATAAACAACCAAGCAAGCTGAAACAAGTGGCATTCTACGCATTTATTTGTGGCTTAAGCTGACAACAGAAGTTTTATCTCTACTATATTCTCGCCGTTTTGTGCAGTTTGCCATTCTTCATACACATTGAGTTTCACAACATACAGAGGGGACGGATGGGAGGACCTTCTTATTTAAGGGCCGCTTCACATTAAAACAGCCGCGGGGCCGTAGCAGCGACAGCGTAGCGCTGCTCAGCACGAGGTCGAGGGTTCGACTAATGGCCGGGGCGGCCGCATTTCGATAGGCGCAAAAAAGCACAAAACGGGCGTGTGCTTAGATTTAGATGTACGTAAAAAAAAAAAAAAACACAGGTGGCGAAAATTAATTCGGAGTCTGCCACTGCTGCGTGCCTAATAATCATATCGTAGTTCTGGCACGTAAAGCCGTAGAATTACAGACAAAAACAGAAATTTCTGATTGAGTCACACTTTTCGTGGCGCTTCTCGATGTCGCAGGACGCATTTGATAAGCCCTGCAACGCCAGTGACAAAATTGCTTTTGCGCCGGCACCTGCCTCCTCACTGGCACGCTGAGCCAATTTTGTACGCCGAAGTATGTCGCACACTGAAGCTATCATAATTTGGCGGGACTACAACACGCAGTTTATGCTCGTGCGGTGTCACGAGTATTAAAAAACGAACACATGCCCTTCTTGTAGCGATGTTATTTATTTATTTATTTATTTATTTATTTATTTATTTATTTATTTAGAAACATATTACAGGGCCCACATGCACAAGAAACATATGCACAAAATCCATGCAGTATAAACATCTTATATAGGCAATATAAGTGCAATGTGTACCGTATTGCATAATGGTGGAAAATACCAAAAGAACGTAGAAATAAAATACACCAGATTGTTTAATCAGTTCATTAAAACACGGCTAGCAATACAACTAGAAAATATAGTAGCATTTTATACACTAACAATAAATAAATAATACTGTATGTACTACAAAGCAAACAATATAAAACAAGCTTCACTGCCATATCATAAGAAGCCAAATAACACTGACACCAAGGACAACATAGGGGAAATTACTTGTGCTTAATAACTGAAATAAAGAAACGATAAATTAATGGAAACGAAAGTGGATGAAAAAACAAATTGCCTCAGGTGAGGAACGATCCCACAATCTTCGCATTATGCGTGTGATGCTCCACCAATTCAGCTACCGCGGCGCCGTCTCCCCATCCCCTTTCTTGGTTATTTATGATTTCCTAGTAGAACTCTGGGAGTTTTAGCCAGCGCCAACACTCACAGACCTTGGCGGCGGATGCGCAACATCCTTTCTGCCACAGGCATCACGAGAACGTGATCTTTTTGAGTTAAGGCAACCGGTCAATAAACCCACACATGCTACCTGAAGGCATCAATGTTGCCGGATTCGAGAACCCAAATGAGAAGAAAGGGCGTTAACCAAGGGGCCCGATTTTTATTAGTCATATATCATAAGAAGCCAACAAACAGTGACACCAAGGACAACAGCCAGCGAGCACAAGTGCTCCAAAACTGTTCTCCCGTGGAAGATGCAACAAGCAATCAGGGACAGGTTTCCTACTCCGAAAGCAATTGCAGGCCCCACGTGGTGGCACCACGTGGTGGTGGCTTCAGTACAGAGCGAGATGATGGATGGATGGATGGATGGATGGATGGATGGATGGATGGATGGATGGATGGATGGATGGATGGATGGATGATTGTGGCTCAACCCTTTGAATCGGGCGGCGGCGCCGCGCGCTACCTAGCCTTTAATGGTTCTATATGCATGCATACCTATGTATTTACTCCTTTACTTTTGCGTTGATATTGTCCACCAATCATATAGCCTCCGTTTAGTTATTTCTACCTGTTCAAAGTCTATTCTACTTTCACTGTCTTTAAAACCCAAGGCTTTGAATAGTTCCCCGTTAGATTCAACTGCAGGGTGAAGTTGTTTACAAGCAAGTATCAGGTGTTCCGCCGTTTCCTCCTCCTCTCTACACGCCTCGCACACCAAATCTATCTCCTGGTATCTGGCTCGGTACGTTTTAGTCCTCAGTACACCTGTCCTGGCTTCGAACAACAATGAGCTTCCCTTAGAGTTATCGTAAATATTTTCTTTGGCTATTTCTTGCTTAAACGTCCTGTATGTCTCCAATGCCGATTTGGTTTGCATCTCTGTACACCACATACCCCTCTCTGCCTCCTTAACCTTTTTCTTGACAGATGATTCCTTACTTGTTCCCCCGCTACTTCCCAAGTATTTGCTTGTCAATTTTCTAGTTCGCTTCCTCCACCTCGTGTCAACATTCCTCGTGTATAAGTAACTGAAAACCTTCCTAGCCCACCGAATTTCCCCCATTTTTCTCAATCGCTCCTCAAATGCTATCTTGCTACTAGCCTCTCTGCCCTCGAAAGAAGACCATCCCAGATCCCCCTGCACTCCAAGATTTGGTGTCTTGCCATGTGCTCCCAGAGCGAGCCTACCCACACCACGTTGCCTAATTTCCAACTGTTGCCGGGTCTCTGTTCTAATACATAGAACTGCATTGGCAAAAGTCAGGCCTGGTACCATTACCCCCTTCCATATCCCTCGTACTACCTCGTACCTATTGTAGTTCCACAGTGCCCTACTCTTCATAATCGCTGCACTTCTGTTACCTTTATATTCTTTACCTTGATAGCGCTTCGTGCGCGCTCCCTCGTGCGCTGCGGTTTCGAATCGGACACGCAGCGCCACTGTGGCGACTGCCGGTGCAAAGCCTGTGTTCTCTGCTCTCCGTCACGCAGGAGTGAGGATGGCCCCCAGGGACGCAAACCAGTAGCCACGTGAGTCTTTAAAGGTTAGGTTTAAGAACAAGAATGCAACTACATAACGAAGAAAGCGAACACGTCACAAAGGTGATTTAGAGTACCTGTATTTACGCCCATTTCACAGCCGCCCTGTGTCATGATTACGTATTTTATCATGTTGCGTCTGTATTCCACTGTTTGGATGTAGTCGGCATCAGCAAACTAGCTCAAAACTTTTGCAACCCTTATAGGCACTGACTATTGGCGGTTCGTCAATGTAGAAAAAGAGCAGATACTTCACCTATATCAACAATAATTTGTGGGGTCTTCGGGTCTCACACGAGTACGGACCACCACGGTTTCGAGCTCAGAGAGCCACAGGGCCGCGTCAGGCGTCAGCCTCTAGCGCGCCGCTGCACGCGAGCTCAGGCCTCAAGGAGCCACCGAGCAACACACGCAAGAACACACTATTATGAAACCGTTTATTGTATCCGATGACACCAGACACTGCACAAATGCCCGGTCCCGGGGCGACGGGGAACTCAAAGGCGTCCCGCACCAAGGGCGGAAAATACAGTCAGGGTCGCCTGTATAGCATGTCGCTGCGAGAGCACAGGCTCAAGCGGGGACAAGCCGCTTGGAAATGTCCCGGCGGCTATGCTGCTTGCTCTCGCGATAACCAATGGGCCAACTTGCGAGAGCTCGGGCAATCTCCTTCGGCTTGGGCTTCCGATGAGTGCGGCTCGGCGTGGTACGACCTCGCGCGCGCGCTAGGCACCCGTTCATCGCCTTAGCGTCCGGAAAGGATCAACACAAGATACGCGCTCCACGCGCGGGCAAAGGCACCGTGCGTGAGCTCAAGTCCTAGTCTCAAAGGTGTCGGCGGATGAGAGGAAGCATGCACGTATCCGGTGCAGTCCAAAAGGAAAAGAGAGACGCTCCCGCCACGAGAGCAGCCGCCAGCGGCCGCCTCGTCACGCCGGCGTTCCCCGCGAACCACCGCGAGTGGTGCGCCATCGCTGACAATCGGCTACGGTTGAGAAAGGGGTGATGCGTAGGGATGGCAGAACAGGTGCATGCGCCCGCGCAATGCCGCCGGCGAATTCCTAAATCCCCACAAATTGTATAGGCACTCCCATGCAATATGTAGAATAGCGTTAAAGTAACGTTGACCTTTGAAAAAAAGAATCACAGTTTAAAGGCGAAGCGTAGGTTGCGATAGCAAATTAGTGGATAGCTAAAATAAGTAAGGATAGTAGTTTTATCGGCCGTGTAAAGTTGTAAACATAGGCATACAAACTAAATTAACAAGCATGGTGTCATGCGCGCACAAGCAAAAGTGAACACATCTCACTCGATGACCGCAGAAACTCGTTGTCAAAACGCTGCAGTGACTTAGCGCGGTAGCAGCAACGAGCGAATTCACCTTCGTGCTGCCGCTCGCATGAACGCGAACTAAGCGAAGCCACAGCGCGCGGCGGACTTCGTACATACACGTCGCAGATGGCTTTTAAGACAGCAGCCCGGACGGGCGCGCGCGGCCGACCGCGATGCCCCGAGTAGAACGCGCGCGCCCCCCTTCCCTACCCTCCTCCTCGGAGCCTTGCGCGTGACGGAAGACGGCGCGCTTCCTCCCTATCGTGCGCGAGATTAAGCCGTGATCGCCGGCTCACTCTCGAACGTTTTCCCTAGAACATGCAGCATGCGGCGCGCGGCGACGATTTTATCGCCCTTGGACTTTATACGGAACCTCACGGCGACGCCAGCGGCAGAAAAGTTCCTGGAGTGCTCACATAAACGCTATCGCAATAAAATATTGTTACCAATCATTTCTGACTTGCCAAGAATGCCTCAGGTTTGATTAAACAATGTGCAGTCCCTACTTCACCTCATCACGGAGGCGACCTGTGAATTCGCCCGCTGTTCGTTCAAATCAACCAGTCGTGGCGACGAGAGGCCAGGCGCGACGACACCTTCTATCTTCACTTGAACTCACGCGGCTGTCGTCTTCGTCACCTACTTGGTACACAGGTACATAGTACTGGTACATAGGTACATGGTACATGGTACTATGTACCTATGTACCTAGGTACATAGGTCAGGTACATAGGTACCGCGACAGAAGCTTTCTCTATAGCATCGGGTGTGACGGGAAAGTATATAAAAGAAACACGAACACGAAGAATAATTACTATGCACAAGAAGTGTCAGTAACAACACTGTCTAAATGGGCGACAGTTCAGAGTGTCCTTCAGTCAAGGTTGACGCTGTATGATGTCCAAGGAAACGGATAAAGGTTCACAGAGATTGTGGCGGGGAGCGTCGTAACGGACAAAGAGTAGTAAGGAGTCATAAAACTTTGGTTTGGGCTAGTTGGTTTGTGCCGTAAGTATAGGCCAAGCTAGGCACTAAATAAATAAAAATAAATAAATAAATAAATAAATACACTGACAAGATACACGTAAAACACGACGGGCGCGGACTTTCATATATATTTCAGAAAACTGCAACAGGAACGATGTAAACATGCATTTGTCTGACTTTTCCAAACGAATGTCGACAAAGAGCGGAAGGAAAACCTAATCCCAGGCAATCGATACATAATATCTTAATCTCTGTCATTAGAGCCGCCTGTTCTGCTAAGTAAAAATGCCAAACGTGCAGCACACACAAATCCTGAAAAGGGAAGAGAGTTGCAGGAGATACGCAATAAGGGCATCATGATATAGGATGCAGCTGGTATGTTGCAGTGAGATGGAACACTACGAAGTGGAGTATGTGTCACTGTCGTTGACGGTATTTTATTATCTTCGCCTTCGCCATCGTACGAGGAATACGCGCGCTCGAAAGCTGTGCTCAAGCCACCGAAGCTTTGTTGGGACGGGTAAGGCTGTCGTTGGAGGCTCTTGCTCGCCAAGAAGCCCGGTCGAGCGTAGTGGTCGAGCCTTTGTCTGATCCTGACAACGACGTCGGCTTCGTCGGGCGTTGCACAGCGCTTGCAGGGGCGCGTGCATCCACAATCTTCACTGGACCAGCTAGTTCTGCCGCTTGTGCAGTGTGTGTCGCCTCTCTCAGTCCTTGTCCTTCGTGCTGTACGTCGCTTCTACCGTGAATTATCAACTAGCCCAAGCCTCCACGCTTGTTCACTATCATGCTTGAGGTCGTCTATTGAACAAAAAGAGTAACAGCGCTGGACAACGGGGCGTGACTGAGACATGACTCAGACTCTACTGAACTACTGGCTACAATGCAACAACTTTCAGCGTTACCGTATAAAGCAGTTTGGTGTCGTATGCACTACTGAATTTGACATGGACTGTACTGGCTTAACAACCTGTAGACGTAAACAGACGACAAATGAACAAAGGAAGCGCAGGTTTCACCAACTCAGTTCTCGTACTTTTTCTGTGCGTTGTGCTGTGGCGACGAAAGCAGAGCTCTAGAATACTGAGTGAGTGACAGCACATCCTGCAATGGTGCCCGTTGACTGAACAGGAAGTGCCTTTAATCTCGTTTTCGATTATTACCTGCAGGCATAAAATGGCAATCATGGCCTCTAAACATGATGGGAGGGGTCGAATACAGCATGTGTAAGCGAATGACGATGTCGCCGAAGGTATTTAGGTAAGTTCTTCCCTTCCGGTTATCGCACGATGCCTACCAGGCTTTCCATATCTTTTCATTGTTTTTTGTAGTGACGTCATGATAAGGCATGCTAATAACGTTGTATTCAGAAGCATTCTGGTATTTGCAAAGTTTATTGTCGACTGAAGACAACACGCCTGGCATATAAATTAGTGCTACTTGTGCTGGTCTTGAAAGTGGCGTGGTCAGAGGCATGGCAGGTTATCTGATCGTACTACACCCCTCAGTTTCTTTTAAAGGCTTCTGTAACACGTTTCTGGCTTAGGTAAAAAAAGAAATACCTACACGACTAACTTCATCCAGGATGTCCCGCCTAGATGCTAGCAGAAAAAAGCTAATCCGGTACACCGTGCACATATAGTTTCATTTGTTCTTATCAATACCACTTCGGATAAAATTCTAATGTTTCACTGAGTCCCTTATAAAACCCTCATATAAGTTACTTTCAGAAGAGTTTTCGGTTTTCTTTTGTGACTTCCTAGGTCAATGATAATTTGTCGGCAGCACATGTCAGTTCAAGCTGATATGCAATACTTAAGGTACTGACTCGTTTGGTTCCCAACTAGTTTTTCAGTCACCATTCAAAACAAACTTGGAAAACAAGCTAAACGTTTGGCTTGTTTAGCATCATAAGAAGTGATCAACTACCGTTTGCCTACTAAGGCACTCAAAATAATGCCAATTTTCTGACGCTTAAAAAGTGAGCAGTTGCCAGGCAATTTCTTTCCGCTAGTGATATAATGAGTTAATGATATATTATTATATAATAAATGATCCTTATATATATATATATATATATATATATATATATATATATATATATATATATATATATATATATATATATATACAGACCCCATGGAGACTGCCACCAAGGTCCCCGAGTGGTGGCGCTGGTTAACACTCCCAGGGTTCTACTACAAAACATAAATACCCAAGAAAGTGGATGGGCAAACGGCGCCGCGGTAGCTCAATTGGTGGAGCATCGCACGCGAAATGCGAAGGTTGTGGGATCGTTCCCCACCTGCGGCAAGTTGTTTTTTCATCCACATTTATTTCCATTAATTTATCGTTTCTTTATTTCATTTATTAAGCACAAGTGATTTCCCCTATGTTGTCATTGGTGTCAGTGTTTGTTGGCTTCATATAATATGGATAATAAAAATCGGGCCCCTCGGTTAACCCCCTTTCTTCTCGCTTATTAGATAACGACGGTCTCGAATCCGGCAACATTGATGCCTTCAGGTAGCATGTGTTGGTTTATTGACCGGGTATTTTCACCCAAAAAGATTATGTTCTCGTGACGCCTGCGGCAGAAAGGATATTCCACATCCGCCGCCAAGGTCTCCGAGTGGTGGCGCTGGTTAACACTCCCAGAGTTCTACTACAAAATATAAATACCCAAGAAAGTGGATGGGGAAACGGCGCCGCGGTAGCTCAACTGGTAGAGCATCGCACGCGAAATGCGAAGGTTGTGGGATCGTTCCCCACCTGCGGCAATTTGTTTTTTCATCCACATTCATATCCATTAATTTATCATTTTTCTATTTCATTTTTTAAACACTAGTGATTTCCCCTATGTTGTCCTTGGTGTCAGTGTTTGTTGGCTTCTTATGATATGACTAATAAATGATATAATGTAGTTATATAATAACTCAGGTCGGTGAGCTTGCATATGAGACCAATCAACGGAAACAAAATAATGTAAGTGACAAATCAACTACCAAAACTGTGTCACATATACAGGCTAATGTGCCTGGATGAGCCTAGAGTACTATCAGAAAGGAAATGGCGTGCTTTTCTGATGCAGTTTTGTGACATTCACTTCATACGCAAGTGCTAACAAACACTTCCCCACTAAAGTAAACAATTAAGCGGAACAAACGTAAGTTTCTTCTCTTATAGGTTTGATCAGTTTGCTGTCCATATACACCCACAACACTGCAAGCAGCACCGTTGTTTCGCTCCGGTTTCCTAGGTCTTCTCAACCTGTGGCACATCTTTACGAATACATCCGAGGCGTCGTCTGTTGACAGCAGCGAGCGATGTCGGTGTGCTAAAAGTCAGTGCATATGCTTAAAAACAAAGCAAATAAACGAGCATGTTTTGGCTTGGTATCAGGTAATCGGATTAAGGTGCCCCCTTCCAGGAGCTCTACTTCACCTATCAATTACAAAAAAAGTCCCATAACTACACTCTGACACACGTTATCCAGAATAAATGACACGTGTCTGGTGCTGTTTATAAAAAAAGCATTGAAAGGTCATAAAGTGAGAAACAAAGTCCCACTCAAGACATGCGGTAAAACGACGAGATCCTCAAAATAGAACCGAAGTCAGCGAGTTCAAGAGCGCACACTGCAGGCAAGCCCTTTTCTTCCATGCTAGAGTCCTTCAAAGGTCTCGCCCTGTTGTAATCGCGCCGCTGGCACGAGTTGTTGGGAACTCGGCGCTGACGCCCGTGGTTGCACCTGGGTCGCAAGCCCCAAGGGCAGCGTTGGCCTGGCGGCCTGGGGTACAACTGGAAGAATCCGAAGGTCCCGGCAAAGCATGAGTCGACTGGTAACAACAAAACAACTTGTTTATTCTAACATCGCAAAGAGTTGGCGGTCAGGTTGACCGAAGTAGAGAGACGGGAGTGCACTTTACTCAACAGAAGAAATCGGAGCCCTTCCTTTGGCGTCCGGGGGCAGCTGCTTTTATACTCTCGCAGTTGAGGGCAAGAAGGAACCCCTCTATAGATGAGCACGTGACTGTGCCGCTCGGGCACAATGGGATAAGGTGACGCATACTGTCGTGTCGCCGCCGGTCGGGCACAATGGGGAGGAGAAGGTGGCTCACACTGTCGTGTCGCCGCCGGTCGGGCACAATGGGGAGGAGAAGGTGGCTCACAATGTCGTGTCGCCGCCGGTCGGGAACAATGGGGAGGAGAAGGCGGCTCATACTGTCGTGTCGCCGCCGGTCGGGCACAATGGGGAGGAGAAGGTGGCTCACACTGTCGTGTCGGCGCCTGTCAGACCCCCTCGCTTCACGGTTGTTGGGAGCTCCTCTCCCCGGCTGCCGCGCTTCGACAAGCGTGGGCACCAATATGCACATACACTCACACACGCACATGAAGACACGTGGCATCGGAACATGCCTGGACGCGCTTGGCGGGGAGGCGTAGCGGCGACGCCGAACGGGCCAAAATGTCTGCCGCTTTGTTGCAGCCGCGCCGGCTAAACCGCGCGTCGTAGGCGAAACGTAACAGACCGCCCCGCCGGGGGAAGGAGATCCCGATGGACAGGGGACTGCATCCGCTGTCCGGAGGGATGTCGCTCGATGATGCTCATAACCGAAGTCGGGCGTCCCTCGACGTTTCTTGAGCGCAGCGCACAGAGAAGGCCTCGTTCTCTCGTTCAGGTTCGCACAGGACACTGCAAAGTGACTTCGGGAGAGTTCACATTTTTGTTCTCGTTCCCGGCAAGCGTTAGAACTACGCTGAAACTCAACCGCTCAGTCAGCAAGCACGGCACAATCCTCACTAAGCCCTGCCAGGCTCTTTCCCCTTTTATACCACTGCCTAGTTCCTTACAGTAGTCTAGCATCACTCAGAACGCGTCCACAAATTGGAAAATTGCACTAGAAAGCATATCATCACTTTGAAACACTAAACAAAAGCAATATGTTAAAAAAATCCTGCCTCAGGAAGAAAAACATCAGTAACAAACAATTGTGAGGCTGATTGCAACGTTAGGGGCTTCGACTCAAGCCATCGGCGTTACCGTTGAGACTCCCCTTTTTGTAACGCACCTCAAAGGAATATTGTTGCAAAGCGAGGCTCCAGCGCAGGAGGCGGCCATTTTTGGGAGAGATGGTCTGCAGCCATTGGAGAGGGCAGTGATCCGTCTCAATGATAAACCTCGAGCCGGCTAGATAGCATGACAATTTCTGAACGGCCCACACGAGACATGCACACTCTTTCTCGGTGGCGCTATACGCCTGCTCACGACTGGTCAGCTTACGACTAGCATACAGGACGGGGTGTTCTACTTCTCCATTTTCCCGTTGGCACAGTACAACGCCCATGCGTCGCTCACTAGCATCACACTGAACAACGAACCCTTTTGTATAGTCTGGCGATCGTAGCACAGGCTGGCTTGTTAGGGCACTCTTTAGGGCGCTAAAAGCTCTTTCCTTTGTCTCGTCCCAGACGACTGTTTGAGGCTTGTTTGAATCCCACCGATGGCAACGGTTGTTGTGGTCGCACCGATGGTACGACCTGTTGGGAACTCGGCGCTGACGCCCGTTGTTGCACCTGGGTCGCAAGCCCCAAGGGTAGCGTTGGCCTGGCGGCCTGGGGTACAGCTGGAAGCATCCGAAGGTCCCGGCAAAGCATGAGTCGACTGGTAACCACAAAACAACTTGTTTATTTTAACATCGCAAAGAGTTGGCGGTCAGGTTGACCGAAGTAGAGAGACGGGAGAGCACTTTACTCAACAGAAGAAATCGGAGCCCCCCTTTGGCGTCTGGGGGCAGCTGCTTTTATACTCTCGCAGTTGAGGGCAAGAAGGAACCCCTCAATAGACGAGCACGTGATTGTACAATGAGATAAGGTGACGCATACTGTCGTAGCGCCTCTGGTCGGGCACAATGGCTGGGAGGAGGAGACTTCTACTCTCGTAGCGCCTTCGGTCGGGCACAATGGCTGGGAGGAGAAGGAGACTTCTACTCTCGTAGCGCCTTCGGTCGGGCACAATGGCTGGGAGGAGAAGGTGACTTCTACTCTCGTAGCGCCTCCGGTCGGGCACAATGGCACATACACTCACACACGCACATGAAGACACGTGGCATCGGAACATGCCTGGACGCGCTTGGCGGGGAGCGTAGCGGCGACGCCGAACGGGCCAAAATGTCTGCCGCTTTGTTGCAGTCGCGCCGGCTAAACCGCGCGTCGTAGGCGAAACGTAACAGACCGCCCCGCCGGGGGAAGGAGATCCCGATGGACAGGGGACTGCATCCGCTGTCCGGAGGGATGTCGCTCGATGATGCTCATAACCGAAGTCGGGCGTCCCTCGACGTTTCTTGAGCGCAGCGCACAGAGAAGGCCTCGTTCTCTCGTTCAGGTTCGCACAGGACACTGCAAAGTGACTTCGGGAGAGTTCACATTTTTGTTCTCGTTCCCGGCAAGCGTTAGAACTACACTGAAACTCAACCGCTCAGTCAGCAAGCACGGCACAATCCTCACTAAGCCCTGCCAGGCTCTTTCCCCTTTTATACCACTGCCTAGTTCCTTACAGTAGTCTAGCATCACTCAGAACGCGTCCACAAATTGGAAAATTGCACTAGAAAGCATATCTTCACTTTGAAACACTAAACAAAAGCAATATGTTAAAAAAATCCTGCCTCAGGAAGAAAAACATCAGTAACAAACAATTGTGAGGCTGATTGCTACGTTAGGGGCTTCGACTCAAGCCATCGGCGTTACCGTTGAGACTCCCCTTTTTGTAACGCACCTCAAAGGAATATTGTTGCAAAGCGAGGCTCCAGCGCAGGAGGCGGCCATTTTTGGGAGAGAAGGTCTGCAGCCATTGGAGAGGGCAGTGATCCGTCTCAATGATAAACCTCGAGCCGGCTAGATAGCATGACAATTTCTGAACGGCCCACACGAGACATGCACACTCTTTCTCGGTGGCGCTATACGCCTGCTCACGACTGGTCAGCTTACGACTAGCATACAGGACGGGGTGTTCTACTTCTCCATTTTCCCGTTGGCACAGTACAACGCCCATGCCTCGCTCACTAGCATCGCACTGAACAACGAACCCTTTTGTATAGTCTGGCGATCGTAGCACAGGCTGGCTTGTTAGGGCACTCTTTAGGGCGCTAAAAGCTCTTTCCTTTGTCTCGTCCCAGACGACTGTTTGAGGCTCTGTTTTTCTTAGAGCATCCGTCAGGGGAGCCGCGATATCAGAGTACCTGGGGATGTACCTCTGATAGTAGCCGGCGACACCTAAGAACGACCGAATATCGGTCTTCGTGCGCGGTTGCGGAAAGTCTCGCACAGCGGCCACTTTTATTTCAGAGGGGCGGCGACGACCCTGACCAATATCGTGACCGAGGTAGACAACCTCGGCCTGTGCTAACTGGCACTTAGGAGCCTTTACTGTCAAGCCCGCTTCGCGCAGGCGGGTTAGCACTGCCCGCAAGTGTGCCATATGCTCAGACCAGGATGCGGAGAATATCGCTACGTCGTCTAGATACGGTAAAGCGAATTCTTGCTGTCCCCGCAACACTTTATCCATGAGGCTTGAAAAACAGTATGGCGCGTTCTTCAAACCAAAACTCAACACTTTAGGACGGAATGTTCCCATTGGTGAAATGAACGCCGCATACCTACTAGCCTCTTCTGTAAGTGGAACCTGCCAATAACCCCTGACAAGATCTAGGGTGGAAATAAACTGAGCGCTACTAACTTTCTCAAGGCGCTCCTCGATGTTAGGGATCGGATAAATTTGATCCTTAGTGATGGAATTAAGCCTGCGGTAGTCGACGCAAGGACGAGGTTCCTTGCCCGGTACCTCAACTAAAATCAAAGGGGAGGTATAATCACTCTCACCTGCCTCAATAACACCGAGCTGTAGCATTTTCTTTACCTCAGCCTCCATAATATCGCTCTGGCGGGGTGACACCCGATACGCCTTGGATCGTACTGGCTCTGGGGAGGTAAGTTCTATGTCATGAGTAAGGACAGAAGTCCTACCAGGCCTCTCAGAGAACAGACCTTGAAACTCTTGTAAGAGCTGGTGTAGTTCGGTTTTCTGTTCCGGCGACAGCGATGCTCCACTGACTAAGTCACTAATGACTTGACCGGTGTCTTCCCTGTTCGTCACTGAGCCTAGTCCCGGAAGCTCGACCGGAAGCTCTTCAGGAACGTTTACCATCATGCACACCACTGCTTCCCGTTGTTTATAGGGTTTGAGCAGATGACAGTGGTAAACTTGCTGTGCTTTCCGCTTTCCTGGCAGACTTACCACGTAGTTAACGTCCGACAGTTTCTGAACAATTCGTGCTGGGCCCTCCCACTGCACGTCTAGTTTGTTGTTTAGCGATGTGCGCAATATCATGACCTCATCGCCCACCTTAAAACGACGGGCCCTGGCTGTCCGATCATAATAAACCTTGGCCCTCTGCTGGGCCTTTGCCATTGCTTCACCTGACAACTCCTGTGCCCTTCTTAAGCGTTCGAGGAGCTTAAGCACGTACTCCACCACGACTGGGTCGTCGCCCCTGCCTTCCCACGATTCTCGAAGCATGCGAAGCGGAGACCGAAGCGAGCGACCGTACACCAGCTCAGCTGGCGAAAACCCCGTAGCTGCATGCGGCGCGGTCCTTAATGCAAACATCACCCCAGGCAGACACAGCTCCCAGTCAGTTCGATGTTCAAAACACAATGCTCTCAACACGCGCTTCATGACGGAGTGGAGCTTCTCAACGGAATTCGACTGTGGGTGGTACACTGAGCTGTGTAGCAGCTTTACCCCACACCTTTCGAGAAAAGTTGTCGTCAAAGCGCTAGTAAACACTGTGCCCTGATCTGATTGGATTTCCGCAGGAAAACCAACTCGCGCAAATATGGACAGTAGTGCATTGACTATCTCCACTGAGCTGAGTTCTTTAAGCGGCACTGCTTCAGGGAACTTTGTCGCTGGGCAGATCACAGTCAAAATGTGTCTGTACCCCGTGGCTGTTACCGGCAGAGGTCCCACTGTATCAATAACGAGCCGTCTAAAAGGCTCCGTAATGATAGGTACCAATCTCAACGGCGCCCTCGATTTGTCCCCTGGTTTGCCCACCCGCTGACAGGTGTCACATGTCCTCACGAAATGGTCTGCGTCCCGAAAACACCCTGGCCAATAGTACTCTTGCAAGAGACGGTCCTTAGTTTTCTTACCTCCTAGGTGTCCGGACCACGAACCCCCATGCGACAAGCGCAACAGATCCTGACGATAGCATTGAGGAACGATCAGCTGATCGAACTCCACTCCTCTGCGGTCTAGATACTTCCGGTACAGGACTCCACCTCTTTCCACAAAACGAGCATTTTTCTTGGCGATGCCTTCCTTGACAATGCAGCGTACGTTTTCTAGGCTGCCATCCTTTTTTTGCTCGGCTATCAAAGCCGACCGGCTGACTTTTAGCAACCTATCAAGTCCGTCTGACGTAGGCGCGATGAGCAAATCTGCAGATAGCTCTTCTAACTTTCCCGCATCGGGAATTTCCTCTCCAGTATCTGGCGCCTTCAACGCTACCGGCTCAATTTTATTCAGTTCGGGCGTGCTCTGAATAACGGCTTGCTGCGCCTCTGACCCTTTCTCATTGTTTGATAACGTCGGCCCCGCAACTACCGCCTTTGCAGCGAGCTCCCGAACCTTCGACCTGGTTAAGGCCTGAACGCTAGCCTCACCAAACAAAAGCCCCTTCTCGCGCAGGAGGTGATCGGACCTGTTTGAAAATAGGTACGGGTACTGGGGGGGCAGCATAGATGACACTGCCGCCTCCGTCTCAAGTGCTCCGAAAGGTCCTTCAATAAGCACCTTTGCTACTGGCAGACACACGCTATGAGCTTCCACGGCTTGCTTGATCCATGCGCACTCGCCCGTGAACATATGGGGTTCTACGTAAGACGGGTGAACTACATCCATCGTAGCTGCGGAATCGCGAAGCACTCGGCACTCTTTCCCGTTCACGAGGAGGTCTCGCATGTAAGGCTCGAGAAGCTTCATGTTCTCGTCAGTGCTGCATAATGAAAAAAACACGACTTTTGGTGTTGTTTCCGGACACTGCGCCGAAAAGTGACCCGGCTTCTGGCACGTATAACACACGCGCGCTTGCCTAATCTCGAACCGCTTTCTGCGTTCGGCTTCGGCTGCCGCCGTCTCTTTACGTTTGGTCGGACTGCTTTCACTCGCATCCTCACTACGCGTGTTCCCCTTTGCTCTCATGGGTGTGAACTTCGGCCTCTCAAACTTCGAGCCAAATTCACCCTTTTGACCGTCCTTAGCTCCGCGAGCCCGACGCGTCACAAACTCCTCGGCTAGCTAAGCGGCTTTAGCCACCGTACAAACGTCTGGCCTATCCAAGACCCAGTACCGCACGTTCTCAGGTAACCGACTATAAAACTGTTCTAGCCCGAAACACTGCAGAACTTTATCGTGGTCACCAAACGCTTTCTCTTCTTTGAGCCAATCCTGCATGTTTGACATAAGCCTGTACGCAAACTCTGTATATGACTCACTTCTGCCTTTCTCATTTTCCCGAAACTTCCGACGGAAAGCCTCTGCTGACAGCCTGTACTTTTTTAGCAGACTCGATTTCACTTTGTCGAAATCCTCTGCCTCCTCTCTATCCAAGCGAGCGACTACGTCAGCCGCCTCGCCGGGTAACAAAGTGAGCAAGCGCTGTGGCCACGTTTCCCGAGAGAACCCCTGCTTCTCGCACGTTCGCTCAAAGTTAACCAGGAACAAACCAATGTCCTCTCCAAGCTTAAACGGCCGCATCAGGTCAGTCATTTTGAACAATACGCGTTCTCCTGCACCGTGTGCCTGACTTCCATTACGAGCGCGTTCCATCTCTACCTCAAGACGCTTCATTTCCAAAGCGTGTTGACGGTCACGCTCTTGTTGCTCTCGCTCTTTCTGTTCTTTACGTTCTCGCTCTTCTTTTTCTTTCTGTTCTTTAAGTTCGCGCTCTTCTTTTTCTTTTTGCTCTTTAAGTTCGCGCTCCTGTCTTTTTGCAGTCTCCCTCTCTTCAATGGTCTCAAGGCATTCCGACAGCTCGTCATCCTCAGCTTCTAACTCAAGAATAGCCTTTAGCAGTTCAGGTTTTCTGAGTTTGTCTGAGACATCCAGACCCAACTCTCTTGCAAGCTCCAGCAATTTCGGTTTGCGCAACGACTTCAAATCCATGGCTGCTCTGAATGCTGCTTTCTCTACTGCTTACTATTGTCTTGCCGCAAACTAACCCGGCAGCAACGACAACCACAATTACCAGCTCTGTTTCTGACACTAACAAAAGCCTGGCAAAGCTCAGAAGAAGAAAGTCCCGCACTCACCAAACCTCGCAGCCAAGAGTCCAGCGCAGTCGTTGCGCTGCAGGCAACCAGTCATCACACAGGGCTCGTTGCACTGCTCCCGGATCGTTGTTGAGCTGCTCAGCATACCGTCAACTGCATATCTTCGCTGCTGGCCTCCGTTGTCGCGATCTCACCGCTGGCAGACAGTTGTTTGAATCCCACCGATGGCAACGGTTGTTGTGGTCGCACCGATGGTACGACCTGTTGGGAACTCGGCGCTGACGCCCGTGGTTGCACCTGGGTCGCAAGCCCCAAGGGTAGCGTTGGCCTGGCGGCCTGGGGTACAACTGGAAGCATCCGAAGGTCCCGGCAAAGCATGAGTCGACTGGTAACAACAAAACAACTTGTTTATTTTAACATCGCAAAGAGTTGGCGGTCAGGTTGACCGAAGTAGAGAGACGGGAGAGCACTTTACTCAACAGAAGAAATCGGAGCCCCCCTTTGGCGTCTGGGGGCAGCTGCTTTTATACTCTCGCAGTTGAGGGCAAGAAGGAACACCTCAATAGACGAGCACGTGATTGTACAATGAGATAAGGTGACGCATACTGTCGTAGCGCCTCTGGTCGGGCACAATGGCTGGGAGGAGAAGGAGACTTCTACTCTCGTAGCGCCTTCGGTCGGGCACAATGGCTGGGAGGAGAAGGAGACTTCTACTCTCGTAGCGCCTTCGGTCGGGCACAATGGCTGGGAGGAGAAGGTGACTTCTACTCTCGTAGCGCCTCCGGTCGGGCACAATGGCACATACACTCACACACGCACATGAAGACACGTGGCATCGGAACATGCCTGGACGCGCTTGGCGGGGAGCGTAGCGGCGACGCCGAACGGGCCAAAATGTCTGCCGCTTTGTTGCAGTCGCGCCGGCTAAACCGCGCGTCGTAGGCGAAACGTAACAGGCTCTGTTTTTCTTAGAGCATCCGTCAGGGGAGCCGCGATATCAGAGTACCTGGGGATGTACCTCTGATAGTAGCCGGCGACACCTAAGAACGACCGAATATCGGTCTTCGTGCGCGGTTGCGGGAAGTCTCGCACAGCGGCCACCTTTATTTCAGAGGGGCGCCGACGACCCTGACCAATCACGTGACCGAGGTAGACAACCTCGGCCTGTGCTAACTGGCACTTGGGAGCCTTGACTGTCAAGCCCGCTTCGCGCAGGCGGGTTAATACTGCCCGCAAGTGTGCCATCTGCTCAGACCAGGATGCGGAGAATATCGTTACGTCGTCTAAATACGGTAAAGCGAATTCTTGCTGTCCCCGCAACACTTTATCCATGAGGCTTGAAAAACAGTATGGCGCGTTCTTCAAACCAAAACTCAACACTTTAGGACGGAATGTTCCCATTGGTGAAATGAACGCCGCATACCTACTAGCCTCTTCTGTAAGTGGAACCTGCCAATAACCCCTGACAAGATCTAGGGTGGAAATAAACTGAGCGCTACTAACTTTCTCAAGGCGCTCCTCGATGTTAGGGATCGGATAAATTTGATCCTTAGTGATGGAATTAAGCCTGCGGTAGTCGACGCAAGGACGAGGTTCCTTGCCCGGTACCTCAACTAAAATCAAAGGGGAGGTATAATCACTCTCACCTGCCTCAATAACACCGAGCTGTAGCATTTTCTTTACCTCAGCCTCCATAATATCGCTCTGGCGGGGTGACACCCGGTACGCCTTGGATCGTACTGGCTCTGGGGAGGTAAGTTCTATGTCATGAGTAAGGACAGAAGTCCTACCAGGCCTCTCAGAGAACAGACCTTGAAACTCTTGTAAAAGCTGGTGTAGTTCGGTTTTCTGCTCAGGCGACAGCGGCGTTTTACTGATTAAGTCACTAATGACTTGATCGGTGTCTTCCCTGTTCGTCACTGAGCCTAGTCCCGGAAGCTCGACCGGAAGCTCTTCAGGAACGTTTACCATCATGCACACCACTGCTTCCCTTTGTCTATAAGGTTTGAGCAGATTACAGTGGTAAACTTGCTGTGCTTTCCGCTTTCCTGGCAGACTTACCACGTAGTTAACGTCCGACAGTTTCTGAACAATTCGTGCTGGGCCCTCCCACTGCACGTCTAGTTTGTTGTTTAGCGATGTGCGCAATATCATGACCTCATCGCCCACCTCAAAACGACGAGCCCTGGCTGTCCGATCATATTAAACCTTGGCCCTCTGCTGGGCCTTTGCCATTGCTTCACCTGACAACTCCTGTGCCCTTCTTAAGCGTTCGAGGAGCTTAAGCACGTACTCCACCACGACTGGGTCGTCGCCCCTGCCTTCCCACGATTCTCGAAGCATGCGAAGCGGAGACCGAAGCGAGCGACCGTACACCAGCTCAGCTGGCGAAAACCCCGTAGCTGCATGCGGCGCGGTCCTTAATGCAAACATCACCCCAGGCAGACACAGCTCCCAGTCAGTTCGATGTTCAAAACACAATGCTCTCAACACGCGCTTCATGACGGAGTGGAGCTTCTCAACGGAATTCGACTGTGGGTGGTACACTGAGCTGTGTAGCAGCTTTACCCCACACCTTTCGAGAAAAGTTGTCGTCAAAGCGCTAGTAAACACTGTGCCCTGATCTGATTGGATTTCCGCAGGAAAACCAACTCGCGCAAATATGGACAGTAGTGCATTGACTATCCCAACTGAGCTGAGTTCTTTAAGCGGCACTGCTTCAGGGAACTTTGTCGCTGGGCAGATCACAGTCAAAATGTGTCTGTACCCCGTGGCTGTTACCGGCAGAGGTCCCACTGTATCAATAACGAGCCGTCTAAAAGGCTCCGTAATGATAGGTACCAACTTCAACGGCGCCCTCGATTTGTCCCCTGGTTTGCCCACCCGCTGACAGGTGTCACATGTCCTCACGAAATGGTCTGCGTCCCGAAAACACCCTGGCCAATAGTACTCTTGCAAGAGACGGTCCTTAGTTTTCTTAACTCCAAGGTGTCCGGACCACGAACCCCCATGCGTCAAGCGCAACAGATCCTGACGATAGCATTGAGGAACGATCAGCTGATCGAACTCCACTCCTCTGCGGTCTAGATACTTCCGGTACAGGACTCCACCTCTTTCCACAAAACGCGCATTTTTCCTGGCGATACCTTCCTTGACATTGCAGCGTATGTTTTCTAGGCTACCATCCTTCTTTTGCTCGGCTATCAAAGCCGACCGGCTGACTTTTAGCAACCTATCAAGTCCGTCTGACGTAGGCGCGATGAGCAAATCTGCAGATAGCTTTTCTAACTTTCCCGCATCGGGATTTTCCTCTCCGGTATCTGGTGCCTTTAACGTTACAGACTCAAGTTTATTCAGTTCGGGCGTGCTCTGAATATCGGCTTGCTGCGCCTCTGACCCTTTCTCATTGTTTGATAACGTCGGCCCCGCAACTACCGCCTTTGCAGCGAGCTGCCGAACGTTCGATCTGGTTAAGGCCTGAACGCTAGCCTCACCAAACAAAAGCCCCTTCTCGCGCAGGAGGTGATCGGACCTGTTTGAAAATAGGTACGGGTACTGGGGGGGCAGCATAGATGACACTGCCGCCTCCGTCTCAAGCGCTAAGAAAGGTCCTTCAATAAGCACTTTTGCTACCGGCAGACACACGCTATGAGCTTCCACGGCTTGCTTGATCCATGCGCACTCGCCTGTGAACATATCGGGTTCTACGTAGGAGGGGTGAACTACATCCATCGCACCCGCCGTGGTTGCTCAGTGGCTATGGTGTTAGGCTGCTGAGCACGAGGTCGCGGGATCGAATCCCGGCCACGGCGGCCGCATTTCGATGGGGGCGAAATGCGAAAACACCCGTGTACTTAGATTTAGGTGCACGTTAAAGAACCCCAGGTGGACAAAATTTCCGGAGTCCTCCACTACGGCGTGCCTCATAATCAGAAAGTGGTTTTGGCACGTAAAACCCCATAATTTTTTTTTACATCCATCGTAGCTGCGGAATCGCGAAGCACTCGGCACTCTTTCCCGTTCACGAGGAGGTCTCGCATGTAAGGCTCGAGAAGCTTCATGTTCTCGTCGGTGCTGCATATTGACAAAAACACAACTTTTGGTTTTGTTTCCGGACACTGCGCCGAAAAGTGACCCGGCTTCTGGCACGTATAACACAAGCGCGCTTGCCTCATCTCGAACCGCTTTCTGCGTTTGGCTTCGGCTGCCGCCGTCTCCTTAGGTTCGGTCGCACTGCTTTCACTCGCATCCGCACTACGTGTGTTCCCCTTGGCTCTCATGGGTGTGAACTTTGGCCTCTCAAACTTGGAGCCAAATTCACCCTTTCGACCGTCCTTAGCTCCGCGAGCCCGACGCGTCACAAACTCCTCGGCTAGCTCGGCGGCTTTAGCCACTGTACTAACGTCTGGCCTATCCAAGACCCAGTACCGCACGTTCTCCGGTAACCGACTATAAAACTGTTCTAGCCCGAAACACTGCAGAACTTTCTCGTGGTCACCAAACGCTTTCTCTTCTTTGAGCCACTCCTGCATGTTTGACATAAGCCTGTACGCCAACTCTGTGTATGACTCACTTCTGCCTTTCTCATTTTCCCGAAACTTCCGACGGAACGCCTCCGCTGACAGCCTGTACTTTTTTAGCAGACTCGATTTCACTTTGTCGAAATCCTCTGCCTCCTCTCTATCCAAGCGAGCGACTACGTCGGCCGCCTCGCCGGGTAACAAAGTGAGCAAGCGCTGTGGCCACGTTTCCCGAGAGAACCCCTGCTTCTCGCACGTTCGCTCAAAGTTAACCAGGAACAAACCAATGTCCTCTCCAAGCTTAAACGGCCGCATCAGGTCAGTCATTTTGAACAATACTCGTTCTCCTGCACCGTGTGCCTGACTTCCATTACGAGCGCGTTCCATCTCTACCTCGAGACGCTTCATTTCCAAAGCGTGGTCGCGCTCTTCTTTTTCTTTCTCTTTTTGTTCTTTACGTTCTCGCTCCTGTTTTTTTGCAGTCTCCCTCTCCTCAATGGTCTCAAGGCATTCCGACAGCTCGTCATCCTCAGCTTCTAACTCAAGAATAGCCCTTAGCAGTTCAGGTTTTCTGAGTTTGTCTGAGACATCCAGACCCAACTCTCTTGCAAGCTCCAGCAATTTCGGTTTGCGCAACGACTTCAAATCCATGGCTGCTCTGAATGCTGTTTTCTCTACTGCCTATTATTGTCTTGCCGCAATCTAACCCGGAAGCAACGACAACCACAATTACCAGCTCTGTTTCTGACACTAACAAAAGCCTGGCAAAGCTCAGAAGAAGAAAGTCCCGCACTCACCAAACCTCGCAGCCAAGAGTTCAGCGCAGTCGTTCCGCTGCAGGCAACCAGTCATCACACAGGGCTCGTTGCACTGCTCCCGGATCGTTGTTGAGCTGCTCAGCATACAGTCAACTGCATCTCTTCGCTGCTGGCCTCCGTTGTCGCGATCTCACCGCTGGCAGACAGTTGTTGTAATCGCGCCGCTGGCACGAGTTGTTCGGAACTCGGCGCTGACGCCCGTGGTTGCACCTGGGTCGCAAGCCCCAAGGGTAGCGTTGGCCTGGCGGCCTGGGGTACAACTGGAAGCATCCGAAGGTCCCGGCAAAGCATGAGTCGACTGGTAACAACAAAACAACTTGTTTATTCTAACATCGCAAAGAGTTGGCGGTCAGGTTGACCGAAGTAGAGAGACGGGAGTGCACTTTACTCAACAGAAGAAATCGGAGCCCTTCCTTTGGCGTCCGGGGGCAGCTGCTTTTATACTCTCGCAGTTGAGGGCAAGAAGGAACCCCTCTATAGATGAGCACGTGACTGTGCCGCTCGGGCACAATGGGATAAGGTGACGCATACTGTCGTGTCGCCGCCGGTCGGGCACAATGGGGAGGAGAAGGTGGCTCACACTGTCGTGTCGCCGCCGGTCGGGCACAATGGGGAGGAGAAGGTGGCTCACACTGTCGTGTTGCCGCCGGTCGGGCACAATGGGGAGGAGAAGGTGGCTCATACTGTCGTGTCGCCGCCGGTCGGGCACAATGGGGAGGAGAAGGTGGCTCACACTGTCGTGTCGCCGCCGGTCGGGCACAATGGGGAGGAGAAGGTGGCTCATACTGTCGTGTCGCCGCCGGTCGGGCACAATGGGGAGGAGAAGGTGGCTCACACTGTCGTGTCGCCGCCGGTCGGGGACAATGGGGAGGAGAAGGTGGCTCACACTGTCGTGTCGGCGCCTGTCAGACCCCCTCGCTTCACGGTTGTTGGGAGCTCCTCTCCCCGGCTGCCGCGCTTCGACAAGCGTGGGCACCAATATGCACATACACTCACACACGCACATGAAGACACGTGGCATCGGAACATGCCTGGACGCGCTTGGCGGGGAGGCGTAGCGGCGACGCCGAACGGGCCAAAATGTCTGCCGCTTTGTTGCAGCCGCGCCGGCTAAACCGCGCGTCGTAGGCGAAACGTAACAGCCCATACACAGGATTCGTATTTTCTATATTCATTTCACTTACCATTCTTTTCACCCTTCGTCATTGGCTCGGACGAAGCAGCGCCGCCGTTATCGTCGGTGTTGTTATGAGTTCAAGAATGCACTAAGACAGCCCAAACAAGAGCTTTACTGTTACCGCCGAGATGGATCACTAAGCGCGACATATAAAAATGGAAAATGAAATGGCTCGTTACAGGGAATGGCGGCGGGTCAATGAAAAGTATTTCATTGCAACCACTACAATTTGTAGAATAAGAAAAACGTTTAGCGGCAACGTACACGACAATCCTTGTAAGCGTGTCCTTTACTTATTTTATTTATTTTATTTACAAAACACCTTACAGGCCCTGTCGGGCATTGAGTAAGGGGGGCAATGTAACAAAGAGCTGTCAAGTACAATGGAAACAACTCAAAAATAAATCTAAGACAACTGTACATTGGCTGAACTAAAAAACAAATCAAAGCACAGCATGCTCAAGCATAACAGCAAAATAAGAGGAAGGAGATTATGTAAAAAGCACGCACAGGCGTTCCCGAAATGTTTTACGATCAGTTATCGAGACGATTCGCAAGTTCCGTAGACTGTCACGCCGCACCGCGGCTATCGGCGAATTTTTTTCAAAGAGTATTGGATCAACCGCAGCGGTAGGGCATTTGCTTGTTTTCTTCACGGCAACCAGTAGGCTTTATTTGTTTTTACGCATCCTTTGTGCAAGATCGTATATGCCGTGTGCCGCAACGCACCAACAGAGCTGTGGCAATTGAACTGAGTCTTCACTCGTGCCCCCAAAGATGCGACAAAGAAGAAAGATTGGGTTGTCAAGTTGCGGATTGGCAAGCCAATCACACCACCGATGAAAGTGCAGTGCGCATTTCGTCGGTCATGACTTCTTCTGGAGCCACGTAGTTAAGAAAACGAAAGTTCTTTGCTGATGTACATTATTTTATTTGTTTTTCTACGGAGAATCGATGCGTTATAACAATAGAGCTTGCGACAGTGTACCGCAGCACTGCGAATAACGACGTGGCTTTGATCCCGAGTATATGTAGTACGTGGGCGCGCGTCGGAAGCATTTGCTCATGTTTCGCCTGCATCAACTCGTAGTGCGTGGTTGCCACGGTGTTTCGCTTCGCCAGAAACGCATGTTTTCGTTCTCGCCGCAACCCGTGCGTCAACACGCGACCAAGCTTTGCAGCTACAGTGGCCCTGAAAACAAGATTCGTACAAGATAAAACACAGACATTGAATTCGCGACGTGAGCGCAAAAAGCTTGTCGTAACTCTTCCTCACTCGAACGATAATACAACTGCACCAGCGAAAAATAAAACAACCGGCATGGTTTTCTTTGCGCTAACATAGCGACGTGCAATAAAGACATCTGAAAAACCGCAGTTGTGATAACCTTAGTGATATCCTTCCTCTAATTATCGAATATAAATACCTGCTCATAACAACTCAATACATGAAAGGAGCTCGAGAATATCACAGAGCAGTAAAACTGCTCTTTGTCGCGAAACGGCAGTGCGCGAAAGGTAGGTTTTGCGGGCCGTCGCGATTAGCACGAAGAAAAAGGTAAAAGACAAGTTAGCGCACCTTGATAGAACCTTCCCGGTTACAAATAAATTCCAGCCCTTGCGGCTTCTGCGGGACATGTGACGTCTGCAGGCAAAGCCCTTGGAAAGCGACAGACGATGCGCTGCAGGCCTTCACGCCGCAACAAATAATGCTCTTGACGTTCATGACTTCTTCCGCTCCAATGAGGCACTGTATCCGCGTTTCTGAGGCATCTATGTTGCGGATGGGATGTCACTTAGCGACAGTGATTGTGAAAAAGGCAAAGCCATCTTGAAGCGCTAAGCCAAATACGAACTGAGGTGAAGGACGCACATGTGCTCAGGCATTCCTATACTCTCTGTGGGCGCCATATTGAGTCCCTTGCGCGCCACCTATAGGCGACGGAATTTGCGAATATCATCGGGAAGACCATTCCAGTGGGATGTGGCACGAGGTACAGCAGATAAATTGAAAGCAGTGGTTTTACCGAAAATGCGCTTGAAGCTAAAATGATTATGTAATCTTGAGGACGTACGGGCGGGGGTTTCTAGGGCTAATATGCAGGGCTTATCGGAATGAACATATCTGTGAAATAGACAGAGCAAAGCAACCTTGTGGCGGATGTGTAGGGGCTGCAAAGAAATATCGAGCTTGATCTGCGTTATACTGGACTTCCGATCAAAATTCCGAGGTATATATCGGGCAGCTCTGTTCTGGATGCGTTCCAGCATGGTTATTAAATATTCTTAATATTCTTGTTGTGGCGACCATACAGCGGATGCAAATTCTAATTGCGGGCGTACGAACGTCAGGTATGCCAATTTACGCACGTCAGCAGATGAATTTTGCAAGTTGTGCGTCAGAAAGCCAAGCGTTTTAGATGCAGTTGCGCAAATTGTAGTAATATGCGAAGACCAAGAAAGGTTAGTAGTGAGGATTACACCAAGGTATTTGTAGGTAGTGGTACGTGACAGATTCGTGTTATTTATGGTGTACGTAAATATGGAGCTAGTTCGCTTGCGTGAGAACGATATATTATTACATTTGGAAGGGTTAAGATACATTTCCATATGTTACACCAGTCGGCAATAATGTGAAGGTCATGCTGCAAGGCGGTATGATAGTTAATGAAATTAATCAGTCGCTAAACAACGCAATCGTCGGCAAACAGTCGCATGCAAAAGGAAATACTTGAAGGTAGGTCGTTAATAAATATTAGGAAAAGCAGAGGCCCCAAGACACTCCCCTGTGGTACACCAGACGTGACCTCAGTGATAGAAGAAGGACAATCGTTAACAACGGTAAATTGGCGACGAAGCGATAAGAAGTTTCTAAGCCAAGAGAGGGTTAGTGAGTCGATACCTAGATGAGATGTTTTAGAAATGAGCCTGCTGTTTCTTATTCGTGTAAGGTCGTGCCCCACTAGGACAGCTGTATTGTGCCCGCGTGTAATATTCCAGCCTCTGAAACCACTACAAGGCACTCTGACAGCTTCTGCCATCGTTGTAGCGGCGGTAATCTTTGCCACGTACTTGTCTCAAATCACGAATAAGTTCCGAGTGCTCAACACACTGGCGTAGATACGGAGTAAGACATATAGTTATACTGAGTACGAGTGACCATAACCGCCGCAGAAAAATAGCTAAATCGCGCTTTGACCACGTCAGAATCAGAAGTAAGTAGTTTTCATTTCGGTAACGGTTACTCCTTAATTTTCTACACCCTATCTACGGTGTAGATATTGCTGTAATACGCAGGTGTGATGTGGCGATTCCTTTCTCCCAATCGTACTCCTTTCTCATCATCCACCTCCTACAACGAGCTAATAAGAAGTGATATGAAGCTGTTATCATCGACCTGTCAAGTGTGAGAAACATTCATGCGTGCGTTCCCATGACGAGATGATTTGCCTCGTCCCCCCAAAAAGGGGCTGTAGGATAAGCTTAGACATCGACGTGTCAGGTGCGAGAAACGTTCAGGCAGGCGTTCCCATGACGAGATAATTGCCCTCTTCCCCGAAAAAGCGTCACCCTTTCACGCTCTGAGCAGACAC